>NC_091171.1:33601622-33691622 GCF_040958095.1 Procambarus clarkii
AAAGGAAAAAAGTGTCAATAAAGAAGGAAAAATTGGGAAAAAAGTGTTAATAAAGAAAGAAAAATTGGGAAAAAAGTGTCAATAAAGAAGAAAAAGGGAAAATGTGTCAATAAAGAAAAGAAAAAAAGGAAAAGTGTCAAAAAAGATGAGAAAGTTTTTATTAAGAAGAGAAAGTGAAAAAAGTGTAAATAAAAAGAAAGTGTCAAGAAAAGAAAAAAGTGCCACTAAAAAAGAGAAAGGAAAAGAGAACTATTGGAGAAAGCGCCAAAACATTACGACTATATAGCACTTGGAAGGGGTCAGGATAAGGATTAGGGATGGGACGAGGGGAAGGAATGGTACCTAACCACTTGGACGGTCGGGGATTGAACACCGACTTGCACAAAATGATACGGTCGCTCTACCGTCCACCCCAAGTAGTTAGGCACCACTCCTTTCTCTTCAGAAGTGAAAGGGAGAAAAGTGTCAATAAAGAAAAGAGAGGGGAAAATATATATAAAAAAGAGAAAGTGTGTCAGTAAAGACGATAACGGTAAAAAGTGTCAATAAAATTGAGAAATGGAGAGAGAGAGAGAGAGAGAGAGAGAGAGAGAGAGAGAGAGAGAGAGAGAGAGAGAGAGAGAGAGAGAGAGAGTATTATTAAAGAGAAAGTGTCAATGAAAGTGAGAAGGGTAGTGTCTGGCAACGATATATATACAACGTTGTTGTTGTTGTTGTTGTGAACGAAGACACATTGTGTAATGTGTATTAAACACATTATTAATCAAATAAAACTAGAAAAAAAAACAATTGTTACTTATAAATCACAAATTTCCTGAGCAAAAACTGTCCTGAATGTACCAAATAACATAATTTTAAAGTTAAAATGAAACACAGCCATATAAACCTGACTGAAACATGTTTCAGGATAATCGCGTTACAATAATTTCAAAAGAAGGATATGAGCTAAACTATTCATTTCAACATCTAAAATTTACTACACAGCCAGCCAATAACTTTCGCCGAGAGCTACAAAAGCCTATGAGCATTTTGGAGCTCGATGGAGATGGAGCTCGACCTGCAGGGCGAGGCGAGTGGAGAGTGACCAACCACCTAGCCCGCGTCACCATCAATTCTGCAGACATTCAGATCAAACGAGGTTTCTGATAGATAGATTTGCTGCCCCTTCGACCCCTAGTGTCGAGGGAAAGGACATTATGAGATGTATGTATGGCCGTGTACCACATGGTAGGGATGTGAGGCACACTATGAGTCTCTTAGGGATGTGGGATATAAGAGCTGGGTTGTGAGAGATATGGGATATGGTCTGGGATATGAGATAGACTAAGAACTGTGATATAATCCGGTTTGAGTATTTATAACAATGAATTCTGATACTATGACTTTACTAATGACAATGCTAATGGTGTTAATATTAGTGGTGATATTAGTGATGATGGTGATAATATTGGTGAGAATGATGATGAAAAGTTATAATAGTGATAATTATGCTAATTAGTTATAATGGTGATAATGACAGTAATACCTAATAATGGTGACGAGTTAAAATGGTTTTAATTAAGGTGAAAATGGGTTACAATGATGTCACAATTACGGCGATAATGATGGCGATAGTGATAGTGATAATGACTCATGTTCCCCCCTGAGAGCCCTGCGTGTAGAAGATGCAAATCTTAGAGTCAGTAAATATAACTTTTAAGATGCTCCTTAAGGAGAAATCTTCTTTACATAATATTTTTTGTTCACTTCAGCCCACGTCGCCCGAGCGACGCGCGCCTGAGAGCAGCTCCTTAGAAGGTGAAGTAATTATGAGAACGAGCTAAGCCTCTACGACTATATAGCACTTAAAAGGGATATCAGACAGACTAACAACTGCGATATGAGGGGAAAGCACTAAGCCATTAAGGCTGATATAGCACTTGGAAGGGATTTGAGGACAAGGAGCTGCAATATGTCGCAGGGAAGATATAGTCTCCATGCACTTGGACCATCGGGGAATCGAACGCCGATCCTGGAAGAAGCGAGGTCGTCACTGGGAAGATTGTCCCTGATACCATCTGTTTTGTTTACAAAGATTCTCAACCTTACGAATAACTTGATTATCCGGATTAACTCGACAATGAAGCGGCATTATAATTTGATAATACGGAAGATTAAGAGATGAATCATGGATTAATTAGCAAAAAAGTTACAATAACTTAAATACATAATTAAGAACGATATCAACCAGGAATTTCTTGCCAAGACTTTCTCCCCCCCCCCCCCCCCCAGCAAAAGGCTAAAGCTTCACCTTACGACTACTCGCGCCATTAAAGTTGCTCCTCAGCCCCCCCCCCCCCCCGAGTCAGCGCCTTTTAAGCCGGCAAGGAGGAGGTCAGAAGCTTAGAGGAAGGTGTTGTCCGGTGGATTAGCCAAGCCTGGCAGAAGCCCTCACACCCCCTGCTCTTGCACGGGCTTTCCAAGTCATCTAATCTTGCGGGCGGTGACCCAGCCTGCACCGAAGGTTAATCCCATCACTAAACCACACAGGAAGGCTGGCAGATATACTGAACCTCACGTGGAGGCTGACGAAGCCTCTGAACCTCACCAAGTCTCAGAGAGAGGGGGCAGGTGATGTCCCCAAGCCTCAGAGAGAGGCTGGTGATGTCCCCAAGCCTCAGAGAGGGGCTGGTGATGTCCCCAAGCCTCAGAGAGGGGCTGGTGATGTCCCCAAGCCTCAGAGAGGGGCTGGTGATGTCCCCAAGCCTCAGAGAGGGGCTGATGATGTCACTAAGCGTCAGAGAGGGGCTGGTGATGTCCCCAAGCCTCAGAGAGGGGCTGGTGATGTCCCCAAGCCTCAGAGAGGGGCTGGTGATGTCACTTAGCGTCAGAGAGGGGCTGGTGATGTCCCCAAGCCTCAGAGAGGGGCTGGTGATGTCCCCAAGCCTCAGAGTAGGGCTGGTGATGTCACTAAGCGTCAGAGAGGGGCTGGTGATGTCACCAAGCGTCAGAGAGGGGCTGATGATATCACCAAGCCTCAGAGAGTGGGGGCAGGTGATGTCACCAAGCCTCAGAGAGAGCCTGGTGATGTCACCAAGCCTCAGAGAGAGCCTGGTGATGTCACCAAGCCTCAGAGAGAGCCTGGTGATGTCACCAAGCCTCAGAGAGAGCCTGGTGACGTCACCAAACCTCAGAGAGAACCTGGTGATGTCACCAAGCCTCAGAGAGAGCCTGGTGATGTCACCAAGCCTCAGAGAGGGGCCTGGTGATTGTCACCAAGCCTCAGAGAGAGCCTGGTGATGTCACCAAGCCTCAGAGAGAGCCTGGTGATGTCACCAAGCCTCAGAGAGGGGCCTGGTGATTGTCACCAAGCCTCAGAGAGAGCCTGGTGATGTCACCAAGCCTCAGAGAGGGGCCTGGTGATTGTCACCAAACCTCAGAGAGGGGCCTGGTGATGTCACCAAGCCTCAGAGAGGGGCCTGGTGATGTCACCAAGCCTCAGAGAGAGCCTGGTGATGTCACCAAGCCTCAGAGAGGGGCCTGGTGATTGTCACCAAGCTTCAGAGAGGGGCCTGGTGATTGTCACCAAGCCTCAGAGAGAGCCTGGTGATGTCACCAAGCCTCAGAGAGAGCCTGGTGATGTCACCAAGCCTCAGAGAGAGCCTGGTGATTGTCACCAAGCCTCAGAGAGAGCCTGGTGATGTCACCAAGCCTCAGAGAGAGCCTGGTGATGTCACCAAGCCTCAGAGAGAGCCTGGTGATGTCACCAAGCCTCAGAGAGAGCCTGGTGATGTCACCAAGCCTCAGAGAGAGCCTGGTGATGTCACCAAGCCTCACACGCTAGTAAGAGTACTTCCAGCAACAATAATTCTGTCAGTAGTCCAAATAGTCCAAATATACCAGTAATAATAGTTGTAATGCACAAAGACATCATTAACGTGATGCAGCGGGGAGAGAATTAGTAGAAGTCCCGATGAGGATTCGAACCTGCACACTGGGTACTCTCAAGTATATACCCCCCCCCCTAGCCAACTCGACCACGACTCCAGTCTCGTGGCACCAGTCTCATGGCACCAGTCTCATGGCACCAGTCTCATGGCACCAGTCTCATGGCACCAGTCTCGTGGCACCAGTCTCATGGCAGCAGTCTCATGGCACCAGTCTCATGGCACCAGTCTCGTGGCACCAGTCTCATGGCACCAGTCTCATGGCACCAGTCTCATGGCACCAGTCTCATGGCACCAGTCTCATGGCACCAGTCTCATGGCACCAGTCTCATGGCACCAGTCTCATAACACCAGTCTCATGGCACCAGTCTCATGGCACCAGTCTCGTGGCACCAGTCTCATGGCACCAGTCTCATGGCACCAGTCTCATGGCACCAGTCTCATGGCACCAGTAAAACCTGTGACAGGTCCTCCCACAAGGATTATAATAATTTACCCGTCATCGCCTCGCCTGTTCCCGCTCATTGAGACGGGAGCGACGGCTTCCCCCGTCACCTGTCATGCATGGAGGAGACAGGCGGAGATCCGTCTCTCAGTGCGCAAGTCACGCCTCTGACAGGAGACAGGCGAAGAGCCGTCTGTCAGCCGGGACACAAGGTAAATCACGCCTTCGACAGACGGGAAAAAGGTGCGGGAGATCCGACTGTCCACCAGAGTACATGGTGTAAAACAAGACTGACAGACAGGAGGCAAAGCAGACACCCATCTGTCTGCTGAAGCAGAAGCTGCGACACGCCTCAGACAGCCTGACACACCACACACCACCACGCCACCACAACACTACACACACCACCACACCTCCACTACACCACACACAGCTCCCCCCCCTCCCCCCTCGTGGGAAGGGGAGGAGGAGAATGGAGCAAAAATGAAGGTGACGCAAGGAAAGGGAAATAAAACAATGGGGGAGGGAGAGGGAGCACACCCCACACTGGGAAGGAGAGACAGGCAGCTAAATATACCTCCAGTAATATGACCGGAAAATATATATACACCTAAAATCCGGAGGTAATGGTGAGCGGAACCCAACAAACACTCAAAGTATCAACAACATTCTGTTTTAACGTTGGTACAACCTTGTGTGTGTGTGTGTGTGTGTGTGTGTGTGTGTGTGTGTGTGTGTGTGTGTGTGTGTGTGTGTGTGTGTGTGTGTGTGTGTACTCACCTTGTTGTGTTTGCGGGGGTTGAGCTTTGGCTCTTTGGTCCCGCCTCTCAACTGTTAATCAACTGGTGTACAGATTCCTGAGCCTACTGGGCTCTATCATATCTACATTTAAAACTGTGTATGGAGTCAGCCTCCACCACATCACTGCCTAATGCATTCCATCTGTTAACTACTCTGACACTGACAAAGTTCTTTCTAACGTCCCTGTGGCTCATTTGGGTACTCAGTTTCCACCTGTGTCCCCTTGTTCGCGTACCGCCAGTGTTGAATAGTTTATCCTTGTCTACCCTGTCAATTCTTTACCTTACCTTGAGGTTACCTTGAGGTGCTTCCGGGGCTTAGCGTCCCCGCGGCCCGGTCGTCGACCAGGCCTCCTGGTTGCCGGACTGATCAACCAGGCTGTTGGACGCGGCTGCTCGCAGCCTGACGTACGAGTCACAGCCTGGTTGATCAGGTATCCTTTGGAGGTGCTTATTCCCCTGAGGATTTTGTAGGTAGTGATCACGTCTCCACTCACTCTTCTGTCTTCCAGTGTCATAAGGTGCATTTCCCGCAGCCTTTCTTCGTAACTCATGCCTCTTTGTCCTAGGTACTAGTCTAGTGGCATACCTCTGAACTTTTTCCAGCTTCGTCTTTTGCTTGACAAGGTACGGGCTCCATGCTGGGGCCGCATACTCCAGAATTGGTCTTACGTATGTGGTGTACAAGATTCTAAACGATTCCTTACACAGGTTCCTGAAGGCTGTTCTGATGTTACCCAGCCTCGCATATGCCGCAGATGTAATTCTCTTTATGTGGGCTTCAGGAGACAGGCTTGGTGTGATATCAATTCCTAGATCTTTCTCTCTTTCCGTTTCATTAAGTACTTCATCCCCTATTCTGTATCTTGTATCTGACCTCCTGTTTCCACTGCCTTGTTTCATCACTTTGCATTTACTCGGGTTAAACTTTAGCAGCCATTTGTTGGACCATTCATTCAGTCTGTCTAGGTCGTCCTGTAGCCTCCTACTATCATCCTCTGTTTCAATCCTCCTCATTACTTTTGCATCATCAGCAAACATTGAGAGAAACAATTCTATACCCTCTGAGAGATCATTTATATATATCAGAAAAAGTATTGGTCCAAGGACTGACCCCTGCGGGACTCCACTTGTGACGTCACGCCAATCCGAGACCTCACCCCTCACAGTGACTCGTTGTCTTCTGTTACTTAGGTACTCCCTTATCCAACGAAGTACCTTCCCTTTCACTCCAGCCTGCATCTCCAGCTTTTTCACTAGCCTCTTGTGTGGTACTGTATCAAAGGCTTTTTGACCATCCAAAAATATGCAGTCTGCCCATCCCTCTCTTTCTTGCCTGAGTTTTGTTGCCTGGTTGTAGAATTCAATTAGCCCTGTGAGGCAGGACTTGCCATCTCTGAACCCATGTTGATGCTGTGTTACAAAGTTCTTTCGCTCCAGATGTTCCACTAGCTTTCTTCGCACAATCTTCTCCATCGGCTTGCATGGTATGCAGGTTAGGGACACTGGCCTGTAGTTCAGTGCCTCCTGTCTATCCCCTTTCTTGTATATTAGAACTACGTTAGCTGTCTTCCAAATTTCCGGCAGTTCCCCTGTTGCCAGTGATTTGTTATGCACTATGGAGAGTGGCAGGCACAGTGCTTCTGCTCCTTCCCTTAGTATCCAAAGGGAGATGCCATCTGGGCATATAGCCTTTGTCACATCCAACTCTAGTAAACACTTCTTTACTTTCCCACTGATAATCTCAAACTCTTCTAGTGGTTCCTGGTTAACTATTCCCTCTCTTATCTCTGGAATCTCTCCTTGCTCTAAGGTGAAGACCTCCTGGAATTTCTTATTCAGTTCCTCGCACACTTCCTTGTCGTTTGTAGTGAATCCTTCTGCCCCTATCCTTATATTCATTACCTGTAACTTTACTGTTGTTTTTCTCCTGATGTGGCTATGCATCAATTTAGGTTGAATCTTTGCCTTGCTTGCGATGTCAGTTTCGCATTATCTTTCTGCCTCTCTTCTCATCCTAACATATTCATTCCTGACACTCTGGTATCTTTCTCTGCTCTCAAATGTCCTGTTATTCCTATAGTTTCTCCATGCCCTTTTACTTTGCTGCTTAGCTAGCCAACATTGATTAAACCATGAGTGTCTCATCTTCATTTCATTGGTTTCCTTTTGGACTGGGACAAACTTGTTTGCTGCTTCCTTGCACTTGTGCGTGATGAAGTCCATCATGTCCTGGGCCGTCTTTCCCCTGAGCTCTGTTTCCCATGTTATATCTGTTAGGAATTTTCTTAACTCCTCATAGTTTCCCTTTCGGAATGCCAGTTTTTTGTTTTCAGTTCCCCTCCTCGAGTTCAATAACCCTTCCTCAACCAGATACCCAAACGCCAGTACAATGTGGTCGCTCATTCCAACTGGGGCCTCATAGCCGATTTCCCTTATGTCGGAGTCGTTCAGAGTGAAGACTAGGTCGAGTCTCGCTGGTTCATCGTTTCCTCTCATCCTAGTGGGTTCGTTGGCTTAGAACGTTTCTTGTCGCCACCTTTATTAGTTTGGCTCTCCATGTATCCTCTCCTCCATGCGGTTCCTTGTTCTCCCAGTCTATCTTTACGTGATTGAAGTCTCCCATGATGAGCAGATGGGATCTATTTCTACAGGCAGCAGAGGCTGCCTTCTCAATTATAGTGTTAACTGCCTTGTTGTTGTTGTCATACTCTTGCCTGGGTCTTCTGTCATTTGGTGGAGGGTTGTATATCACTGCTACTACTACTTTTGGTAGTGTGTGTGTGTGTGTGTGTGTGTGTGTGTGTGTGTGTGTGTGTGTGTGTGTGTGTGTGTGTGTGTGTGTGTGTGTGAGTGTGTGTGTGTGCGCTCGCGTGCGTGCGTGCGTGTTCTCTGTGAATACATTTCAAATGACAAAAATATATAATGAAATGCTCTGATTTTTTAAGTAATGGGAGCAGCATGTCTGTAAATAGAGGAAGTGCCTTCAACGTGAGGGACGAGGGGGAAGGTTTTTAGAGTGTTGGGCGTCCCTTTCCCCTATCCCCTATCCCCCCTTCCCCCCCCCCCCGTCCCCACCCTATCCCCTGAAGCTTTAAACGCGCCGCAAACTGCTACCGGATGTTCGCCTCAGGTAACCCCCCCCGCAAGCATGTATGGTGAAGTATTTTGATGCAATAATTAAGTAGCTTACCTCGAGAGCGTGTTATAAAAGTCCAGAAGCCTTTTATAGCCTTACTTATCAAAGTCAAAATGTCTAAGTTATCATCTTGGTTGTTAATGGTCGTTGTTGTTTATGAGTTGGTCGGAGTTCGATGCAGGGGTGTGGGGGTGTTGGGGGGGGGGGGGGTCGCTGGAGAAGAGGGGGTGTGGGTGGGGGGGAGAGGGGTGGTAGTTGATAATACCGAGACCACTGCAACAACACATCCACCACCATCACCTCTTCCACTGCAGTGCTACCACAACACCAACACCACTGCATTACCACCACAACACAACCACCATCGCAACACCAACACCACTGCACTACCACCACATCACTTCCACCGCCGCAACACCACTACAACACCCCCCCCCCCCCCCCGCACCACACAACACAGACGATAATGTCTTTAATATCGGTGAGTGACGTCTTGTTTACATCCAAGCTTTGCCCGTTCGCCCACAGATGGCGTCAACATTCCCAATTACTGATGCCTATCATAATACTAATAATAACTCCACACCATGATATACATTTTGTTTCGGAAATCTTTATCGAGAAACTGATATAAATACCTGTTGGCATTACAAATTTATGACTACGATCCTCGTCAGTAAGAGTTTAATCTCACATGTCTAAAAAAGGTGCGCCATCTTGGCGAGTCTGTGTGGAGATAATCTTGATTGAAAAGCTACAAGGTGAGGTCATTATGAGGAGAAAGTGCATACCCAGTAAGAATATATAGCGCTTGGAAGGGATATGAAGAGGAGGAGCTGGGATATGAGGACAAGGAGCTGGGGTCATGAGGACAAGGAGCTGGGGTATGAGGACAAGGAGCTGGGGTCATGAGGATAAGGAGCTGGGGTCATGAGGACAAGGAGCTGGGGTCATGAGGATAAGGAGCTGGGGTCATGAGGACAAGGAGCTGGGGTATGTGGACAAGGAGCTGGGGTCATGAGGATAAGGAGCTGGGGTCATGAGGATAAGGAGCTGGGGTCATGAGGACAAGGAGCTGGGGTATGAGGACAAGGAGCTGGGGTCATGAGGATAAGGAGCTAGGGTATGAGGACAAGGGGCTGGGATATGAGGACAAGGAGCTGGGATATGAGGATAAGGAGCTGGGATATGAGGACAAGGAGCTGGGATATGAGGATAAGGAGCTGGGGTCATGAGGATAAGGAGCTGGGGTCATGAGGATAAGGAGCTGGGGTATGAGGACAAGGGGCTGGGATATAAGGATAAGGAGCTGGGGTCATGAGGATAAGGAGCTGGGGTCATGAGGATAAGGAGCTGGGATATGAGGATAAGGAGCTGGGATATGAGGACAAGAAGCTGGGGTCATGAGGATAAGGAGCTGGGATATGAGGATAAGGAGTTGGGTCATGAGGACAAGGAGCTGGGGTATGAGGACAAGGAGCTGGGGTCATGAGGATAAGGAGCTGGGGTCATGAGGATAAGGAGCTGGGATATGAGGATAAGGAGCTGGGATATGAGGACAAGGAGCTGGGGTATGAGGACAAGGAGCTGGGGTCATGAGGATAAGGAGCTGGGGTCATGAGGATAAGGAGCTGGGGTATGAGGACAAGGGGCTGGGATATGAGGATAAGGAGCTGGGATATGAGGACAAGGAGCTGGGATATGAGGACAAGGAGCTGGGATATGAGGATAAGGAGCTGGGATATGAGGACTAGGAGCTGGGTTATGAGGATAAGGAGCTGGTGTCATGAGGATAAGGAGCTGGGGTTATGAGGATAAGGAGCTGGGATATGAGGATAAGGAGCTGGGATATGAGGACAAGGAGCTGGGGTCATGAGGATAAGGAGCTGGGATATGAGGATAAGGAGTTGGGTCATGAGGACAAGGAGCTGGGGTATGAGGACAAGGAGCTGGGGTCATGAGGATAAGGAGCTGGGGTCATGAGGATAAGGAGCTGGGATATGAGGATAAGGAGCTGGGATATGAGGACAAGGAGCTGGGGTATGAGGACAAGGAGCTGGGGTCATGAGGATAAGGAGCTGGGATATGAGGATAAGGGGCTTGGATATGAGGACAAGGAGCTGGGTTATGAGGACAAGGAGCTGGGGTAATGAGGATAAGGAGTTGGGGTCATGAGGATAAGGAGCTGGGTTATGAGGATAAGGAGCTGGGGTATGAGGATAAGGAGCTGGGGTATGAGGACAATTAGCTGGGATATGAAGAAAAGGAACTGGAATATAAAGATAAGGAGCTGATATATGTAGACAATGGTAAGGAACGGTGCCTAACCCCTTGGACCATTGGGGATCGAACCCGGACCAACCACGAGCGAAACCGTCGCTGTACCGAGCAGTCCAAGTGCTTCGTAGCCAGGCACTTAAATATCTCGCTGTGGCTTAGCCACATGGCCATTAAACAAACATTCGTTACTACAATGCTGCAACAACATAACCACAACATTATTTAAACTTTTGTACAACGTTGCGCAAACAAATAACGTTTAAAAACAATGTATCTGTGTTGTGTTTGTTTGCAGATAGATAATATCAACACGCTACAAGGAACGGAGAAGCAAACACAACAACATTGCTACCAAATAATAATAGCGTTGTATGTTTGTTGGGGCGAGGAGATAGATGGGTGGATGTCCCGGGCAGAGGGCAGTGTTCACCTCGTTACGTGATAGCCAAGTAAGCGACACATAATGGCCCATTTGCTGACTTATAATTAGACTCGAGTCCTGATCCTTGGCTGATACGTCCAGGCAATAAACATGGAACTGGAAATCTCTCCGCAACTGGACACACAAATGACCTCAGGAGTGCGTATAAGCCATGATGTTGGAGGTTAGTGTCACATGACCTTTGGCTTCTAACAAGGTGTTGTGTACACCTCCTTACTCTTACACTTACGACGTTGTGTACACTTACCCCAGGCACACAGGGTCTTGGAGCCTATTGTCACGAACCTGTAACAAACATATTAGATACTGTCTGCCTATCTGTCAGTTTGTCCAAAGTTGTAGGCCAGATAATGATAATAGTGCCAGCATTACCCAAATTTGCAGGGAAAACGGCCTGGGGTAAGGGACGGACATAGGCTGGTCGGGGTAGGCCCAAGTTAAATGATTTAAGAAATATTAAATTTCTTACCCCTCTGACACTACAAAAGTTCTTGCCTCTATACCTCATCTGAGTACAGAATTTCCATCTATGTTCCCTTGTGTACCACCTGTGTTAAATAATCTGCCTTTATCTACCCTATCAATTCCCCTGAGAATCTTGTATGTGGTGATTATGTCTCTCCTTCTGTATTCCAGCGACGTGAGATGTAGTTCCTGTAGTCTTTCCTCATAGTTCATACCCCTCAGCTTGGGTACTAATCTGGTGGCATGCCTTTGACCCTTCTCCAATTTAGTTTTGTACATGACTAGACACGGGCTTCATGCTGGAGCAGCATACTCCAGAATTTGTCTGACATGTGTGGTATACAAGGGTCTAAAAGATTATTTACACAGTTTTCTAAATTTCTTCATCTTTCTAAGTTTCATCATCTTTCAAATGTACCTTGTATCTGGCCTCCTGCTACCTACAATTATCTTCATTATTTGACTTTTGGTCGACTTAAACTGTAATAGCCATTTAATGAACCATTCCTTCAGTTTTCCTGGTTATTTTGTAACCATTTGCTGTCCTCCTTTCTTAATCCTTTTTATAATCTTAGCATAATCAGCAAAAATTGAGAGGAATGAGTCTATACCTTCTTGAAGATCATTTATGTATGCCAGAAACAAGATAGGTCCGAGTACAGAACCCTGTGGGACTCCACTGGTGACTTCATGCCATCCTGAGGTCTCACCTCTCACAGTAACTCTCTGATTCCTATTGCTTAGGTAATCCCTTATTCACTGGAGCACCCTACAAGTTACTCCTGCCCGTGTGCGTGTGTGTTATTACCTAAATGTAGTTACAGGATGAGAGTCCGTGGTGTCCCGTCTTCCCAGCACTCTTCGTCGTATAATGCTTTGGAACTACTGACGGTTATGTCCTCCACCACCTCACTTAACTTGTTCCAACTGTCTACCAATCTCTTTGCAAAAGAAAACTTTCAAATATTTTTTTCGGTACCTTTGGTTCCTTAGCTTGAATCTGTGTCCTCTTGTTCTTGAAGATGCTGGTTTCAGGAATTCCTCTTTGTCAGTTTGGTCGATTCCTGTTAGTATTTTGTAAGTGGTGATCATTTCACCTCAATTTCTTCTCTCTTCTAGTGTCGGCATGATTAACGCCTCTAGTCTCTCCTTGTAACTCTTGTTTTTCAGTTCCGGAAGCCATTTTGTAGCGTGCCTTTGCACCTTTTCAAGTTTATTGATGTGCTTCTTGAGATTTGGGCACCATACAACTGCTGCATATTCCAATTTTGGTCTCACAGAAGTCATGAACAGTTTTAGTATTTCATCATCCATATAATTAAACAAGTGTGTGTGTGTATGTGTATACTCACCTACTTGTGCTTGCAGGGGGGGGGGGGATGGGTTGAGGTTTGACTCTTTGGTCCCGCCTCTCAACTGTCAATCAACTGGTGTGCAGATTTTGGATGCAATTGTGCAATTGGGCTCTATCAAATCTTTGTGTGTGTGTGTACTCACATCTTTGTGTGTGTGTGTGTGTGTGTGTGTACTCACATCTTTGTGTGTGTGTGTGTGTGTGTGTGTGTGTGTGTGTGTGTGTGTGTGTGTGTGTGTGTGTGTGTGTGTGTGTGTGTGTGTGTGTGTGTGTGTGTGTGTGTGTCTATGTGTGTATCTGTGTGTATGTGTGTGTGTGTGTGTACAGATAGTCATCGAGACTTGAGGCAAACACAGTTGAAGGATTAAGGGTTCGAGTGTGATGATACTGTGGCAGCCTCCACTGTTGTGGCTGCAGTCTGGCGAGTCAGTCTCCCCCCCCCCCCCACCCTCTCCTCAACATCCTTCCCCACCTCCCTCCCCCCCCCACCCCCCACAACCCCACCATATATACATCCCCACAACCTCGCGTCGCGGTGTAGGCAACATATCCAACATAATTAAAACAGACACTCGAGGTAATTTCCATTAAATGCTTACCAATAATAAACAGCTGCTTCAAGTACCGTTAAAAACAAAATTAGGTAATTTCTTATCATTGGGTTAGGGTTTTCTGTGCAATATTTCATGCTAATTCACCCATTGACTCGCTCATTTAATAAATTGTTTCGAGTTTCATACAATATTTTTCATTATCTTCGTGAGGGGGAAGACGGAGTCTAATATTATTTTGGTCGAAAAGGAAATTGACTTATGATTGGCGTCTTGGAGATTGATTAAGGCACTAACGAGTGTTGACGTGAGAGTCCCGTCTGTCATAAACAAATGGTCTCATTAGATAGAGCCGAGGAGCATTTATGGCTAACAGGTAACCTCGTAACTGGCTATTATCCTCCTTGTGTTGGTGTCACACCTCACAACAGTTAACTGGGCAACTCTTCACCCCCCATCACATGGTATTGTTCCACACCCGCTAATCACTCACAATAACAGTTAATTAACTGGGCAGCTGTAGCCCTCACCCACCAAAAACAGTTACCTACTCCCCCAGTTAACAGTTACTGTTGTGACGATAAAACAGAATAAAAATGGCCAGAACGACTGGATAATCCAGCGTTGGAGGCGGCGGTGGGTAGCACCCCAACCACTGTTGGAGAGCCTCGTCAGGGCCTGCTCAGGGCACCTCATCATGGCCCTGGAACCCCCATCCCCTCCTGTGATATTTATGAATTTAACTAAGCATCCGTCTCCCTAGGGGCCACGACGGGAGCCAGGAAACCGACCAGCCCAAGTGGCTGGGAGAATATATAATAATTGTACTAGGTATATACATTAAACACAGAGGCTTGGGTTGTCCTCAGCGGCCGCTAGCATGGAGGTAGACTCGTTGTCCACGGTCAGCTGAGTCACCTTCTCCACTCCACAAACATGCTTTATTTACTCACAAGTGTTTACTCATTCCTTGACCCATGACTGGAGTCTTGTGTGGAGAAGGTCTAGTAAGTCTTAATGTTGTTGCTGGGTGCTCCTTGGCCTCTGGTAGCTCTCTAGCCCCGTCTATGTACTGTGGTAGCTCTCTAGCTGTCTATGTACTCTGGTAGCTTTCTAGCCCTGTCTATGTACTGTGGTAGCTCTCTAGCTCTGTCTATGTACTGTGGTAGCTCTCTAGCTCTGTCTATGTACTGTGGTAGCTCTCTAGCTCTGTCTATGTACTGTGGTAGCTCTCTAGCTGTCTATGTACTCTGGTAGCTTTCTAGCCCTGTCTATGTACTGTGGTAGCTCTCTAGCTCTGTCTATGTACTGTGGTAGCTCTCTAGCTCTGTCTATGTACTGTGGTAGCTCTCTAGCTCTGTCTATATACTGTGGTAGCTCTTTAACCCCGTCTACAGTACTGTGGTAGCTCTTTAACCCCGTCTACAGTACTGTGGTAGCTCTCTAACCCCGTCTACAGTACTGTGGTAGCTCTCTAACCCCGTCTACAGTACTGTGGTAGCTCTCTAACCCCGTCTACAGTACTGTGGTAGCTCTCTAACCCCGTCTACAGTACTGTGGTAGCTCTCTAACCCCGTCTATGTACTGTAACAGCTCCTAAACTCTATGTACTGGCGCAAATCTAACCATGTTTATGTAGGACAGACAGAAATGAGTATATTCTGACTACCATTTAATAAATGAATGACCCTGTCTGGGGTCGAGAAGAAGAACAACAAACATTACGTTCTCCTTTTATTATGAACAAAAGCTGAACATGTCTTCTTTACATATCACCTGAGGAGCTAATTTTTACATTCGTGTTTGCGTGGATTTTGCATATACCTTTATCCCAAAATGTATATTTCTAGGTATTACCATGTCCCTATACAAATTGGGGGGACATGGCTGGATTATTTAAATAGCAAATATTATTTAAATAAACCAGCGAAATGCCATTATTTTCTTGTAATGTAAGTGGTGATCAGTAGACTTAGCACCACATCCTTAAATCTCTGAACGATAGAATTTATCTCATTTCGTCTATGTAAACTCATTCTCCTTGGCAAATCAGAATGCCTCTTGACAGTCTCTTGGCAAGTTTATAAATTATCTATACTTTCTATGTCTGGAACAGGGTATCAACATAGACGTTATGTCAGCAGTAGGATATAAAGAATAAAACCATTCACTTCCGTGTACAAACTTTAATATAAAAAATAATATATATCTGTACATATATACATGTGACTAGTAACAAATAACACGTGGCAGCGTACATGTGACACAACCGGCTGGCACTGTTTGGCGCCACAGTACATATCACGAATTGTTGTTGGTTGTTTGGAAGCATTGCCAGTGAGGCTGTTAGACGGTGTCGTAAGTGTTGAGTGGTGTCGTAAGTGTTGAGTGGTGTCGTAAGTGTTGAGTGGTGTCGTAAGTGTTGAGTGGTGTCACTCATGTGTAGTGGGTATAGAGTGGCAAGAGTGGGTTCACCAGTGTTTGATGGGTGTAGGATTGTGTAACTAGTGTGGTGGGCACCGCTAGCGTGCTTGTGGCTACAATATGGGGTGTAGGTTTCGTAGGGCTGGGTAGCCTGCGTGTGGCGGGTGTAAGATGGCATCACTAGTGGGAATAAAATAGGGTGAAGGCACAATAGGGCTGGGTTGCCTGTTTATGAGTTTTAATAAAACTTGTTGTGACGACTGCTCTATGACCTTCAATGGGCAGAGGATTTCAAAGAACACAAAACAACAACACAAGAGATAGAGAGAAAGAGAGTATGATGTTTTGCTCTAGAAATATTGTGTTGCTACTAGGAGGAACATCATTTATAGCTACATCAACACTGTATCAGGAGGGTTGTTCAAGCAGGTGTGGTAGCATCACGGTGGTTTGATGACTTGTACATGTATTATTGCAACACATAAGGGGAAGTGAGGTATGTATGTGAACCATTGTAATAGTGCAAGGAATGGGAGTGTACTAGTAAGTTGGTAGTGTATGGTGTAAGTGCAATATCATGACATAGAGGATGATTTGAGTGCATTAGCATTTGGTGGTGAATGATGTGACAGTACTACGCTCTCTCTCAGCAGTAGAGCCTGTAAGTATATCATAAAGTGAAAGGTTGTGTATGTGTACCGTTGTACAATTGTAGATGGTGTACTTTCACAACACTGAAGAACGTGAATGCGCATCCTAAAATGGCCAAGGAAGTTGGAAGCTTACCATTATATGATTGAGTAAGGCCTATGTGTACTCTCACAGAGCAGTGGCTGGTTTAATGTAGTAGCACAGGGATGGTAGGAGTGTGCTCTACCACAGGGTGGTAGGAGTGTGCTCTGCCACAGGGGTGGTAGGAGTGTGCTCTGTGTGACCATCACAGAGACATCAATTATATATCTACAGGTTACTATCATAGAGTAGTGGACGGTGTAAATATTATATCATATAAAAATAATTGTAAGTATACTTTCGTAGGATCGAATTTAGTGTACTATTATAGGGTCGAAGACAGTGCCATCACAGACCAGTGGAGAGTGTGGAGGAAAGTATCACAAAAGCGCGAGTAACATCACTCTTAGTAATATATAAAGTTGTGATAGTACTGTGACCATCTTCTGCAGCAGCTAATCAAGATCTACTTCCTCTACATCCTTCAGCAGAACCTGAAGGAGTGGAAGCAGACATAAGTTTTCCCACTTGGGAAAACTTATCTGAGTAGCGCTCGTGTTCCCCCCAAGGCAACACTCTTGCTACTGGCAATAATCTTGTTACTCTTATCTGGTTTTTATTTACCAGCAATAACAATGCTATTGGATCCAGAGGCAAAGTGTTACCATCATTCATATACATATAAGCTCGGTGGAGATTACATCACAGACACACGTACGGCCTCCTGAGGATGTATTGGTCCTCCGCGGAGCTCCTTCATCTGTTCACTCCTGCAGGTCTAAAGAGCACCACTAGCTCCTAAAGACCTGAGGAGTTTCACTAGCTTTCTTGCTACTACATCTTTACTGGTTGTTGTGGTGCTGGAAGGTGGGTTGGATGATCCAGCGGACACCGAGTTTAATGGCTCAGCTGACTGCTGTACTAATGTGTGTTACTCCGAGGGGGTTGCGTTGGGGGTGGAGGATGACAGTCAGCACGAACCTTGTGACTGCTCTGTCCCATACTGAACGTAAGGAATCCATCTCGCCGGTTAGTGGGTGTCATCTGTGTGTAAACATCGTAAGTGTGTTCAGAGGCATCACACGGTCGATCGTATTTCTCTGACTTACCCATGTTATCATACTGTGAAGAGGAAATACATATCCTCTGTTCTCTGTGCATATTACTGTTGCCTGTTGGGTCACCCAGGTCCAGGTCAGGGGGAGGAGGGTAAGATGGTGGTGGTGGGAGAAAAGCTGTCCAGTTCACCTGTACACCAGAGTCATCACTGCACTGCCAGTGAGCACTGTGATTAAGGTGAGGTGATGCTGGTGCCAGCAGTGCTGTAGTTGCATATGGTTCTGTTGATGTTGCACTGAGACGTTGCACCCGTGGCTCTGCATACTCATTCGGAAGTTGATCCGGACGCAAGAGTCGTGTTGATGACAAACTGGATTCCTTGTCACTTTCTGAGGGGCGCCACGATTTGCGTTCACTGTACATATTGATAGAGTGGTCAGGATAGATGGAAGGATCCTGGTAGAGGGCTGGGGCATGAGGTGGGTTGGAGGGGGGTGCCTTACGACGTAGCCGTCTTACATATATTAATGTGGCAGTAAACACCAGCAGTACAAGTGGTATTAGCAGGTACACCAGCCATGCAGGCTGTGGTGGGGCATATAACACAGAACCCCCAATGTCACCATCTGAGTTCACTCTCTGAGTGCTGTGGGCATCGTTGGGCCCAGCATCTAGCAGAACAGGGTCACTAAAGGGACCAGGACCTGCCCCTGTGACGGCTGCTACACGCACAGTATAAAGGCGACCAGGCAAAAGACCACGGGCCTCCAACCAGGGACTCACTACAGTCTCTGTGGTCTGGCTCCCGTTGTGGCTTATTGTTACCTGGTAACCCACCAGGTCCCCGCGGGCTTCCTCAGCATTCACACTCGTCCACCTGATGAGTACAGAGCCTTCCTCACGCACATTCACGCGTACATTCCCAGGTGCAACGGAAGGCACTGGAAAGGAGATAATAGGAAAGATAATCTTCAGAACATTAAAATAAAAGCAAGCAAACATTTACACTGTGAGTGGATGGATGGTGAGTAGAATGGACATAGTATACAGAGAACATGCACAGAAAAGGATGGAAAGTTAATCCAAGGAATTTGGTACCTCCCTTATGAAGAGAGATTAGGAAAGTTTGATTTACATTCTTTAGAAAGGCAAAAAAGGAAGGAGAGACGTGATTGAAATATACAAATGGATGCAAGGGTATAACAAAGGGGGATATTAATAAAGTATTAATACAGCACAAAAGGCAAAATACACCATTAACCAATGTTACAAGTTGGAGGAGTTAAGCCTTAGAAAAGACCCGGGTCTTCACTGGTTTGGAAACAGGGTTGATGGTTTATACAACAAAGTACCAAGTAACATGACAGATATGAAATCACTGGATTGTTTCAAGCGAAGGTTAGGCATACCATATATACCAATGAGTTTAGATAAGTACATATGGGAGGTGATGACAAGATCACACACTAGAATGTGAAGGGACGACGACGTTTCGGTCCGTCCTGGACCATTCTCAAGTCGATATCGACTAGAGAATGGTCCAGGACGGACCGAAACGTCGTCGTCCCTTCACATTCTAGTGTGTGGTCATGTCATCATACCTTAGCCACGTTATTGTGACACATCACCTGCACATATGGGAGGTGTCTTGAATGAGTCAATGGGTCTTTTGACATTTTTTTTAATGTAATCTTCTTGCATATTTACCAGTAGAATCCTTGGAATAGCATTAAAAAAAATATAGAGGTGATAGAACCTTAAGTAAGCAAAACTGGAAAAATAGTGTCCAAATTTTTCTTACCATTGTGTTTTCTTACCACCATTTAAAAATTATTATAGATGAATGATTGAATTTATAATTATTTTTTATCAGTAAATCAGTAAAATATTGTTATACTATGAACCAAGAGCTGATTAATGTAACACAAAACATTATGGTTATACAATCTATAAATTATTTATTCAATTTTTTTATTTTATTTTTGAGTAATTCATTTGAGTTCCTGAGCGATCTATTGATAGCAGAGATAACACCATATCTTGTATGAAAGTCTGCCTCCTGACATCTGATCAACATAATATTAGAATTCACAAAAACGTTGATAACCTTGATGAAGGAAGCTTGTAATATTATGAACAGGATGAAATAAGGATTAAAGAACAAATTACTTGAAATAGCTTACCATCCTCAGGTGTAGTGAGTGTGTAGGAGTTTGATGGTGTTCCCTCAACACTGTGCCAAAAGGGAACTATGAAGAAAGTGTAGGGTGTGTTGGGACGCAGGTCGTGCAGAAGGTGGGATGAAGATGAGGCGCCCAGGACAGTAGCCACCTGCACAGTGCCCACCTCGGCCACCGAGTATACCAACACGCCCTCCACAGACCCATCTGTTGGACCCAGAAAGTCCCAGGTCAGCAGGACACTGTCAGGGGCAGTGACAGTGGCATCAGTGAGGGTGACGATGGGGCGAGAGAGGCGGCGGCGAGCCTGGCGAACCTGGTCCATAGTGAGGCTGGGGTCACGAGGAGGGCGTGTGGTGACAGGGTCTGACCAGGGACTTGGAAATGATGCCCCTCTTTTACTGACAGCACGAACCAGGAAGGTGTATGTGTATCCGGGAGTTAGGTGACTCACTATGCATGACTCCTGTGTTATAACAGCATCAGCCACTCGCCATTCATCCCAGCCGTGTCGCCAGTATTCTATTATATACCTCTGACCTGACTCCCCACTCACTTGAGAGTTAGGAAGCCAACTCAGCTGCACTGCTGTTTGATTAACTGCCATAAGACGTGGCTTGGTGGGAGGTGCTGGCAGGAGCAATGGTTCTACGGCATCGGCATAATGTTCTACTCGCAGAACTGCTGCCTTTTCCACTGTGCCTGTGTTTGCTGCAGCACGGCAGGTGTAAATTCCTGCATCATCTAGATGTACATTCTTGAGAATGAGAGCCCCTGTATCTGGTAGAAAGATACGGGGGTCTTGTGAGAGCTGACGCGATGGCAGATGAGCTGCTGGACGATACCACCAAGAGATGGTGGCTTCTGCTGCCTCACTCACTACTTCACATGGAAAGGAGGCAATGCTTCCTGGGGCAACCATAAGATCTCTAGGACCAATACCTACCACTGGTGGTGGAAGAGCTGACACTACCACTACCTCTGCTCTTCCACTCACACCCCCACCACTACTGACACCCCAGCAATAGTATGTGCCACTGTCTTCAATTGCTGTTTGCTCCAGCAGGAGGGATTGGCCATCATCAGACACAGAGGCATGGCCACTGCTTTGGCCGGTGATTAGAATAGCAGTCCTGTCTAGTGTGGGGAGACGCCACAGTACTAAAGGCCGAGGCTCGCCCTCCACCCGGCATGAGACTTGCACCCTTTTCCCTGCCATCGCCTGAAGTCGTTGTGGCCTCTGTGTTAACTGTGGTGCGTCCACCACAGTGACCATGGCCTGAGTCGAAGCTATGCCTGCCTCACTCTCCACCTCACACACATACACACCAGAGTCCATGGGTGTTACCTGCTCCAGCACCAATTGTTCATTTTGGTTCTCTATCCTGGCACGACCCTGTGGCATCTTGCCATCCAACCGCCGCCAAGTTACAGTTGGTGTGGGCGACCCTCGTGCTCGACATGTGAGTTCCACCACCACACCTGATGGGGCAGTCACATTTGATGGTCGTTCTTCAAACCACGGTGGAGCTGAGAATGTAAAATTTTCGTTGCTTAAGGTTACTGGCATTGTCAAAGGAATATATATATATTTGTTAAGAAATATACAATTATATTTAACGAGACTGAATTATCAATACATAAAAGTGGTGCTTAAATTTGAAGGTGGGATGAGATAATAGATATACAGTACAAGATATAATGAAAGAAGCATTATACAAAGTGAGAAGCAATGACTTACTCATTATTGTGAGTTGAGTTGGAGAAGACTCCCTGGTCCCAGCAGCATTACGGGCTCGACACACGTAGGCTGCAGAGTCTTCCTGGACGGCCTGGCTGATGACCAGGTCTCCAGCCTCAGTGACGCTGACACGACTGGAGTTGGTCACCTGCCGGCCGTCCCTCAGCCAGGTCAGCTCAGGCGGAGGAGTGGCTTTGGGCGGCCGGCATGGAAGGCTGACAGAGTCACCTACCCTGGCCTTCACCGTGGGCTCTGCCTGGCTCTGGAAGTCATACGCAAGGGTGGCCACGGTCAGTGTGGCATTGTGGGAGCGTGTAGTGCCGTAGCTATTGGACGCCACGCACCAGTAGGTGCCTGTGTCACTGTCCTTCCTGGTGGCAGTGACACGGAGGAAGAAGAGGGAACCAGAGGGCAGGAGGACACGGTGGGAGCGAGGGTCTTGTGTGGAGGTGACCACCTCTTCTCCGTCACGGAACCACCTGACGCGGGCGGCACCAGAGGCGGCACAGTTGAGGGTGGCGGGGTCGTTGCGGCGAGCCACCATATTGCTGGGGTGCTCCTTGATTACTGGGGGCTCTCCTGCAGGAAAAACTAAATGTTACACTCAGCCTATGAAGGAACCAGGTAACATGGTTCCGGCAGCCTCTCTATACAGCCCATACTGGTCTGCTGGTCTCCTGTAGAAACAATATATATTACAGAAATTAGCAAGACAAAAATGGATCTCGCTGGCTCTCTGAAGGGAAATGCTTAATGGTTATCCTATTATATTCCTGTTCAGTTATTTTAGGGTTTTGTGGGGCACAAACTGTTAAAATACCTGTTGCATTATACTTCCCAGTACCTGTTGACAATTTCAAGAGTTCTACTCCTGCAGCTTAGCCTGCCGTCAGCCTTCTCTGGTAATTCTGAAGCACACACTACATGTCCACAGACCCATGGACAAAGTTAAACATTGACGAACTTGGAGATAACTTGCTTTTACTCAAGCGTCCAGAGAAAGTAGTCAGATTGCTACAAATATTTCACATTTAACCCCGTTAAATGGTTTCGGTTTCAAACTCCTTTTGACCATGTTGTAGCTCAGTCGATTAAGGCAGTGTCTGGGATGCTCCCGGACGCAGGTTCGAATCCTCGTCAAGGCCCTTGTGGATTTGTTCTTCACATTTAAATTATTAATACTCACGAAAACAACTCCTTTTGCACAAATTACAGGAATGATTACTGACAATATGGAATAATAAAGTCTTATGTTCCTAAGCCTCTACACGGCGCTGGAACCAATCGTATTGGCGTTGGCCTTTCCATTGGAGACTTTCGGTGCTGAGGAGAGGGGGGGACCTGCTGCATGGGTGACAGCTTCTCCGCTGTATCAATCTACCCTGGCTTTGCGCCCTAGAGAGGCTACTCCAGACCGACAACCAGAGCGCAATTCCATAGTCTCCTGAAACTGATGGATGCCTACTACTACTACTACTACTACCACTACGTAGCTTAATGAACCCTTTACTCAACGCCTTGTGTAGCTCAGGAACCTTCTGCTGCCAATCATCTTACCATCTTACTCAACGAGCTACCAACAAAAACTCAACTTCCTCTCGCATGTGATAAATATCGACTGTGTAATAACAATATAAACACACTGTAATGACTGAGCTCAGCAGGTACTTACGGAGGTGCTGCAACCAGCACTTACTGAGCGGGGAGGAGAGGTCCTGGCTCTGATTGCCGACCGTCTACTAGCCTTTAACACTTCTTTTTTTATATAATTTTGTCCCGAGTTTATTAGGCAGCGCCACTCATCTTGTGAGTGGACGCACCGCCATAGTGACAGTATTGGGCAGCGCCACTCATCTTGTGAGTGGACACACCGCCATAGTGACAGTATTGGGCAGCGCCACTCATCTTGTGAGTGAACACACCGCCATAGCAGCATGTACAACACTCCCTCAATAGGAAGAAAACCTGCTGGGTTGTTCATCCTGTCACTTGTACCCAGACACAGCTGGGACTTGCTTAACTGTCTCAAGTGAACAGCTCCTCAAACAAGAAGATTAACTTTTGTCAACCCTTAAAATTTACGTAATCTTGCGGGTGCAAAATGGGGGAATCTTTTTAAGAACACTATCTATATTTTGACAAATAGTGTTTTCCTAACAATGTGGGGTTTATTATTCTACACATATTTATAATAACTCTTAGATGTCCACACTCTCTCAGGTAGTGGCCAAGGCAGTGTCCGTCACTCTCATCACAGATTTTGCAACTCCGCTGCTAAGCTGTTGTATCATCCCGAATCTCCATGAGTATTTGTATCTTGCTATACCTGTTTCGTTACAACTCCCAGAACCCTCTCCAGGTATGTTCCAGGTAATTACATATTAGCTGCTATACACCCAATTACAAATTAGTTGTCATACATCCAATTACATATTACCTGGCATATAGATGGTGCAACCCACAACAGGCCAACTCCATAATACCTATTTGCATCTAGGTGAACAGAGACATCAGGTGGAAGGTCCCCCCTCCATTCCCCCCCCCTAGATCAACTGCTTACCTTCACGATGCAGTCCAGAGCAGTGTGCTAACTCTCAGGTACCTGTTTACTTCTAGTTGAACAGATTCATCAGATGAAAGGAAACGGACCAAAACGTGTCTGTCTTGTGGGAATCGAACCCGGGACCCATCGGTTGTGCTAACCAAGTGTGCTAACAACTATACAACCCTCTCCTTAGTTCCAGATCCCAGTTAATATTTAATTAAATTAAATATTAATTAACACTTTCAACACAAATTAATGATTGTTTCAATATACCTTCCATAGTTCGATCTATTAGAATGTGAATTACATAGAATAGACCTTCTCTGAACCTGTCCTCCCACCTGATACTTCGTATTTGCTACGGAATCAACCAATCCGTCAAAAAATTGCGACGTATTAGTTCAAATTACAGCACGTAAATATTTTAATTTTTCTATGCATCAGCCTCTACAGGTTAGGTTGGTTGCTTGTTCAAATTCCGGCAGGATAGGCCTGATCAGCCGAGCTGTGATGGCTAGGGACGGCACTGTGATAAAGCTATTTGTACTCGAGATCGGGCCGAATGTTGCCCGGTCCTCTTGTTGCCCAGCCTGAGGCCAGACGTAATAACTTGCTCGGTCAGGTTATTGTTGTTTGCGGTGCTCGGGGCCAACGCTGTGGCAGAACCCGGCTCTCAGCCACTTCCCCCACGAACCTCTTCACTTCTAGTAGTTAGTGTGTGTATGTGTATTGTCAGTTAAATGTCATGGGTGTATGACAGTTAACCTGTAATCGAGTATATCTGGCTAATGGGGGACCTTGATCAGCCTACCAGGCTTCCTGTCCCCAACTGAGACAACAAAGTGTGTGTGTGAAAGGATCAGTTTTAAAGCTGCTGATAATTTACACTATAATTTGATAAGGTTATAATCCTTTTTATAGTCTCCAGTAGGTTCAGTCTGCAGGTTCCAAAATGTTCGGTCATCTGACATAGTTACTTGATCTCTTGCAGACGCAAATCCTCAAGAAAATGTAACTGCTCTATCCTTGTCTTTTACACGACCATCATACCTGGTTGATGGGGTTCTGGGAGTTCTTCTACTCCCCAAGCCCGGCCCGAAGCCAGGCTTGACTTGTGAGAGTTTGGTCCACTAGGCTGTTGCTTGGAACGGCCCGCAGGCCCACATACCCACCACAGCCTGGTAGGTCCTGCACTCCTTGGAGGAAACAATCTAGTTTCCTCTTGAAGATCATAACGACATTGAATTCTTATATCTTATGCCAAGCAAATATTTATAAAATATATTTCAAAAACACCACAAATATATATTTTAAATAGCAAAATGCTGACATACATTGCAATTGCAGTGCAAGAAGTGTCGTCTTAGATCATTATATCTTAGGATACGCAAACAGCTTGTAAGGGCTAAGGTCAAGTAGCCACTGAGGTCTGACAAATAACTTTGTGTCCTCTGTATTGCATTTGCAACACCCCTCACAGGATGGGTATGGGGTGCACAATAAACTACTGCTCACAGGATGGGTATGGGGTGCACAATAAACTACTGCTCACAGGATGGGTATGGGGTGCTCAATAAACTACTGCTCACAGGATGGGTATGGGGTGCACAATAAACTACTGCTCACAGGATGGGTATGGGGTGCACAATAAACTACTGCTCACAGGATGGGTATGGGGTGCACAATAAACTACTGCTCACAGGATGGGTATGGGGTGCACAATAAACTACTGCTCACAGGATGGGTATGGGGTACACAATAAACTACTGTTCACAGGATGGGTATGGGGTGCACAATAAACTACCGCTCACAGGATGGGTATGGGGTGCACAATAAACTACTGTTCACAGGATGGGTATGAGGTGCACAATAAACTACCGCTCACAGGATGGGTATGGGGTACACAATAAACTACCGCTCACAGGATGGGTATGGGGTGCACAATAAACTACCGCTCACAGGATAGGTATGGGGTGCACAATAAACTACCGCTCACAGGATAGGTATGAGGTGCACAATAAACTACTGCTCACAGAGTGCACAATGTGGTAAAAAAAGTCGATAGTTTATTTCATCCTACTTGAGTAATATCACAATAAAACAGGAAAAACATTTTTTTTCCAATGAATGAGACTAGCTCATGGGTCCGTAGGAACACTGAAGTTTTCAACAGATAAGATACAGAGGAGACATGATTACCACATACAAAATGCTCAAGGGAATAAATAGACAGGGTAGACAAGAACAGGGTTAGTGCACGAACAAGGGGACACGAATGTAAACTAAATACCAAAATGAGTGACAGAGACATTAAAAAGAATTTGTTCAGTCTCAGAGGAATTAAGAAGTGAATGGGTGGATGCAGAATCCATTCAGAGCTTTATATGCAGATATAGCAGAGTCCAATTGGCTCTGGAACCTATACGTCAGTTAAGTTAAAGTCAAGTTAAAAAAGTCAGTTAAGAGTTGAAAGGTAGGACTGAAGATTAGATTTCTGAAATAGAGGGAATACAGAGAACCTATACGGCACGCATAGGCACGATCAAATACCAAAATTTATGGGGCCCGTCTTAAAGCTCTCAAAATGTACTCTCTGGAAAGGAAATGAGACATGTACCAAATAATATATATACATGGAAGATACTGGAGGGCCAGGTCCCAAATTTGCACAGTTGAATAACATCATACTGGAGCTAAATGTACGGAAGGAAATGCAGAATAGAACCACTGAAGAGTAGAGGTACCATAGGCACATTCAGAGAACACTGTCTGAACATCAGAGATTCACAGCTGTTCAACACCCTCCCAGCCAATGATTCCGGCAATGATTCTAATGAATCTTGATGACGGCAAGACGCATTCAACGGTCTTTAAAGGTCAACTGAATTCCTAATTAAAAGGAAGAATGAAGGAATAAGAATCACTGCTGGAACAAAGGTGGATGTATTCAAGAAGCATTTAAATAAGTTCTTGCAAGAAGTGCCGGACCAACCAGGTTGTAGTGGATGTGTTAACTAGTTTGCGTGTAAACCCACTCATTTACTTTTTGCGTGAACCCTTTTTTTTGGGGGTGTCTGGGACCTTCCGGGCCACTCTTTGTAGTAGTCTTGTGGCTCTGGTTTCTTTGCCTTGCGACACGTTTCGTGTGTAGCCTCGCGGGTATATTTCCTCGTGCTGTGCCTTGCGGCGTTTGTGGGATACTGGAGTATGCCTCGGATATATGCAGCGTTTGACCATTACCCAGGATGCCACCCACAACAGTCGACTAACACATAGGTTCCTAATCACTGCTAGGTGAACAGAGGCAATGGGTGTAAGAAGACTTGCCCATACGTCTCGCCCTGCCTGGGATACGAATCCAGTACTGTTCGGTTGTGAGCCGACTGCGCTGACCACTACGCTATAAGGTACCCTATGGCACAGTGGATATGTGGGCCTGCGGGCCGTTCGAAGCAACAGCCTGGCGGACCAAGTTATCACAACCCGAGCCTAGCTGGCCCCCCCTGGCCGGGCTCGGGGAGTAGAACTCCCGGAACCTTCTCCAGGTAAATTCCAGGTAAACACAGTGACATTACCTCTTACAGTAAAGCTCATAAGTACAGGCGCCCGAGGCCAGTTATAAAGTGAAATTCAGATCCAGGAGTTAACTAGCCCTTAAGTGTCCACCTGCGAGACCTTTACATCTTCCCTCAATCATGGCGGCTTGTTTGTATATACTGAACAGTTTGTGAGCTCCATACCGCTGCGAGGTCGTTATCGACCCATGGTTATTGTTATAGACAACCTCGTAGCTCATAACTATTATAATACAAGCAAATACATCAATAAGGAAAGATGTAGAGGTTTCGTGAGTGAACACACATATCCTGGCCCAGTCCGCCCAAGTGACGGGTCATTACCGTGACTTAGAGGTCAGGGAATTTGTTTTGCTTTCAATTCTTGTGGTTTGCGTGAAGGCGCGAGTTACCTCAGTTCGTCGACTGGTGCATGGTAAAGACGCGCTCTTCCTGGTCCCCGGTGCTGTACTGCCTCGGGTAGTACAGTCCACGGCCACGAGTCATCAACCATTTATGCAACTACTTACGAAACCTGTACATCTTTCCATAAAAATGAGGCTTGTTTACATTAACCAGTTTACGGTTTTATTATTATCAACAACCTGGAAGGGCCTCGAAGCTCATAAACCGTTTAATAAAAGTAAACAAAGCCGCTACAATTGAGGAGAGATGCACAAATTTCCGAAGTTGTTGAGTAAATGTTTGATGAATCCTTCCCTGGAGAGCATGCATTGTCTAAGACTTGAATACTCTTAAATATATCATTATCTAAAATGTATTTGCAGCACATGTGTACACATGTGTGCATAGCAACACCGAGGAAAGATTACCAGGAGTTCTTGGGTCTCTTGTTGTTACAATTAGTTTAAAACGTACTGTGTTTTAAACGTATATATATATATATATATATATATATATATATATATATATATATATATATATATATATATATATATATATATATATATATATATATATATATATATATTTATATTTATATATATACAAATATATATATGCAGCGACAGGTTTATTATATAATTATATATTTTAGTACCATAAAAATAAATGCTCATTTTGCATGTGTTCTTATATGAGACTTTAAAATGCGATAAAACCTGTAGTTTCCTACGACCAGTTTATATCTTGTATGGTTCCTCGTGTCCATCACTGCCTTGTCTACCCATGTGGCGTTTCCGCCGGTATCTGGGTGGATTACCAAGTGTGACCTTTTGTTCTCCCCTCCTCTCTCTCACCCCCCATCACATGGGGAGGGGGTGAGTGCATGAAGGGAGGGGTGGTGCTTCACGCACTTCATGGGGGTGTGCATGAAGCGAGACCGTCCCAGACGGGGTGGGGGAGGGGGGGGCGCCGTCTGGGACGGTCTCGCTTCATACAAGTCGACGATCAATCCCCGACCGGCCAAGTGAATGAGCATCATTCCTTCTCCCCCATTCTATCCCAAGCTCCATCCTCCATATATTCTCTTTTTTTTATTTTATTGGGAGCGTCACAGGGGGTCTGGGTCGTTCAGTGCCTCCATGAAGTGGGCATGGCCCCCAATGCCCTCCTTCATGAAGTCTGTGGATGTGAAATGTTCCGCGTCCAGTCCACAGACTTTTTTAGCATTAGCATTACTCTTTGTGTTCTGTTCGACAGAAAACTGAGTATCCACCGTCTTACTTCACCAGTTATTCCCATTGACCTCATTTTGTGTGCTGTTACTCCAACGTTAGGTTATTACTCACTATTTTTTTTATTAACATATTAGGTACATCTGCATTAGTGCAGCTGCCCTAGACTATATGAAGTGGGGTACAGTGTGTCAAAAAAGCTAACTAGGTGATGCTAAGAAATCCCCATCACACAGGATGGTTAGTCATAACCATCCTGCGAGATGGGGACTTGTATTACCACTGCTACCTTATTTAATCTTGTGTTGTTGATATCCTCAAAATGCATCCGGACTCTGCCAGTGCAGACCGCTTATCACATGCCTCTGTATGACTAACCATCCTGTGTGATGGGGATTTCTTAGCATCACCTAGTTAGCTTTTTTGACACACTGTACCCCACTTCATATAGTCTAGGGCAGCTGCACTAATGCAGATGTACCTAATATGTTAATAAAAAAAATAGTGAGTAATAACCTAACGTTGGAGTAACAGCACACAAAATGAGGTCAATGGGAATAACTGGTGAAGTAAGACGGTGGATACTCAGTTTTCTGTCGAACAGAACACAAAGAGTAACGGTCAACCATATAAAATCGAGTCCAAGCGCAGTTAAAAGCTCTGTACCTCAGGGTACAGTCCTTGCACCAATGCTTTTCCTTATTCTCATATCAGATATCGACAAAAATACAAGTCAGAGCTTCGTATCATCCTTTGCAGATGATACAAAAATCAGCATGAAAGTTACCTCTGCTGAAGACTGAAAAACTACAAGCAGGTATATCTTGAGGTTATCTTGAGATGGTTTCGGGACTTAGCGTCCCTGCGGCCCAGTCCTCGACCAGGCCTCCTTTTTGTTACACATTCCCAGGAAGCAGCCTGCAGCAGCTGTCTAACTTCCAGGTACCTATTTACTGCTAGGTAACAGGAGCATCAGGGTGAGAGAAACTGCTCATTTGTTTCCGCCCCCATCGGGGATCGAACCCGGAACCTCAGACTACAAATCCCGAGAGCTGTCCACTCAGCTATCAGGGCCCCCAGGATATTAATAAAGTTTTTTGACTGGGCAGCAGAAAATTACATGATGTTTGACAGTGATAAATTCCAGGTACTCAGGTACGGTAAAATGAGGACCTTAAACATAATACAAGGAACAAAACAGAGTCAAATCTGCCCATAATACGAAAGCAGCATGTAAAGGATTTGGGAATAATGATGTCTGACGACCTAACGTTTAGTGAGCGTAACCAAGCAAATATTGCGTCAGCCAAAAAATGATAGGATAGATTACGAGAACTTTCAAATCCAGGGATCCCATCACAATGGTTGTACTCTTCAAGTCACTTGTGCTGTCTCGTCTTGAGTACTGCTCAATACTCACTTTCCCCTTCAGAGCAGGAGAGATTGCTGAAATAGAAGGAGTACAGAGAACATATCCGGCACGCATAGACGCGATAAAACACCTAAATTATTGGGATTGTCTCCAAGCTCTCCAAATGTACTCACTAGAAAGTAGACGAGAGAGAGATATCAAATAATATACACGTGGAAAATACTGGAGGCCAGGTCCCAAATTTACACAGTAAAATAACAACGTACTGGAGTGAACGATATGGAAGAAAATGTAAAATAGAACCAGTGAAGAACAGAGGTGCCATAGGCACAATCAGAGAACACTGTATAAACGTCAGAGGTCCGCGGTTGTTCAACACCCTCCCAGCGAGAAATGTTGATATATTTATATAAGTATAAGAAATATTGCCGGAACAACTGTGAACATTTTCAAAAGAAAACGAGATGTTGGACCAACCTGACTGTGGTGGATATGTTAGCCTGCGGGCCGCTCCAAGCAACAGCCTAGTGGACCAAGCTCTCGTAAGTCAGAGAAGGGAGTAGAACTCCCGGAACCAAAACAAGCAGGTAATTCATAATTGTATAATCATCAGCTGCCTAACCCATCAATGTATAATCATCGTCATCTGCCTAATTCATCACTGTATAATTATCATCTGCTGCCTAATTCATGAATGTATAATCACCAGCTGGGGTCGACCGCTGGATGTACCACCCGTCCTCGACTCAAGTCCATTCCATCCAGCGGTCGACCCCACAGACGCATTCATAAAGTTTTACATGCTGTTCATTCAAAACGAGAATTTTCTCTTATATAAATTATTATAATATATATATGGCGATTATATACATGCTTCACCCACGTACTTCAAATACAAATAATCGCCAACAGAACCTAAACACCTAACCTACGCCTAGCTATACATAGAAGTTTTATGTATAATAATATTAATTTATATGTGAGAACAAACCAATTTTTAATACACAGTATGTTAAAATTGATGAATGCGTCTGGGGGAGGACGGCCGCTGCTTTAACCAGCCTAGTGTGAGAACGGGTTGGGGAAGTACATATCTCATCGGTTGTGAGGCGCGTGTAAAGTGTACTTTATCCGTAGTCATCATCTTGCCCTATCAAAGAATTCATCACATACTGACCTCAAAATCCCCAACATAGAAATAACGTGGTATGTTAAATCAAAGCGACAAGGAATAATCACGTTTTCTATACGCGAGCCGGAAGGCTAGACTAGGCTAGGTTAGATTAGGCTAGGATAGGCTAGGTTAGGTTTGGTTTGGCTAGAGGTTAGGCTAGGCTAGGTTCTGGTCGGTTAGGTTAGCTTCGCGTTTGTTAGTACGTCGTTTAAAGCCTGTTGGGGCAGCGAGAGAGCGCGGGCTGCGGAAACGAGAGGGTTTGGTGGCTTGATTAACGAGCATTTGTCATTTGTTGACGAGGATGCGCTGCGGCCTCGACAGATTAAGTAGATTGTTTGGGTTCGTACATGTCTAGTTAGGGAAAACAGTTGCATTTTTTACGGAGGGGCGTGGACATGTGAAGGTTCCAGCGGCCCTACGCTTGGCCAGCTGTTGTCGAGATGGCTCCTGTGTTCCCCTCACCCTTGGGTCCCCTCACCCAGCCGGCAGGGGGGCCATTCCCCCTGAATGGGGCAGCACTGGGTGTTGGTGGGTAGGTGGGCTTAGGTGGGTGTGGCGTGGCACGAGAAAGGATAGTCATTGGGCTGGAGCAGGCCACACCTGGTGCAGGCCACACCTGGTGCAGGCCACACCTGGTGCAAGCCACACCTGGTGCAGGCCACACCTGGTGCAGACCACACCTGGTGCAGGCCACACCTGGTGCAAGCCATGTAGGTCACGCATAATGCAGGCCACACATGATGCAGATCGAGAGGCGAGATATCACCAGCGGAGTCCCACAGGGCTCTGTACTTGGACCCAACCTGTTTCTGAAATATGTAAACGATCTTCCAGAGGGTATAGACATTCTCTCAATGTTTGTTGATGATGCTAAAGTTATGAGAAGGATCAAGATAGAGTAAGATAGACAGAGACTACAGAACGACCTGGACCAACTGGAGGAATGGTTTAGGAAATGACTATTAAAGTTTAACTTGTAACTGTAAAGTAATGAAATTAGGTGAAGGGAGCAGAAGGCTGAACACGAGGTACCATCTCGGAGGTGAAATCCTTCAAAAGTAAAGAGAAAGATCTGGGGGTTGATATCACATCGAACCTGTCCCCAGAACCCCATATCAAAAGGATATCATCAGCGGCATATACTAGATTGGCCAACATAAGAACTGCCTTTAGAAACTTGTGTAAGAAATCCTTCAGAACCTTGTATACTACTTATGTCAGACCAATCCTGTAGTATGCAGCTCCAGCCTGGAGTCCATTTAAAATCGAATTACAGTATTTGCTGGGTTAATTATTTAAGTACTTTATATAGTATTTTACTATACCATTTTTGCTTATTAATTTTTTCTCTACTAGCAATAGACTTATCCAAACCTCGTAAACATAGGCCTACTAAATACATGTAATAAAGTACTTAGATAGTTTTCTATAAGCTGTGACATGGTAGGCCTATTCAGATAATCTGTTCCCCTCAGTATATAAATTACAGATTTTTTCGACACCATATTCACGCCTCTTCATTATTTCCTCTACTAACACGATTCGAATCTCCCTTCCGCACTTGTTCGTTGACGAGCAGCCTCTTAGTGGGATGAGACGCAAACACCTATCACACCCCCTCCCCCCCGAGGACGAGAGAGGCCCCAGGAGCACTCATCACCCCCCCCCCCCCAAAGGACGAAGTGGTTGGGCACCATCCTTTCCCTAATCCTTATGATCATTTCTTTCAAGTGCTACATAGGCGAAATGGATTAGCGTTTTCTCCTGATAATTTACCTTATCATTCCTAACCAAATATCATCTTACGAACCCTAACCTATCCTCAAACTAAACTAACCTAACCTTCCATTAGTTATCCTAAAGTAACCTAACCTATCCTAAACTAACCTAACCTTCATTACCCTAACCATACCTAACCTAACCTATCCTAAACTAAACTATCCTAAACTAAAGTATCTTAAACTAATCTATCCTGAAATAACCCAACCAATGCTTAACTAACGTGTGTCGTCATAGTATTAAGTTACGATTACAAGTTACCTTAAATTATTAAGGTACGACTGCAAGTTACCTTAAATTATTAAGGTACGACTACAAGTTACCTTAAATTATTAAGTTACGACTACAAGTTACCTTAAATTATTAAGTTACGACTACAAGTTACCTTAAATTATTAAGGTACGACTGCAAGTTACCTTAAATTATTAAGTTACGACTACAAGTTACCTTAAATTATTAAGTTACGACTACAAGTTACCTTAAATTATTAAGTTACGACTACAAGTTACCTTAAATTATTAAGTTACGACTACAAGTTACCTTAAATTATTAAGGTACGACTGCAAGTTACCTTAAATTATTAAGTTACGACTACAAGTTACCTTAAATTATTAAGGTACGACTGCAAGTTACCTTAAATTATTAAGGTATAACTGCAAGTTACCTTAAATAATTAAGGTACAGCTGCAAGTTACCTTAAATTATTAAGGTACGACTGCAAGTTACCTTAAATTATTAAGGTACGACTGCAAGTTACCTTAAATTATTAAGGTACGACTAAGTTACCTTAAATTATTAAGTTACGACTACAAGTTACCTTAAATTATTAAGGTACGACTGCAAGTTACCTTAAATTATTAAGGTACGACTACAAGTTACCTTAAATTATTAAGGTGCGACTGCAAGTTACCTTAAATTATTAAGGTATAACTGCAAGTTACCTTAAATAATTAAGGTACAGCTGCAAGTTACCTTAAATTATTAAGGTACGACTGCAAGTTACCTTAAATTATTAAGGTACGACTGCAAGTTACCTTAAATTATTAAGGTACAATGCCAAGTTACCTTAAATTATTAAGGTACGACTGCAAGTTACCTTAAATTATTAAAGTACGACTGCAAGTTTCCTTAAATTATTAAGGTACGACTGCAAGTTACCTTAAATTATTAAGGTACAACGGCATGTTACCTTAAATTATTAAGGTACGACTGCAAGTTACCTTAAATCATTAAGGTACAATGGCAAGTTACCTTAAATTATTAAGGTACGACTGCAAGTTACCTTAAATTATTAAGGTGCGACTGCAGTTACCTTAAATTATTAAGGTGCAACTGCACGTTACCTTAAATTATTAAGGTACGACTGCAAGTTGCCTTAAATTATTAAGGTACGAATGCAAGTTACCTTAAATTATTAAGGTATAACTGCAGTTACCTTAAATTATTAAGGTACGAATGCAAGTTACCTTAAATTATTAAGGTACAACTGCACGTTACCTTAAATTATTAAGGTACGACTTCAAGTTACTTTAAATTATTAAGGTACGACTGCAAGTAACCTTAAATTATTAAGGTATAATTGCAGTTACCTTAAATTATTAAGGTACAACTGTAGATTATCTTAAAATAAGGTGCGACTGCAAGAAGCATCAAGCAAAATACAAAAAAAAAAAATACAGTCCTGCTTATACTGAATTCAAAGCTATTTCCTCTAGCACGATACATTTTAATAACAACGTGTCATGGTGAATGCTAAATTCAGAAGGTGCGGGTCGCTGGTGCGGGTCGCTGGCATGCTGTGCAGCCTAGCCCATTTCCGGGGCCATCGTGGTCCGCTCAGATTCACACGGGCCGCTTTGCACCGTTCACCCAACCTGTCCTACTACAAAGAACGTCGCTTTTCGTTCGTGTGCGTTACATAAGGGCAAAAATTGTCATACTAGAACACGGGAGACATCTCCCGTCACGCAGGGTGCAGTCGGACATCCACAGATCTCCAGTATCAGCTCTTGATACTGGTAATGGCTCAAAAGGGCCACCACTTACGGGGCTATTCATGTCCGTGCCACCTTTCGGGTGGCTTAACCTTCATCAATCAATTAATCGTACTAGAAAAATGGAAGCGGTTCGCGAAAGTGACGTACTGTCCCGTTTTCTGTTTTGGGTCTTCTGGTAGGTTAGGTTAGATCACTTTAAATTTATCGTTTTCTTGACGTTGGGGGGACCTTAGGAGGACGGGCTGAGTTCACCAATGGCTTTTAAACCCTACTTAACCAAATTCAGCCTAACTTGACCCAACCCAGTTTCTTCTAACCTGGCATAACCCCAGTCTAACCTTGCCTTATCTTACCTAACCAAACCTAACCTTATCCAACCTAGTCAAGCCTAACGATAAATACAGTTCATAAAATAAACAAAATCGTAATCAAGGATTTATAAGACTTAAACGTTTATATTGGACGCGCCGTCACGTAATATTGTATTATAAATAAATAAATAAATAAATTTTTATTCAGGTAAGGTACATACATACAAGGTAAGATACAAAAGTTGATGGATTTAAAGATAGAGCTGGTACATACAATGCCTAAAGCCACTATTACGCAAAGCGTTTCGGGCAGGAATTGTCAAAAATTGCCAAAAACGCAAAACTGTCAAAAACGCAAAGCGTTTTGGGTATTGAAAAAATCATGCATGCAAAATTATATGCATCAGGCCTCGTAGCCTGGTGAATAGCGCGCAGGACTCGTAATTCTGTGGCGCGGGTTCGATTCCCGCATGAGGCAGAAACAAATGGGCATAGTTTCTTTCACCCTGAATGCCCCTGTTACCTAGCAGTAAATAGGTACCTGGGAGTTAGTCAGCTGTCACGGGCTGCTTCCTGGGGGTGGAGGCCTGGTCGAGGACCGGGCCGCGGGGACACTAAAGCCCCGAAATCATCTCAAGATAACCTCAAGATAAGGCCTATATTTACAAAATATAACAATATAAACAACAAAAAAGTATACACGCTCCCCTGGAATTATCTTCAGCCTATCTTGCACAGAATTTGATTTATTCATAATTAAAAGCGCAATAATAATTTCCACGTCAATAACATATTTATTTATTGCTGCTTAAATATATATGACGTTATTGAAGCTTGACTTTACAACATTGCCAAAAGGCGTTGTGGGTCTTAGTACACTGGATCATCAAAACAGAGATATCCCGGGTTCGATTCCTGCAGCAGGAGAGCGAAACGGTTTGGTACGTTTCCTTATACCTGATGCCACTGTTCATCTAACAGTAAATAAGTACCTTTAGAGTTAGGCAACTGTTGTGGGAAGCACTGCAACTTTCCCTAAGTGAACATTCCGTCATAAGGAGAGTACTGGCCTAAAGTTTCGCTTCCTAAAGTGAACACTTTATTTCGGTTCAAATTGTTCAATCACTATTGAAACTTTCAGACACTGATCTTCCTATATTCAATCGTGAATTACTTCCTGAAATATTTTAATTTGTTTCGAAATGCAACAAATCTTGCAATACTTTTAGGAAGACTGACAACAGCTATACTTGTTGGGCTTAAGACTTTTTTCAATCTCTGGAGGGTTATTAATTAAGGTCTATCAACCATTGGAAGGTTATTAAGGTCTATCAACCTCTGGGGGGGATATTAAGGCCTATCATCCTATGGAGGGTTATTAAGGTCTATCAACCATTGGAGGGTTAAGGGCTGTCAACCTCTGGAGGGTATATTAAGACATCACAATAGCTTGCTGACCAACAGCAAGTATGCTTCAGCTCTGAATGCATACTAGGATTCTCGGTGTATATACACCGAGAATATATATATATATATATATATATATATATATATATATATATATATATATATATATATATATATATATAAACGATTGTATGTATACACGGTTATATATATAAACAATTGTAAAGTTATATATACACGGTCATATATATATACACGGTGTATATACACAGCTGTATATACAGTTGTATGTATATATATATACCTCAAAGTGAATATAAATATTCCTTACCTATACGCAAAGTCTGTACCTTATAATACTCTTTAACTTAATATAATTTACCCGAAACTCGGCATGTTATATATATCAATATGAATGCCTATATATGTAAACATTATACTACAAACTCTATGGAATGCATTTTATGTTATTATTATTATTGCTATAACTCAGCAAAACCTTCTTTAAAATAAACAAAATATTTCAACTTGTATTAATTCAATAAAATTCAAATAAATTAAACAACTTAACCTTAAAAAAGTTAGTTTACCCATGGTTAAAAGTTACGAGAAGCAAGCTAACTTGAAAGTTATTTAACAGACTGAAAGACAAAATAAATTAGCAGGAATTTTAAAATAATGTTGTTAAGCTGACCTTGTTGTGCAAGACACACTGCCAGCAGGAACACCAGATGCTTGGCATCCATGGCTGCTGCTTCTTCAACTTCTCGCTAACTTCCACTGGAGAACTTACGAACTTCAGAGTCGTTCCATTTTCTACCATAATGAAATCACACTTCAAGCACCTACAACTTATTAATTGTTAACACTTCTTTCCTCGAATGAGGTTTGATTTGATATTGTAATTATTGAAGGTACGCACTGATATACGAATGAAGGTTTCCTTGCTTTAGGAGTGAATGGAATCACACGATACTTTGAGCGCACGCGGAGCAGCGTAACTTCCCTGGCGATGGTCTGGGCGCACACTGAGTGTAGTGGTGGGTGGTGGGCCCCTATGGTGGTGGTGGTGGGCCAAGTGGGCGGAGCTTGGCCCCTGGTGGGCGGGGCTACTGCTCACACACACACTGCAACGGAAACTTTGCTTGAGTAGTACTTACATATCTGTACTTACCTACCATTGTCAATCAGTAAGTGAGGTACCTCTCTCTCTGTCTGTCTCTGTCAGTCTGTCTGTCTCCCTCTCTCTCTCTCTCTCTCTCTCTCTCTCTCTCTCTCTCTCTCTCTCTCTCTCTCTCTCTGTCTCTGTCTGTCTCTGTCTGTCTCTCTCTGTCTCTGTCTGTCTGTCTCTGTCTCTGTCTCTGTCTCTCTCTCTCACTCTCTCTCTCTCTCTCTCTCTCTCTCTCTGTCTCTCTCTCTCTCTGTCTCTCTCTCTCTCTCTGTCTCTCTCTCTCTGTCTCTCTCTCTCTCTCTCTCTCTCTCTCTCTCTCTCTCTCACTCTCTCTCTCTGTCTCTCTCTCTCTCTCTCTCTCTCTCTCTCTCTCTCTCTCTCTCTCTCTCTCTCTCTCTCTCTCTCTCTCTCTCTCTCTCTCTCTCTCTCTCTCTCTCTCTCTCTGTTACCCTGACTAGAATTGTTGAACCTTTTGGCTGATAATTTAACTCTTCTGACGTTCGAATCCTTTTCCCTCGAAGTTTTTCCTTTGTAAGTATACCATCTTTGTTGACAAAAATTAATATACGGTATTGCCTGATCGAAGTAGTTCATTCAGGTGTTTTAAAAGTGCTGCTCATATTCACTGCCTCACATCCCTGGAAAACAGAAGAGTAAGGGGAGACATGATAACCACCTACAAAATTCTCAGGGGAATTGACAGGGTGGACAAAGACAAACTCTTCAGCACGGGTGGGACACGAACAAGGAGACACAGGTGGAAACTTAGTACCCAGATGAGCCACAGAGACGTTAGAAAGAATTTTTTCAGTGTCAGAGTAGTTAATAAATGGAATGCACTAGGAAGTGATGTGGTGGAGGCTGACTCTATACACAGTTTCAAATGTAGATATGATAGAGCCCAGTAGGCTCAGGAATCTGTACACCAGTTGAGGATGCTGCTTATATTCACTGCCACACAGGACAGTGAGGATGCTGCTCATATTCACTGCCACACAGGACAGTGAGGATGCTGCTTATATTCACTGCCACACAGGACAGTGAGGATGCTGCTTATATTCACTGCCACACAGGACAGTGAAGATGCTGCTTATATTCACTGCCACACAGGACAGTGAGGATGCTGCTCATATTCACTGCCACACAGGACAGTGAGGATGCTGCTTATATTCACTGCCACACAGGACAGTGAGGATGCTGCTCATATTCACTGCCACACAGGACAGTGAGGATGCTGCTTATATTCACTGCCACACAGGACAGTGAGGATGCTGCTTATATTCACTGCCACACAGGACAGTGAAGATGCTGCTTATATTCACTGCCACACAGGACAGTGAGGATGCTGCTCATATTCACTGCCACACAGGACAGTGAGGATGCTGCTTATATTCACTGCCACACAGGACAGTGAGGATGCTGCTTATATTCACTGCCACACAGGACAGTGAGGATGCTGCTCATATTCACTGCCACACAGGACAGTGAGGATGCTGCTCATATTCACTGCCACACAGGACAGTGAGGATGCTGCTCATATTCACTGCCACACAGGACAGTGAGGATGCTGCTTATATTCACTGCCACACAGGACAGTGAGGATGCTGCTTATATTCACTGCCACACAGGACAGTGAGGATGCTGCTCATATTCACTGCCACACAGGACAGTGAGGATGCTGCTTATATTCACTGCCACACAGGACAGTGAAGATGCTGCTCATATTCACTGCCACACAGGACAGTGAGGATGCTGCTCATATTCACTGCCACACAGGACAGTGAAGATGCTGCTCATATTCACTGCCACACAGGACAGTGAAGATGCTGCTCATATTCACTGCCACACAGGACAGTGAGGATGCTGCTTATATTCACTGCCACACAGAACAGTGAAGATGCTGCTCATATTCACTGCCACACAGGACAGTGAGGATGCTGCTCATATTCACTGCCACACAGGACAGTGAAGATGCTGCTCATATTCACTGCCACACAGGACAGTGAGGATGCTGCTCATATTCACTGCCACACAGGACAGTGAAGATGCTGCTCATATTCACTGCCACACAGGACAGTGAGGATGCTGCTCATATTCACTGCCACACAGGACAGTGAAGATGTAGCTGTAACGCCTTCTCCAAGAGGTCAGCCCAGATGACCTCTGGATTATCTTGTATGTTGATTAAAAAATTCCTGGGTTAGTCTTAGTCAGCATAGTATCAAGTATGTAATATTTCATGATACTCTTGTCAAACATTGTAATGGAATTAGACCCCAGATTCTTAGGTGTAAACATCCATGGATCTCCCCCTTTTGGCCAGGTCAGAGGTCAGTCACACACGTAATTAATAACTCCTCTCTTGAAGAGTGTATGGTGAATGTCAAACAAGCTTAATTGAAATATTTTTAAGTGTTTGTGCACGTGTGGCCCGACCCCCCTGGCATTTTTGATCTAGGTAGCAACAGTAAATCTTCCCCTCCCCCTTTTTCGAGGGTATATATTTGGTCCTGTAGAGACTTAGGGACAGAGTACGGGATACCGGGGTCGAGAGCGGGTCTGTGAATAACATCTCACAGCCAGGGAGAGACAGAGGTCTTAAGGTAATGTGTGTGATCTCTGAGGTTTTGTTCCATGTCTAAATTTCTTAACAATTGGCCAGTGTTAGAGTAGGATTTATAGTGGTGTTTAGATTAATTTGGTATCTCAATAAACTCATGTTAAATTTCCCGTCTGTGTCAATTGTTGAATCCTCTGAGCCTTTTGGATATAGTGGCTGACAACCGTCCCATAATTAATGACAGTTATAGAAGGTTCTCTCCAAGTCAAGCAATGTTTCTTGCCTCGTTGCTTGATGTAGTCTCAATGGTCAAGGCAGATGGTGGCAGCGTATTAACCCTGTGTAGCATTTCCTTGTTTTGCAGTGTATCTTTTAGTTCCGGTGTAACCATCATATGTCAGCTCATATTACAGTGTTCAATAACAGTGTTACCAAGTGCAACCGATAGGAAGTGTTACTCATGATAAGTATTAATTTAGTTTTTATTTTAGATTAGTTTAGTATACATTATAGTGGTGTTCCATTATAGTGGTGTTACAGTGCTCATATTCACTGCCACACAGGACAGTGACGATACTGATCATATTCACTGACAAACAGAACAGACGCCATGACTATGCATATGTCTGTATCTTTCTAAGGTTCACAGGCTGGTCAAACATGCACATTACATTATATACACACTTACATCCATCCATACATACATGCATCCATACATACATACATACATTCATACATACATCTTGCACATGTATCGGTAAGCCAAGAAAGACTGCAGGCCAGGCAACAAAGGGCTGTATGGACTCTACGAATACCGCTCAGAGTCCAGGTCTCGTCCGGCCAAGAATTTCGACACTCCCGCGTTTCGGAATTTCTTTTGTCCGGGATATAATACACAGAGTTTTCGTGTCACTAAGTGTTTGCAAAAGGTTAAATGCTTTGTGGTTTGGGTGGGTAGGAGGTGGGGGGGGGGGGGTAGGGAGTGAGGGGGGATCCAGTGGTGTGAGGGTAAAGGTGGTCCTCATATCCCAGCTCCTTGTACTCACACCCCAGTTCCTTGTCCTCATATGCCAGAGCCTTGTCCTCATATCCCAGTTCCTTGTCCTCATATCCCAGCTCCTTGTCCTCATATCCCAGCTCCTTGTCCTCATATCTCAGCTCCTTGTACTCATATCCCAGTTCTTTGTCCTCATATCTCAGCTCATTTTTCTCATACCCCAGCTCCGTGTTCTCATATCTCATCTCTTTGTCCTGATATCTCAGCTCCTTGTCCTCATATCCGAGCTCCTTGTTCTCATATCCCAGCTCCTTGTCCTCATATCCCAGCTCCTTGTCCTCATATCCCAGTGCCTTGTCTTCACATCCCAGCTCCTTGTCCTCATATCTTAGCTCCATGTCCTCATATCCCAGTTCCTTGTCCTCATATCCTAGCTCCTTGTCCTCACATCCCAGTTCCTTGTCCTCATATCCCAGCTCCTTGTCCTCATATCCCAGTGCCTTGTTCTCACATCCCAGTTCCTTGTCCTCATATCCTAGCTCCTTGTCCTCATATCCCAGTTCCTTGTCCTCATATCCCAGTTCTTTGTCCTAAATATCCCAGTTCCTTGTCCTCATATCTCAGCTCCTTGTCCTCATATCCCATTTCCTTGTCCTCATATCTCAGCTCCTTGTCCTCATATCCCATTTCCTTGTCCTCATATCTCAGCTCCTTGTACTCATATCTCAGCTCCTTGTCCTCATATCCCAGCTCCTTGTCCTCATATCCCATTTCCTTATCCTCATATCTCAGCTCCTTGTCCTCATATCCCATTTCCTTGTCCTCATATCTCAGCTCCTTGTACTCATATCTCAGCTCCTTGTACTCATATCTCAGCTCCTTGTCCTCATATCCCAGCTCCCTTCCAAGCATCATACCCCATCAAAGTACCATATAGTCATATTAACGTAGTGCCGGCTGGCACCCCGGCCAGCACACATGCTCAAGTGATCGTTGCACCAAGGTTTACTGAAGTCTTGCTGTGGTGATTTAGACTTTAACATAAACATTAAGGAAACTGCATTGGCCCATACGAGGCAGCTCCTACTGACCCATAAGAGGCAACTCCTACTGACCCATAAGAGGCAGCTCCTACTGACCCATACGAGGCAGCTCCTACTGACCCATTCGAGGCAGCTCCTACTGACCCATAAGAGGCAGCTCCTACTGACCCATAAGAGGCAGCTCCTACTGACCCATAAGAGGCAACTCCTACTGACCCATAAGAGGCAACTCCTACTGACCCATAAGAGGCAGCTCCTACTGACCCATAAGAGGCAGCTCCTACTGACCCATAAGAGGCAGCTCCTACTGACCCATAAGAGGCAGCTCCTACTGACCCATAAGAGGCAGCTCCTACTGACCCATAAGAGGCAGCTCCTACTGACCCATACGAGGCAGCTCCTACTGACCCATACGAGGCAACTCCTACTGACCCATAAGAGGCAACTCCTACTGACCCATAAGAGGCAGCTCCTACTGACCCATACGAGGCAGCTCCTACTGACCCATAAGAGGCAGCTCCTACTGACCCATAAGAGGCAGCTCCTACTGACCCATAAGAGGCAACTCCTACTGACCCATACGAGGCAGCTCCTACTGACCCATACGAGGCAGCTCCTACTGACTCATAAGAGGCAGCTCCTACTGACCCATAAGAGGCAGCTCCTACTGACCCATAAGAGGCAGCTCCTACTGACCCATACGAGGCAGCTCCTACTGACCCATACGAGGCAGCTCCTACTGACCCATACGAGGCAGCTCCTACTGACCCATACGAGGCAGCTCCTACTGACCCATACGAGGCAGCTCCTACTGACCCATACGAGGCAGCTCCTACTGACCCATACGAGGCAGCTCCTACTGACCCATACGAGGCAGCTCCTACTGACCCATACGAGGCAGCTCCTACTGACCCATAAGAGGCAGCTCCTACTGACCCATAAGAGGCAGCTCCTACTGACCCATAAGAGGCAACTCCTACTGACCCATACGAGGCAGCTCCTACTGACCCATACGAGGCAGCTCCTATTGGCCCATACGAGGCAGTCCCTATATGTAAATGAGTTCGGTTGGATATAAATATGTCTGGCCGACGCTTGAAACAGTTAAGCTGTTAATAGGTTATGCTATTCAAAGCAGGATAGTATTAATTTCATGATCTTAATGTATATTGGCCCGACACGCACACACGCGTGTACACATAATTCATGTACACATGCAACACCACGGCGAAAAACACAGTAATTTATCTGTAAGAGCTGTCATGTCTGTGTACACTGGCATTGTCCGGTGCATTACGGCCGGTTCACACGCAAACATGCACGCACACACACACACGCAAACATGCACGCACACACACACACGCAAACATGCACGCACACACACACACGCAAACATGCACGCACACACACACGCAAACATGCACGCACACACACACACGCAAACATGCACACACACACGCAAAGATGCACACACACACACACACACGCAAACATGCACGCACACACACACGCAAACATGCACGCACACACACACGCAAACATGCACACACACACACACACACACGCAAACATGCACACGCACACACACACGCAAACATGCACGCACACACACACACGCAAACATGCACGCACACACACACACGCAAACATGCACGCACACACACACACGCAAACATGCACACACACACACACGCAAAGATGCACACACACACACACACGCAAACATGCACGCACACACACACACGCAAACATGCACGCACACACACACACGCAAACAAGCACGCACACACACACGCAAACATGCACGCACACACACACACGCAAACATGCACGCACATACACACACGCAAATATGCACGCACACACACACACACGCAAACATGCACGCACACACACACACGCAAACATGCACGCACACACACACACGCAAACATGCACGCACACACACACGCAAACATGCACGCACACACACACACGCAAACATGCACGCACACACACACACGCAAACATGCACGCACACACACACACGCAAACATGCACGCACACACACACACGCAAACATGCACACACACACACACGCAAAGATGCACACACACACACACACGCAAACATGCACGCACACACACACACGCAAACATGCACGCACACACACACGCAAACATGCACGCACACACACACACGCAAACATGCACGCACATACACACACGCAAATATGCACGCACACACACACACACGCAAACATGCACGCACACACACACACGCAAACATGCACGCACACACACACACGCAAACATGCACGCACACACACACACGCAAACATGCACGCACACACACACACGCAAACATGCACGCACACACACACACGCAAACATGCACGCACACACACACACGCAAACATGCACACACACACACACGCAAACATGCACGCACACACACACACGCAAACATGCACGCACACACACACACACGCAAACATGCACGCACACACACACACGCAAACATGCACGCACACACACACACGCAAACATGCACACACACACACACGTTGCCTCCACTCCTGCCTGGAGATGCAGGCAGGAGTGAAAGGGAAGGTACTCCACTGGATAAAGGAGTACCTAAGCAAGAGGACACAGCGAGTCACTGTGAGGGTTGAAGTCTCGGAGTGGCGGGGGGGGGGGGGGTTGTCACCAGTGGAGTCCCACAGGAATCAGTCCTTGGATCTATACTTTTTCTGATATACGAAAATGATCTCCCAGAAGGAATAGACTCGTTCCTTTCAATGTTTGCTGATGATGCAAACATTATGAGGAGGATCAGGACAGAGGAAGATAGTATGAGGCTACAAGATGACCTAGACAAACTGAAGGAATAGTCCAACAAATGGCTACTAAAGTTCAACCCAAGTAAATGTAACGTAATTACACTAGAAGGAGGAACTAGGAGCCCTGACGCTGGATACCGAATGGGTGATGAAGTCCTTCAAGAAACGGAAAGAGAGAAAGATCTAGGAGTTGATATCACGCCAAACCTGTCTCCTGAAGCCCACATGAAAAGAATAACATCAGCGGCCTATGCAAGGCTGGCTAACATCAGAACTGCTTTCAGAAACCTGTGTAAGGAATCCTTCAGAACCTTGTATACCACATACGAAAGGCCAATCCTGGAGGATGATGCCCCAGCATGTAGCCCGTACCTAGTCAAGCACAAGACGAAACTGGAAAAAGTTCAGAGGAACGCCACTAGGCTAGTCCTAGAACTAAGAGGCATGAGTAATGAGGACAGGCTGCGGGAACTGCACCTCACGTCGCAGGAAGACAGAAGAGCTCGGGGAGACATGATCACCACAAACAAAATTCTCAAGGGAATTGACAGGGTAGACAAGGATGGATTATTTAACACGGGTGATACACGCACAAAGGGACACAGGTGGAAGCTGAGTACCCAAATGAGCCACAGAGACATTGGAAAGAACATTTTCAGTGTCAGAGTAGTTAGTAAATGGAATGCACTAGGAAGCGATGTGGTGGAGGCTGACTTTATACAGAGTTTCAAATGTAGATATGACAGAGTCCAGTAGGTTCAGGATTCTGTTGATTGACGCCAGTTGATTGACGGTGGAGAGGCGGGACCGAAGAGCTAAAGCTCAACCCCCCGCAAGCACAGCTAGGTGAGTACAACTAGGTGAGTACACACACACACACACACACACACACACACAGTGAGAGAAGAGACTTCGTGACAACCCATCAACATGGGTTCAGGGAGGGTAAATCTTGCCTTACAGGATTGATAGAATTCTACGATCAGGTGACAAAGATTAAACAAGAAAGAGAAGGGTGGGCGGACTGCATTTTTTTGGACTGTCGGAAAGCCTTTGACACAGTACCCCATAAAAGGTTGATGCATAAGCTAGAGAAACAGGCAGGAGTAACTGGTAGGGCGCTCCAGTGGATAAGGGAGTACCTAAACAATAGGAAGCAGAGAGTTACAGTGAGGGGTGAGACCTCAGACTGGCGTGAAGTCACGAGTGGAGTCCCACAGGGCTCTGTACTTGGACTTATCCTGTTTCTGATATACGTAAATGATCTCCCAGAGAGTATAGACTCATTCCTCTCAATGTTTGCTGACGACGCCAAAATTATGAGAAGGATTAAGACAGAGGAGGACAGCTTGAGGCTTCAAGAAGACCTGGACAAGCTGCAGGAATGGTCGAACAAATGGCTGTTAGAGTTTAATCCAAGAAAATGTAATGTAATGAAGATAGGGGTAGGAAGCAGGAGACCAGATACAAGGTATCACTTGGGAAATGAAATACTTCAAGAGTCCGAAAGAGAGAAAGACCTGGGGGTTGATATCACGCCAGACCTGTCCCCTGAAGCTCATATCAAGAGGATAACAGCAGCAGCATATGCCAGGTTGGCTAACATAAGAACAGCCTTTAGAAACTTGTGTAGGAATCTTTCAGAACATTATATACCACATATGTCAGACCAATCCTGGAGTATGCGGCACCAGCATGGAGTCCATATCTAGTCAAGCATAAGACTAAAATGGAAAAGGTTCAAAGCTTTGCCACCAGACTAGTACCCGAGCTGAGAGGTATGAGCTACGAGGAGAGACTACGGGAATTAAACCTCACTTCGTTGGAAGACAGAAGAGCTAGGGGGGACATGATCACCACATTCAAGATTCTCAAGGGAATCGACGGGGTTGATAAAGACAGGCTGTTTAACACAAGGGGCACACGCACTAGGGGACACAGGTGGAAACTAAGTGCCCAAATGAGCCACAGAGATATTAGAAAGAACTTTTTTAGTGTCAGAGTGGTTGACAAATGGAATGCATTAGGAAGTGATGTGGTGGAGGCTGACTCCATACACAGTTTCAAGTGTAGATATGATAGAGCCCAATAGGCTCAGGAACCTGTACACCTGTTGATTGACAGTTGAGAGGCGGGACCAAAGAGCCAGAGCTCAACCCCCGCAAGCACAACTAGGTGAGTACAACTAGGTGAGTACAGTAGTGAAAAACCTGGAGATGCAGGCAGGAGTGAAAGGGAAGGTACGCCATTGGATAAGGGAGTACCTAAGCAACAGAAGACAGTGAGTTACTGTGAGGGGGTGAGGTTTCAGACTGGCGGGACGTTACGAGTGGAGTCCCGCAAGGTTCAGTCCTTGGACCTATACAGTTTCTGATACTGTATATGTAAACGATCTCCCAGAGGGTATAGAATAGTTCCTCTCACTGTTTGCTGATGATGCAAAAATTATGAGGAGGATTAAAACAGAGGATGATAGTAGGAGGCTACAAGATGACCTAGACAGACTGAATGAATGGTCCAACAAATGGCTGCTAAAGTTCAACCCGAGTAAATGCAAAGTAATGAAACTAGGCGGCGGAAACAGGAGGCCAGACACAGGATACAGAATAGGAGATGAAGTACTTCACGAAACAGACTAAAACCATCACTAACAAGTGATGGAAATGGGGACAGGAGCCAGGAGACCAAAAAGTCAATATACGAAGAAGGGACACTACCTCCCTATAACGTCTAGAGAATAAGACCTGGGAGTAGACATAACACCAAATCTAACTCCAGAGGCTCATATAAACAGAATAACGTCAGCCGCATACTCTACCCTGGCAAAAGTCAGAACATCCTTCAGAAACTTGAAAAAGGAGGCTTTTGGATCATTGTATACCGCCTATGTGAGGCCAGTCTTAGAGTATGCCGCCCCATCCTGGAGCCTCTATCTTCAAAATCACACAAGGAAGCTCGAAAAAGTGCAGAAGTTTACAACAAGACTCGTCCAAGAGCAGCGAGGGATGAGGTACGAAGAGAGACTGAAGGAACTAAACCTGACGACGTTAGAAAGGAGGAGGGAGAGGGGGGACATGATACAGACGTATAAAATACTTAGAGGGAGTGACAAGGTGGAAACAGATGAAATTTGTATAATAACAATAGAATAAGGGGACACGGGGCTTGAGATTCAGATGTGTCATAGAGATATTAGGAAGTTTTCTTCTACCGTAAGGGTATTGAGTAAATGGAATGACCTAAAGGAGCAGATTGAAGAAGCTAACTTCATTCACAACTTTAAAAGCAGGTGTGATCTTTTGATAGTAAGTGACTAGGGAAAGACTTCCTACTGGTCAGTACTAGCGCCTATCTGGTTTAAATATATATAAATTTCCCACCCCAACCCTGAGAGACTCCTTCCTATCAACTTTTGTTTTTGCTGATAATGCAAAAATTGCTACAAGACATCACAGTGTGTGCAAGAACTGGAAGTTATGTGACGTCCCAGGCTGGTCTCCCATCCTTCTCTCCTACCTGGCGTGGGAGAGACACAACTCCTGCAGGGATTAAACAGGGAACAAGAGTGGTGGCAGACGACGCGTGGGACCAGGTCCGGAGACTGGACAAAACAGGCCACGTCTGTGGTAGAAAAAGTAATAATCATAAAAAAGTGTTTTATAATTTTTTTTTGGCACCGGTGGTTACAGAGCAGACGACTTCTGACTCCTGTTAGCAGGCTGAGAACTTTCCCTTCTCATAGTACACGTGAAGCCTTACCCCTACTAGTTTTATCTGGACTATGACCCAACAATCGGTTAGCAACCCAGTACACAATTATTGCTGTGTGAGCAGAAGCGATCAATTAAGGATTGGCACCCACTCTAATCTACCACGACCTGAATCTAACCCACACTAAACCACTCGGAAGGTGTGGGGCGGGTGTGTTACCAGTACGCCACCACGCGACTTGTGAGGATTTCCCCCTGAGTCCTGAAAGAAGCTACTGAATACCTAAGCAAGCCACCTCCAATGTACCACTGGAAACAAAAGTTGTGCCAGATAACCGGATGGAGGAACACGTCATACCAATATTCAAGAAAAGGATCCACACAATTACTGACCAGCAACTTTAACCAGTATGCCATGCAAAGTGGAAGAGAGAATAATGTGGAAGATAATAACACAACACATATATAATTAACTTCGCAACAAAGCACCAACACAGGTTCAAAGAAAGGAAGCCTAACATATCCATGGGAGCTATACAACAGAACGACAGAGATCAGATAAGAAAGTAAAAGGTGGCCTGCATATTATTACACTGTCAGAAACTATTTGATAATGTCAAACATAAAACTCTCCTTTACAACCAAGAGTACCAGACTGGAGTAACTAGCACAGAGCTAAATTGGGTAATAGTCTTCCTAGTAGGAAGCTTCCTAATAGGAGACCTAGAGCAACGGTAAGTGGTAAATCAGTTTAAATGGGGAAACGTCATTAATGGACTCCCACAATGACCAGTGGCGAGACTTATGATGTTCGTGATGCAATTTTATGATAGATGATGAACTAGACTCTTTTTAGGTCAATACATTCTGGTGACCAGTTCTTGGTGAGACTCAGAAGCAGCGAGGTGTGCAGGAGACTCCTGGAAGGCATGTATAGATTACAGGAAGTGCATGGAAGAATTGTATAAATTACACGAAGTTCCAGGAAAACTTGTATAAGATACAAGAGGCTCCAGCATGACAGTATAAGTTACAGGGGGACTCCAAACAGAATTTTGTAAGTTACAGAAACTCCATGAATACCTAAATAAGTTCCAGGAAGTTCCAGGAAGACTTGTAGACGTTACAGGCGGCTCCAAGATGACTTGTAGACGTTACAGGCATCATCTGGTAATTTATTACTGGACTTCAACCCTGATACTAACAAGGACATGAGGAAGGGAACGTTATTAAGGAGGCCTGAGGAACCTAATATAATGGAAGGGAGGAACGTTCCAGGTAACTGAAAAGAAAGCTATTTGGGAGTAGACATAACACTTTTCTCCAGAAGCACACAAAAGTATCTGAGAGTAGACATAACACTTGTCTCCAGAAGCACACAAAAGTATCTGAGAGTAGAGTAACATCTGTCTTCAGAAGCGAACAAAAGTATCTGAGAGTAGACATAACACCTGTCTCCAGAAGCACACAAAAGTATCTGAGAGTAGACATAACACCTGTCTTCAGAAGCGAACAAAAGTATCTGAGAGTAGACATAACACCTGTCTCCAGAAGCACACAAAAGTATCTGAGAGTAGACATAACACCTGTCTTCAGAAGCGAACAAAAGTATCTGAGAGTAGACATAACACCTGTCTCCAGAAGCACACAAAAGTATCTGAGAGTAGACATAACACCTGTCTAAAGAAGCACGCAAAAGTATCTGAGAGTAGACATAACACCTGTCTCCAGAAGCACACAAAAGTATCTGAGAGTAGAGTAACATCTGTCTTCAGAAGCGAACAAAAGTATCTGAGAGTAGACATAACACTTGTCTCCTGAAGTACACAAAAGTATCCGAGAAGCAGGTATAACTCCGGCCGCCACACACACACACACACACACACACACACACACACACACACACACACACACACACACACACACAAGCAGATCTACTCACATCAGCATGTGTTAACCTGTAGACCATCAGAACAGCCTTGGCACAAACACTTTCAAAACGTTTTGTACAGCATGTCCAGTGCTGAAGTACGCAGAACCTGCCTGGACTCCACCTCAACATGCAAAAGATGAAGATTAAGAAAGAGATAATTTACTATAAAACTATTCCAAAAATTGAGAAAGCTGGGATATGGGATAGAGATTGAAGCAGCTGAGCCAAATAACACTGCAAAAAATATAGATGGGAACATGATCCGGATATACAAAATACTCGACAGCATCGACAAAATGTTGGGGCAGGATGTTTTGTAGTGCGCGGGCAGTAAACAAGTGGAACGATACTAGAAGACAATGGCGGTCTCCATACATAGTTTAAAAAGCAGGTAAGACAGAAACAAAGGGGTGAGGAGTTATGGCACCATGATTATACCACTGAGAACTTCCAGGAACTGATGCTCCAGCTGCAAGCTGGGGTAAGAACTCTCTCTCTCTCTCTCTCTCTCTCTCTCTCTCTCTCTCTCTCTCTCTCTCTCTCTCTCTCTCTCTCTCTCTCTCTCTCTCTCTCTCTCTCTCTCTCTCTCTCTCTCTCTCGTGCTCTCTTTCTCTCTCTCTCTCTCTCTCTCTCTCTCTCTCTCTCTCTCTCTCTCTCTCTCTCTCTCTCTCTCTCTCTCTCTCTCTCTCTCTCTCTCTCTCTCTCTCTCTCTCTCTCTCTCTCTCTCTCTCTCTCTCTCTCTCTCTCTCTCTCTCTCTCTCTCTCTCTCTCTCTCTCTCTCTCTCCGTCTCTCCGAGCCTCTAGCCAGGCAGAAGACAAAGTGCCTCTCTCCTTCAGAACCAGAGCGCTCACCGTGTCGGCCTCCCACACTCTACACATGTGGCATATAACTTACTATATATCTGTCAGGGCTACAAGCGCCTTGCTCGCCACATGTGCCCATTCCTTCACCTCTCAACTACTCCACATTACATATATATATGCAACAACGATCACAAAACACTGATCCAAGTATGCAGAAAACCCACATGTGAAAAGTTGGAGAATGCTAAATGCGTTTTCGGCTAATTCGCCTTCATCAGAGCAAAATAGAGAAGAGCCTCTATTTTGCTCTGGTGAATGCGAATTAAGCCGAAAACGCGTTTTAGCATTCTCTAATTTTTCACACGTGGTTTTTCCGCTTACACACACACACACACACACACACACACACACACACACACACACACACACACACACACACACACACACCGTCCAAGGGCCACACGCACAAGGGGACACAGGTGGAAACTGAGCGCCCAAATGAGCCACAGAGATATTAGAAAGAACTTTTTTAGTGTCAGAGTGGTTGACAAATGGAATGCATTAGGGAGTGATGTGGTGGAGGCTGACTCCATACACAGTTTCAAGTGTAGATATGATAGAGCCCAATAGGCTCAGGAATCTGTACACCTGTTGATTGACGGTTGAGAGGCAGGACCAAAGAGCCAGAGCTCAACCCCCGCAAGCACAACTAGGTGAGTACACACACACACACATTCCTTTTTTCATGTACACCTGCGGCTATCTTTCTGCTTTTGAATCCACTTATTATTACGATTAATACGTATATATATATATATATATATATATATATATATATATATATATATATATATGTCGTACCTAGTAGCCAGAACGCACTTCTCACCCTACTATGCAAGGCCCGATTTGCCTAATAAGCCAAGTTTTCATGAATTAATTGTTTTTCGACTATCTAACCTACCTAACCTAACCTAACCTAACTTTTTCGGCTACCTAACCTAACCTAACATATAAAGATAGGTTAGGTTAGGTTAGGTACGGTTGGTTAGGTTCGGTCATATATCTACGCTAATTTTAGCTCCAATAAAAAAAAATTGACCTCATACATAATGAAATGGGTAGCTTTATCATTTCATAAGGAAAAAATTAGAGAAAATATAATAATTCAGGAAAACTTGGCTTATTAGGCAAATCGGGCCTTGCAAAGTAGGCAGAGAAGTGCGTTCTGGCTACTAGGTACGACACACATATATATATATATATATATATATATATATATATATATATATATATATATATATATATATATATATATATATATATACATATATATATATATATATATATATATATATATATATATATATATATATATATATATATATATATATATATGATGTTCATTTTCGCCAGATATTCGTCTTTTTTAAGAATGACATATATTGGCGACTTGTCACCTCTCCTGACATCTATCTCCTTGTTCTCACGAAGGCTTTTAGCTGCCGCTTTAAGCTCGGGGGACAGTATGGTGCTTCTGTAGTTGCCTCGATTCTTTCCTCCTTCTGCAATAAGTTCTGCTTGTAAGGTATCTTTGGTAGTGACCTTCTTTTGTGTCTCGAGGTCGAATATGTCGTCCAACAGAATTTCCAACTCTACTTTCCGGGCCATTTCACTCGGTCTGGACATAACATGACAGTTTATGCCCAGGTTTAGGAGAGTGACTTGGTCCTCAGTGAGGTTAATTCCTGCAAGGTTCAGGAAGCCATCTCTTGGTCGTGGAATTGCCATAGGTCCTCCATATAATGTTGTTAGTTTCTTGATAATCCTTGTTTCAGTGCTGAGGTGATGTTGGTTTGTGAGGATGTCGAGGTGTTGTTCAATGCGGGTACGGATACTATTGTCGATGTTGCTATTTCTCCACTCGTTTGTAGCATGAAGTAGTTGCGTTTTGTTGTCTTTGATTTCATTCTCTGCCTTGTATATCTGATCACGAATCAGATCCTGGCGATATTTTATCGTGAAGGCTTGATTCCTTGCTGCTGGGTCGTGCACTTTAATATTAGTATATTTTGGTAGCAGTCTTTCCTGTAGACATATATTATTAAATATGACCGAAAAAGTAAGATTAATAATTCTAACACGAATTTTCTCAATCTTTCGTACATTACGCTTCACTGTTGGAGGTAAATCAAAAATCACTTCTCCAAAATTCATTTTTATTTCTAGTCTGACGCGACACGGGCGCGTTTCGTAAAACTTATTACATTTTCAAAGACTTCACAAATACACAACTGATTAGAACTTACGTATCTCTGCTATTATATCTACATTTGAGTGAGGTGGGAGGGATGATGTGGCATATAGTGATGTGGCATTAACACAAGACAGAACATGAGGGGATATTAATAGGGTATTAAAAGTATCAACACAAGACAGAACAGAAACAATGGGTATTGAATAGAAGTGTTTGTAGAAAGCCTATTGGTCCATATTTCTTGATGCTTCTATATTGGAGCGGAGTCTTGAGGTGGGTAGAATATAGTTGTGCAATAATTGGCTGTTGATTGCTGGTGTTGACTTCTTGATGTGTAATTAATATTGTTGATTAATAGGGTACACATCAAGAAGTCAACACCAGCAATCAACAGCCAATTATTGCACAACTATATTCTACCCACCTCAAGACTCCGCTCCAATATAGAAGCATCAAGAAATATGGACCAATAGGCTTTCTACAAACACTTCTATTCAATATCCATTGTTTCTGTTCTGTCTTGTGTTGATACTTTTAATACCCTATTAATATCCCCTCATGTTCTGTCTTGTGTTAATGCCACATCACTATATGCCACATCATCCCTCCCACCTCACTCAAATGTAGATATAATAGCAGAGATACGTAAGTTCTAATCAGTTGTGTATTTGTGAAGTCTTTGAAAATGTAATAAGTTTTACGAAACGCGCCCGTGTCGCGTCAGACTAGAAATAAAAATGAATTTTGGAGAAGTGATTTTTGATTTACCTCCAACAGTGAAGCGTAATGTACGAAAGATTGAGAAAATTCGTGTTAGAATTATTAATCTTACTTTTTCGGTCATATTTAATAATATATGTCTACAGGAAAGACTGCTACCAAAATATACTAATATTAAAGTGCACGACCCAGCAGCAAGGAATCAAGCCTTCACGATAAAATATCGCCAGGATCTGATTCGTGATCAGATATACAAGGCAGAGAATGAAATCAAAGACAACAAAACGCAACTACTTCATGCTACAAACGAGTGGAGAAATAGCAACATCGACAATAGTATCCGTACCCGCATTGAACAACACCTCGACATCCTCACAAACCAACATCACCTCAGCACTGAAACAAGGATTATCAAGAAACTAACAACATTATATGGAGGACCTATGGCAATTCCACGACCAAGAGATGGCTTCCTGAACCTTGCAGGAATTAACCTCACTGAGGACCAAGTCACTCTCCTAAACCTGGGCATAAACTGTCATGTTATGTCCAGACCGAGTGAAATGGCCCGGAAAGTAGAGTTGGAAATTCTGTTGGACGACATATTCGACCTCGAGACACAAAAGAAGGTCACTACCAAAGATACCTTACAAGCAGAACTTATTGCAGAAGGAGGAAAGAATCGAGGCAACTACAGAAGCACCATACTGTCCCCCGAGCTTAAAGCGGCAGCTAAAAGCCTTCGTGAGAACAAGGAGATAGTTGTCAGGAGAGGTGACAAGTCGCCAATATATGTCATATATATATATATATATATATATATATATATATATATATATATATATATATATATATATATATATATATATATATATATATATATATATATATATATATATATATATATATATATATATATATATATATATATATATATATATATTAAGATGAATAGGAAAACCAGGGATATACTGAACATCTTGTATCAGAATCTTTACTTTAAAAAACATAACGTTTCGAATACTTCTCGTATTCATCATCAGATCTAAAAGAAAAAAACAGAAATCACAATCAAATAGCTGGTAAACAAAGAACTCATACTGAATATAATTGCCTATCAAAGAAAGGAAAATGCTTAAAAAACAAAACACTTAAGCGCACTTAAAGTGATCAATACAAATAAAACTTATTAACTGTCACATATATTAAAACTAATTTAAAATCCATTATACATATATACGACATTTGAGCACAAATATTTTAAATTTAAAGATAAAGTGCCTACCCCCTTGTGCTCAAATGTCGTATATATGTATAATTGTTCCAGCTGTAATGCTGGATATGTCGGGAGTTCCATTCGGAACTTTAAGATTAGGATACTTGAGCACCGGGGATTATCTTTTAGGACTGGATTACCATTGTCTAAACCAGCATTTTCGGAGATTAGAAACCATTGTTATGAGTTGGATCATTCTCTGCTGGAATCTGATTTTAAAATTCTGGACACTTGTATGAATGGCCAGTCAGATTTGAGAGTAATGGAATCCTTATATATAAAGGAGCTGCGGCCTCTGTTAAATAGCAACCTTTCAGCTGTTCAATTGTACACTGTATAGTGCACAGTAGGCCCTGTAATTTGATTTATAGTTTATTTTGGTAGTTTAATTTTGTTTAGTTTACCATGTCTTTGCCCTTTCTTACTTATTTCAAGTCTTAACATTGTACATTAATATAATCTTTTATTTAGGATATATAATACATTTTTTGGTATTTAATTTTATTTAATATTTGAGTTTTTTATATGATTTTGGTTAGTACTTTATAATTGTCGTTTATTCTGTTTGTATTTTACATACAGTTTTTGTAGATTTGTGGTCATTATATAAATATTTGTTATAGTGTTTAGTATCTTTGTGTTAGGTATCAAGTTTCACTTCTGATCACTTCACTTAAGTTTAATGGAATGGTTTGTTTTAGTAGTTATAAATTTTATCTTGTAGTTTAATGGATTTTAAATTAGATTTAATATATGTGACAGTTAATAAGTTTTATTTGTATTGATCACTTTAAGTGCGCTTAAGTGTTTTGTTTTTAAGCATTTTCCTTTCTTTGATAGGCAATTATATTCAGTATGAGTTCTTTGTTTACCAGCTATTTGATTGTGATTTCTGTTTTTTCTTTTAGATCTGATGATGAATACGAGAAGTATTCGAAACGTTATGTTTTTTAAAGTAAAGATTCTGATACAAGATGTTCAGTATATCCCTGGTTTTCCTATTCATCTTAAAATTAAGATTCCCGAAGGGAACATCGATCATATATATATATATATATATATATATATATATATATATATATATATATATATATATATATATATATATATATATATATATATATATATATATATATGTGTGTGTATATATATATATATATATATATATATATATATATATATACATATATATATATATATATATATATATATATATATATATATATATATATATATGTCGTACCTAATAGCCAGAACGCACTTCTCAGCCTACTATTCAAGGCCCGATTTGCCTAATGAGCCAAGTTTTCATGAATTAATGTTTTTTTCGTCTACCTAACCTACCTAACCTAACCTAACCGAGCTTTTTTTGGCTACCTAACCTAACCTTACCTATAAATATAGGTTAGGTTAGGTTAGGTAGGGTTGGTTAGGTTCGGTCATATATCTACGTTAATTTTAACTCCAATAAAAAAAAATTGACCTCATACATAGAGAAAAGGGTTGTTTTATCATTTCATAAGAAAAAAATTATAGTAAATATAATAATTCAGGAAAACTTGGCTTATTAGGCAAATCGGGCCTTGAATAGTAGGCTGAGAAGTGAGTTCTGGCTACTAGGTACGACATATATATATATATATATATACGAGAGGTAAAAAAAGAGAGAGACATGTAGAGTACAGGGCAGCAGGGAGGCGTCACCCTGTCTTAGTGTAGTGAACACGTCCCTCCAGGCAACACCATCACTCCCTCCACCTCACCAACACTCCCTCCACCATCACCAACAGTCCCTCCACCTCACCAACACTCCCTCCACCATGACCAACACTCCCTCCACCATCATGCCTCCAAAAAGTATTTGAGAGAGTGATCAGGAGTCAGGTCACCAGTTTCATGGAGACCAATGACCTCCACAACCCAGGCCAACATGGATTTAAAGCAGGAAGATCATGCCTCTCACAGCTACTTGATCACTACGACAAAATCACTGAGGCATTAGAAGAAAAACAAAATGCAGATGTGTCATGAATGCCTTTGTGACTTCACAAAGGCATTCGATAAATGTGACCTTGGAGTGATAGCACACAAAATGAGGTCAATGGGAATAACTGGTAAAGTAGGACACTTGATACTAAGTTTTCTGTCGAACAGAAAACAAATAGTTACAGTCAACCATATAAAATCGAGTCCAAGTGCAATTAAAAGCTCTGTACCTCAAGGTACATTCCTTGTACCACTGCTTTTCCTTATTCTCATATCAGATATATATTCAAATACAAGTCACAGCTTCGTATCATCCTTTGCAGATGACACAAAAATCAGCATGAAAATTACTTCTGATGAAGACATTGAAAAACTACAAGTAGGTATTATTAAAGTTTTCGTCTGGGCAGCAGACAATAACATGATGTTTAACAGTGATAAATTCCAGGTTCTCAGGTACGGTAAAAATGAGGACCTTAAACATAATACATAATACAAAACATAATCAAATCTGCGCATAGTAGGAAATCAGCATGTAAAGGATTTGGGAATAATGATGTTTGACGACCTAACGTTTAGGGAGCATAATCAAGCAAACATTGCGTCAGCCACAAAAATGATAGGAAGGATTACAAGAACTTTCAAATCCACTGAACTAGATCAAATCTACACTGACGGGTCATCTAATCCTGTAAATGGCAGGGCTGGTGTAGCATACACGGTAATTAAGGATAATGCTTTCAAACGCAGAAATGAAGAAAAAGCGCCTATTGAGAAATATGCCTCTTCAACGCAAGCAGAGTTAACGGCCATTGTTATGGCGTTAAGGTTTCTTGAGCGGAACACTAATGGTGCAGTGATTTGCACCGATTCCAAAGCAGCACTGCAAAGCCTAAGTAAAAATCGGGAAGAAAATCTTGCAATAATCGCTGAATTTAAGAGAGCTGTGAGAGTACTTACCAACCAGGAAGAGTCATCAAGTTTCTGTGGATCCCCTCCCATGTTGGAATATGTGGGAATGAACGAGCAGATGTGCTGGCTGCTGAAGGCGCTGAAGGAGACCATATTGAATACTTCATACCCCAAGACTCAACTACAAATTAGAGGTATTATCAGGCAACATCACCGTGACAAGGTAACTGAGGAAAGGAGGATAGAAGCACAAACCAGTGAATCTGTACGATGGTACAACATGGTTGCAGCTGGCAATCCCAATCATTATGGACGAAGAGGAGAAGGACGCGTGAGAGAATCAGTAATAGCAAGAATCCGTCTTAGGTACAAATATCCATGGAGATATGGAATGGAAACAACAGTTGATCAGCGGAATTGCAGAATCTGTGGTGAGAGTGATGGACACCGCCTTGACCACTATCTACATGAATGTGAACACCTGAGAGAAATTAGAAATATGTGTAGAATAATAAACCCCACATTGTTTGAGTTAGGAAAACACTATTTGTCAAATATTGATACTGTTCTGAAAAGATTCCCCCATTTTGCACCCGCAAGATAACGTAAGATTTTAAGGGTTGACAGATGTTAATATTCTTGTTTGAGGAACTGTTCACTTTAGACAGTTAAGCAAGTCCCAGCTGTGTCTAGGCACAAGTGACAGGATGAACAACCCAGCGGATTTTCTTCCTTTTGGGGAGTGTTGTACATGCTGCTATGGCGGTGTGTCCACTCACAAGATGAGTGGCGCTGCCCAATAAACTCGTCCCCTCGGGGCGAAAATTAAAAAAAAAAAATCCAGGGATCCCATCACAATGGTTGCACTCTTCAAATCACTTGTGTTGTCCCGTCTTGAGTACTGTTCAGTGCTCACTTCCCCCCCTTCAGAGCAGGAGAGATTGCTGAAATAGAGGGAATACAGAGAACATATACGGCATACATAGACGCGATAAAGCACCTAAATTATTGGGATCGTCTCCAAGCTCTCCAAATGTACTCACTAGGAAGAAGACGAGAACGATATCAAATAATATACACGTGGAAAATACTGGAGGGCCAGGTCCCAAATTTACAAAGTGAAATAACAACATACTGGAGAGAACGATATGGAAGAATATGCAGAAAAGAACCAGTGAAGAGCAGAGGTGCCATAGGCACAATCAGAGAACACTGTATAAACATCAGAGGTGCGCGGTTGTTCAACACCCTCCCAGCGAGCATCAGAAATATTGCCGGAACAACCGTGGACATCTTCAAGAGAAACCTAGATCATTTTTTCCAAGGAGTACCGGACCAACCAGGCTGTGGTATGTATGTGGGCCTGCGGGCCGCTCCAAGCAACAGCCTAGTGGACCAAACTCTCACAAGTCAAGCCTGGCCTCGGGCCGGGCTTGGGGAGTAGAAGAACTCCCAGAACCCCATCAACCAATCTAGACTCCCTCTACCATCACCAACGCTCCCTCCATCACCAACACTCCCTCCACCATCACCAACACTCCCTCCATCATCACCAACACTCCCTCCACCATCACCAACACTTCCTCCACCTTCCCCAACGTTCCTCCCTCCACTAACATATTTGGACCCATCCTGTTTCTGATATATGTAAACGATATTCCAGAGGGCATAGACTCATTCCTCTCAATGTTTGCCGATGATGCAAAAGTTATGAGACGAATCAAGACAGAGTAAGATAGACGGAGACTACAGGACGACCTGGACCAACTGGAGGAATGGTCTAAAAAAATGGCTACTAAATTTAACCCGGGTAATGAAATTAGGTTTAGGAAGCAGGAGGCTGAACACAAGGTACCATCTGGGAGGTGAAATCCTTCAAGAGTAAAATAGAGAGAAAGATCTGGGGGTTGATATCACGCCGTACCTGTTCCCAGAAGCCCACATCAAAAGGATATCATCAGCGGCATATGCTAGATTAGTCAACATAAGAACTGCCTTTAGAAACTTGTGTAAGGAATCATTCAGGACTTTGTATACCATTTATGTCAGACCAATCTTGTAGTATGCAGCTCCAGTCTGGAGTCTATACCTAGTTAAACACAAGACAAAGAGAAGATTCAGCAGTATGCCACTTGAGCTGAGAAGTATGAGCTACGAGGAAAGGCAAAAGGAGCTGAACCTCACATCCCTGGAAAACAGAAGAGTTAGGAGAGACAAGATAACCACCTATAAAATTCTCACTGGAATTGACAGGGTGAACAATGACAAACTCTTTAGCACGGGTGTAACACGAACAAGGGGACACAGGTGGAAACTGAGTACCCAGATGAGCCACAGAGACATTAGAAAGAATTGTTTCAGTGTCAGAGTAGTTAAGAGATGGAATGCATTAAGTAGTGATGTGGTGGAGGCTGACTCCATACACAGTTTTAAATATAGATACGACAGAGCCCAGTAGGCTCAGGAACCTGTACACCAGTTAATTGACAGCTGAGAAGCGGGACCAAAGAGCCGAAGCTCGACCCCCCCAAGCACAACTAGGCGAGTACCATCACCCCCTCCCCCAACTGTGGGCTAGCCACCCCATCCCCCCCCCCCCCGCTCTGGGCTGGCCCCCCCCCCCCCCCCCCCCCCCCCGCCCGCCCGTCACGCAGGGCTGCAGCTACAGGCTGTGGGAGCTGATGCCGGAAGCCAAAGCAAGTTTTTACTTCTCGATTTGCATAAGTCGGGGAATAATAATGCTATTCTACTTATTGTCATCTAAGTTAGAATTCCCACTTGATTCGTGCGTTATCATCACCTTTGTTGCCGATCAAAGAAAGCTTCGTACAACTTCCATTGCTGCTCCAGACTTGTTAATGAATGGCCAGGTGATATGTCAACACAAGTGTTATTGCACTGGCTAGCGACTGTTGTAGTTGCTGTTTTGGAAGCCTCGGCTATTGTAGTCGTTGTTGTAGTGGCTGTTTTGGAAGCCTCGGCTATTGTAGTCGTTGTTGTAGTGGCTGTTTTGGAAGCCTCGGCTATTGTAGTCGTTGTTGTAGTTGCTGTTTTGGAAGCCTCGGCTATTGTAGTCGTTGTTGTAGTTGCTGTTTTGGAAGCCTCGGCTATTGTAGTCGTTGTTGTAGTTGCTGTTTTGGAAGCCTCGGCTATTGTAGTCGTTGTTGTAGTTGCTGTTTTGGAAGCCTCGGCTATTGTAGTCGTTGTTGTAGTTGCTGTTTTGGAAGCCTCGGCTATTGTAGTCGTTGTTGTAGTGGCTGTTTTGGAAGCCTCGGCTATTGTAGTCGTTGTTGTAGTTGCTGTTTTGGAAGCCTCGGCTATTGTAGTCGTTGTTGTAGTTGCTGTTTTGGAAGCCTCGGCTATTGTAGTCGTTGTTGTAGTTGCTGTTTTGGAAGCCTCGGCTATTGTAGTCGTTGTTGTAGTGGCTGTTTAGGAAGCCTCGGCTATTGTAGTCGTTGTTGTAGTGGCTGTTTTGGAAGCCTCGGCTATTGTAGTCGTTGTTGTAGTGGCTGTTTAGGAAGCCTCGGCTATTGTAGCCGTTGTTGTAGTGGCTGTTTTGGAAGCCTCGGCTATTGTAGTCGTTGTTGTAGTTGCTGTTTTGGAAGCCTCGGCTATTGTAGTCGTTGTTGTAGTTGCTGTTTTGGAAGCCTCGGCTATTGTAGTCGTTGTTGTAGTTGCTGTTTTGGAAGCCTCGGCTATTGTAGTCGTTGTTGTAGTGGCTGTTTAGGAAGCCTCGGCTATTGTAGTCGTTGTTGTAGTGGCTGTTTTGGAAGCCTCGGCTATTGTAGTCGTTGTTGTAGTGGCTGTTTAGGAAGCCTCGGCTATTGTAGTCGTTGTTGTAGTGGCTGTTTTGGAAGCCTCGGCTATTGTAGCCGTTGTTGTAGTGGCTGTTTTGGAAGCCTCGGCTATTGTAGTCGTTGTTGTAGTTGCTGTTTTGGAAGCCTCGGCTATTGTAGCCGTTGTTGTAGTGGCTGTTTTGGAAGCCTCGGCTATTGTAGTCGTTGTTGTAGTTGCTGTTTTGGAAGCCTCGGCTATTGTAGTCGTTGTTGTAGTTGCTGTTTTGGAAGCCTCGGCTATTGTAGTCGTTGTTGTAGTTGCTGTTTTGGAAGCCTCGGCTATTGTAGTCGTTGTTGTAGTGGCTGTTTTGGAAGCCTCGGCTATTGTAGCCGTTGTTGTAGTGGCTGTTTTGGAAGCCTCGGCTATTGTAGTCGTTGTTGTAGTTGCTGTTTTGGAAGCCTCGGCTGTTGTAGTCGTTGTTGTAGTTGCTGTTTTGGAAGCCTCGGCTATTGTAGTCGTTGTTGTAGTTGCTGTTTTGGAAGCCTCGGCTGTTGTAGTCGTTGTTGTAGTTGCTGTTTTGGAAGCCTCGGCTATTGTAGTCGTTGTTGTAGTTGCTGTTTTGGAAGCCTCGGCTGTTGTAGCCGTTGTTGTAGTGGCTGTTTTGGAAGCCTCGGCTATTGTAGTCGTTGTTGTAGTTGCTGTTTTGGAAGCCTCGGCTGTTGTAGCCGTTGTTGTAGTGGCTGTTTTGGAAGCCTCGGCTATTGTAGCCGTTGTTGTAGTTGCTGTTTTGGAAGCCTCGGCTATTGTAGTCGTTGTTGTAGTTGCTGTTTTGGAAGCCTCGGCTGTTGTAGCCGTTGTTGTAGTTGCTGTTTTGGAAGCCTCGGCTGTTGTAGCCGTTGTTGTAGTTGCTGTTTTGGAAGCCTCGGCTATTGTAGTCGTTGTTGTAGTTGCTGTTTTGGAAGCCTCGGCTATTGTAGTCGTTGTTGTAGTTGCGGTTTTGGAAGCCTCGGCTATTGTAGTCGTTGTTGTAGTTGCTGTTTTGGAAGCCTCGGCTATTGTAGCCGTTGTTGTAGTTGCTGTTTTGGAAGCCTCGGCTATTGTAGTCGTTGTTGTAGTTGCTGTTTTGGAAGCCTCGGCTATTGTAGTCGTTGCTGTAGTTGCTGTTTTGGAAGCCTCGGCTATTGTAGTCGTTGCTGTAGTTGCTGTTTAGGAAGCCTCGGCTATTGTAGTCGCACTCACAGTACCAAATAACTGTTGGAGCTGTTGCAACTGCTCTCAATCTTACCCAAACTGTCGAAGCTACTTTCAAACAGCTCCCTAACTGCCGCTGCTGCTGCAGCTGCACTCAACAATAGCCCGTAACTACACAGAGAGTAATGACAATAACGTGATGCATCAATGAGTATCAATTGCAGTATCAATCCTCATCTTCATCACAGCCCCCCCCCTAACTGTTGCAGCTGCTCTAATACTTGTTAACTGTTGCAGCTGCTCTTATTCTTCTTCTTAGCTGTTGCAGCTGCTCTCATACTTCTTAACTGTTGCAGCTGCTCTCATACTTCTTAACTGTTGCAGCTGCTCTCATTCTTAACTGTTGCAGCTGCTCTCATTCTTAACTGTTGCAGCTGCTCTAATACTTCTTAACTGTTGCAGCTGCTCTCATTCTTCTTCTTAGCTGTTGCAGCTGCTCTCATACTTCATAACTGTTGCAGCTGCTCTCATACTTCTTAACTGTTGCAGCTGCTCTCATTCTTCTTCTTAGCTGTTGCAGCTGCTCTCATACTTCTTAACTGTTGCAGCTGCTCTCATACTTCTTAACTGTTGCAGCTGCTCTCATACTTCTTAACTGTTGCAGCTGCTCTCATTCTTAACTGTTGCAGCTGCTCTCATACTTCTTAACTGTTGCAGCTGCTCTCATACTTCTTAACTGTTGCAGCTGCTCTCATTCTTAACTGTTGCAGCTGCTCTAATACTTCTTAACTGTTGCAGCTGCTCTAATACTTCTTAACTGTTGCAGATGCTCTCATTCTTAACTGTTGCAGCTGCTCTCATACTTCTTAACTTTTGAGAAGCCCGAAACACTGCACCATCTTCCCCAGCTCCCAGGGTGTGGAACACACACCATCTTCACCAGGTCCCAGGGTGTGGAACACACACCATCTTCACCAGGTCCCAGGGTGTGGAACACACACACCATCTTCCCCAGCTCCCAGGGTGTGGAACACACACCATCTTCACCAGCTCCCAGGGTGTGGAACACACACCATCTTCACCAGGTCCCAGGGTGTGGAACACACACACCATCTTCCCCAGCTCCCAGGGTGTGGAACACTCACCGTCTTCACCAGCTCCCAGGGTGTGGAACACTGCACCATCCTCACCAGCTCCCAGGGTGTGGAACACACACCATCTTCACCAACTCCCAGGGTGTGGAACACTGCACCATCTTCACCAACTCCCAGGGTGTGGAACACTCACCATCTTCACCAGCTCCCAGGGTGTGGAACACTGCACCATCCTCACCAGCTCCCAGGGTGTGGAACACACACCATCTTCACCAACTCCCAGGGTGTGGAACACTCACCATCTTCACCAGCTCCCAGGGTGTGGAATACTCACCATCTTCACCAGCTCCCAGGGTGTGGAACACTGCACCATCCTCACCAGCTCCCAGGGTGTGGAACACACACCATCTTCACCAACTCCCAGGGTGTGGAACACTCACCATCTTCACCAGCTCCCAGGGTGTGGAACACTCACCATCTTCACCAGCTCCCAGGGTGTGGAACACAGCACCATCTTCACCAGCTCCCAGGGTGTGGAACACTCACCATCTTCACCAGGTCCCAGGGTGTGGAACACACACCCTCTTCACCAGGTCCCAGGGTGTGGAACACTGCAGCATCTTCACCGGGTCCCAGGGTGTGGAACACACACCCTCTTCACCAGCTCCCAGGGTGTGGAACACAGCACCATCTTCACCAGCTCCCAGGGTGTGGAACACACACCATCTTCACCAGCTCCCAGGGTGTGGAACACTCACCATCTTCACCAGCTCCCAGGGTGTGGAACACAGCACCATCTTCACCAGCTCCCAGGGTGTGGAACACTGCACCATCTTCACCAGGTCCCAGGGTGTGGAACACTCACCATCTTCACCAGGTCCCAGGGTGTGGAACACACACCATCTTCACCAGCTCCCAGGGTGTGGAACACACACCATCTTCACCAGCTCCCAGGGTGTGGAACACTCACCATCTTCACCAGCTCCCAGGGTGTGGAGCACAGCACCATCTTCACCAGCTCCCAGGGTGTGGAACACTCACCATCTTCACCAGGTCCCAGGGTGTGGAACACTGCACCCTCTTCACCAGGTCCCAGGGTGTGGAACACTGCACCCTCTTCACCAGGTCCCAGGGTGTGGAACACTGCACCATCTTCACCAGGTCCCAGGGTGTGGAACACACACCCTCTTCACCAGCTCCCAGGGTGTGGAACACAGCACCATCTTCACCAGCTCCCAGGGTGTGGAACACTCACCATCTTCACCAGCTCCCAGGGTGTGGAACACAGCACCATCTTCACCAGCTCCCAGGGTGTGGAACACTGCACCATCTTCACCAGGTCCCAGGGTGTGGAACACACACCATCTTCACCAGCTCCCAGGGTGTGGAACACACACCATCTTCACCAAGTCCCAGGGTGTGGAACACACACTATCTTCCCCAGCTCCCAGGGTGTGGAACACACACACCATCTTCACCAGCTCCCAGGGTGTGGAACACACACCATCTTCACCAGCTCCCAGGGTGTGGAACACTCACCATCTTCACCAGCTCCCAGGGTGTGGAACACACACCATCTTCACCAGCTCCCAGGGTGTGGAACACACACCATCTTCACCAGCTCCCAGGGTGTGGAACACACACCATCTTCACCAGCTCCCAGGGTGTGGAACACACACCATCTTCACCAGCTCCCAGGGTGTGGAACACACACACCATCTTCACCAGCTCCCAGGGTGTGGAACACACACCATCTTCACCAGCTCCCAGGGTGTGGAACACACACCATCTTCACCAGCTCCCAGGGTGTGGAACACACACATCATCTTCACCAGCTCCCAGGGTGTGGAACACCCCACCTTCGCCCTCTCCCAGTGACCATCGTGTCAACATGAAGGAGGTGTATTACCAAGGAGTCCTTGTGATCAAAGATCCGCCCTTCATCTGCGCTTATCTCCCCTCTAATGGCCTCACGTTTGTACTAGATAAAAGACCATAGGCCAAGCCCTCTCTTGCAGCCCCTTGGTGTGGCCTGTATAGCTCAGCCTGTAGCCTCGGTGTGACACGTTATAGGCTGTAACCGTTTTTTTTTTTTTTTTTTTTTATTATTTTCTACCACAGACGTGGCCACACATTTACAATGCTAACCAGCATATATACATTTTCTTCTGTCCTCCATGGACAGGGTTAGAGAAATGTTCTTGAAGCCTTGGGGTATAGGGCGTAAGACACACAGATAGGAATGGTGTAAAACAATCAATAGGTATGGAATGAGAAGGGGATGGGGACCTTTGGCAAGCCGCCGGCTTCCTGTTCCCGTGCAGGCAGCTAAAGATGGTGACCTTCAGGTATACTCAGGTAAAAGAAATGGAGGGAAAATGAAATAGTCGTCTCATTTAGCAGCAGTTAAATTTGTACAATTTTCGCCCCGAGGGGCGAGTTTATTGTGCAGCGTCACTCATCCTGTGAGTGGACACACCGCCATAGTGACAGTATTGGGCAGCGCCACTCATCCTGTGAGTGGACACACCGCCATAGTGACAGTATTGGGCAGCGCCACTCATCCTGTGAGTGGACACACCGCCATAGTGACAGTATTGGGCAGCGCCACTCATCCTGTGAGTGGACATACCTCCATAGCAGCATGTACAACACTCCCCAATAGGAAGAAAATCCGCTGGGTTGTTGATCCTGTCACTTGTATCCAGACACAGCTGGGACTTGCTTAACTGTCTCAAGTGTCTCAAGCTCCTCAAACTAGAAGACTAACATCTGTCAACCCCGCAAACACAACTAGGTGAATACAACTAGGTGAGTACAGCATGACGCCAATGTGGTGAGGAAGCATCACATACAACAGTACCCATCCAACTGAACAAAAGGGCGTGGAGGAACTTCCGAAATAACAGAACACCAGACAGCAGAGAGAGATACCAGAGAACCAGGAACGAGTATGTTAGTGTGAGAAGAGCAGCTGAGAAAAAGTATGAAAACGATATAGTTAATAAAGCCAAGACCGAACCAAAGCTACTCTACAGTCACATCAGGAGGAAAACAACAGTGAAGGAACAGGTGATGAAACTTAGAACAGGAGAACAGGTACAAAGAGAATGATAAAGAGGTGTGTGAAGAACTCAATAAGAGGTTCCAGGAGGTCTTCACAATAGAACAAGGTGAAGTCACTGCGCTAGGAGAGGTAGCAATAAACCAGGCGGCCTTGGAAGGGTTCGAAATTACAAGAGATGTGGTCAAGAGGCATCTGTTGGATCTGGATGTGAGAAAGGTTGTTGGCCTGGACAGAATCTCACCATGGATATTGAAAGAGTGTGCAGAAGCACTTTGCTTACCACTCCCCATAGTGTATAGTAGGTCACCTAGTAACACATCTGGAGAGAAGGGACTTCGTGACAACCCATCAACATGGGTTCAGGGAGGGTAAATCTTGCCTCACAGGCTTAATAAAATTCTACGATCAGGTGACGAAGATTAAGCAAGAAAGAGTAGGATGGGGGGGACTGCATTTTCTTGGACTGTCGGAAAGCCTTAGACACAGTATCCCATAAAAGGCTGATGCATAAGCTGGAGAAACTGGCAGGAGTGACTGGTAAGGTCTCCAGTGGATAAGGGAGTACCTAAGCAATAGGAAGCAGAGAGTTACAGTGAGGGGGTGAGACCTCAGATTGGCGTGAAGTCACCAGTGGAGTACCACAGGGCTCTGTACTCGGACCTATGCTGAGGGTATAGACTCATTCCTCTCAATGTTTGCTGACGGCGCCAAAATTATGAGAAGGATTAAGACAGAGGAGAACAGCTTGAGGCTTCAAGAAGACCTGGACAGGCTGCAGGAATGGTCGAACGAATGGTTGTTAGAGTTTAACCCAAGCAAGTGTAATATAATGAAGATAGGTGTAGGGAGCAGGAGAGCAGATACAAGGTATCATTTGGTTAGTTTAGTTCATTTATTATGCACCCCATACCCATCTTGTGGGTGGTAGTGGAAAGGGTTAAAGAGGCACATAATGGGCTCAGGGACTGAACCCCACAATTCATTTAGCTAAGCAAGTTACAATCTTGATGAGCTAGTTACAAAATTCAATATAAGTCGTCACATCAACAATGGGTTCGAGATCGACCTCAAGTACAGGTTCTAAATTAAGCAACTGACATATGTGGAGAGCTAGTGTCACAATTTATATATTTGTCCTAGGAAATTCTTCAAGAGTCAGAGAGAGAGAGAGACCTTGGGATTGATATCACGCCAGACCTGTCCCCTGAAGCTGATATCAAGAGGATAACATCAGCGGCATATGCCAGGCTGGCTAACATAAGAACGGCCTTTAGAAACTTGTGTAATGAATCTTTCAGAACTTTGTATAGCACATATGTCAGACCAATCCTGGAGTATGCGGCTCCAGCATGGAATCCGTATCTAGTTAACCATAAGACTAAACTGGAAAAGGTTCAAAAGTTTGACACCAGACTAGTACCTGGGCTGAGAGGTATGAGCTACGAGGAGAGACTACGGGAATTAAACCTCATGTCACTGGGAGACAGAAGGGTTAGAGGGGACATGATCACCACATAAAGACAGACTATTTAACACAAGGGGCACACGCACAAGGTGACGCAGTTGGAAATTGAGTGCCCACATGAGACATGGAGATGTTAGAATTTTTTTTTCAGTGTAAGAGTAGTAGACAAATGGAATGCATTAGGCAGTGATGTGGTGGAGGCTGACTCCATACACAGCTCCAAATGTAGATATGATAGAGCCCAATAGGCTCAGGAATCTGTACACCAGTTGATTGACAGTTGAGAGGCGGGACCAAAGAGCCAAAGCTCAATCCCCGCAAGCACAACTAGGTGAGTACACACACAAAATAATTTCATTCACAAACTGCTGATCACAATACATTAAGGAGGACTAACGGGACAGATTAAACATTACCACGTAGAGCAGGCCGTCGTAGCACAAAAATAGAGTTTACATATAACAAAGAAGAGAGGTTTAAACTCTATTACGCTCTCGATGTCAGTAATTAAGGTTAAATGGTGCCTGTTTCCCGTCCCCCCCTCCCCTCCCCCCCCATCTTTCACCATTCTTCAAGACTAGACACCGTGGCAGACGCCCCAAAGAAGACGATGAGGTCGTGTCGAGCAAAACCTGCCTGAAATGACAGCCGGTGTCTTCCACAACCGTCTCCTTATCCTTGAAGGTGGACCCCACACACGCTGTCACCGCTACACCGCGGTTCCTCAGTGCCTGTTATCGTCTCCAAGATCACTGCCAGTGCCTCCACCGGCACGGTTATCTTGCAGCAAGAACACTGCCGCTGTGCCGCCACCGCCCTGTTATCTTACGCCGACCACAACACCGCCACCTTATGATTATTGTGTAGTACAAAATGACAACAATAAAAAAAGTAGCAAAAAGCGTGCTAGTGTGTGAGGGAGGAGGCTGGACCTCCCACCACACCGCTTGTTCCACTGGTAGAGGAAGTTGTTGTGGTTGGCCTCGCATATTGATGCTGAAGGTTGTTGGTGCTGGCCTCATACAGTGACGAAGACCTGTACAAGGCGCCCTGGTACAGACGACCTGGAGAAGGCGCCCTACAAGACACGGCCTGCATAAGACGACTTGTAGGAGGTGACCCTCTTCTGTGTCTCACCAGCGTCAAGAAATATAATACTTGAGTCACCGCTGACACGAGCGAGAGTAATTTAGCATCATGACTCATTTGGAGGCGAGATTTATTGATTGTAAAAGTTTACTGGGGGAATTTAAGACAGTTATTTACAATCTTGGTACAAGAGTGTAAAGCGAGTATTTATGATCTGCCAATCAGCATACCGAATCATGGATACGATGTTTGTTTAGCATATACATGTATGTAAATTCAGGAAGCATTTTGCGTTTTTTATGCACGGAGTTCCAGAGCATAGGGTAAACTTAGCCATTCTTGGAGTGCCTCTTTGAAAGAATTAAGGATACAAGTCCACATATTTATCTGTCTGTTGTGCTACAGACCGACGGAGATGGAAAGGGGAACTTATTCCCGGTGATGAGAATAATAGCTAAACAAGTCTAACTAAGACTTATCGTGCCTTCTGTAATAATATTTTTTTTTTCCACAGACAAAATTTGTGTTGAACAACTAGCTATCTCCAGCTAGTTGAACTATACATTACAATTCAACACTGCATGTTTTCTCTCGGGACACAGAGTCACATGTTCTCATAGTATCAGTGATGAATGATTTACAAATGCAGTTACTATTAATTTACATATATTTATGATGAAACACATGTCAATATTTTATACTAGCTGTACCCAGCCACGCGTTGCTGTGGCTCACAGCAACCTTCCCCTCTCACCCAGCCCTCCCCCCCATTCCAACCCTCCCCCGTTCCCTAGTCCTCCCAACCATTCCCAACGCCCCTGTTTCGTCGTCCTCCCAACCATTTCTCACTCTCTCGTCCGATGCATTCCTAAATGATCTAATGTTCCCCTCAGAAAATTGGGAACATCAAATTATCTGATGTTCCCATCACTGAAATATATGAAAAACAGTTAAAAGCCGAAATGAAACAAAAATGAAAAAATAAACTATACGGATGAAATGAATGGCATGGTAAACAACACAGCTCAATTCCAATGCAATGTCACACAAAATAATGAAATCAAAATGAAAATAAATCGAAATCTATGAAAATTCTATTTAGCAATGCAATCGGAAACATTGAAATGGAATGTAACATATTTAGTATAGCATGTGTTGCTATTACTCGTAACAGATGGCACTGTTTTTAAAAATAAAAACATATTTTTATCTGTCACAGGTGTGGCATCTGTATATTAGGTACATGAAGACACGTGTGTGTTCGAATGAAACGTTGTTTCAATATTTCAAAGCAATCGATGAAGAACTTTTGTAGATTACAGCATATGTTGCTCTTACATGCAACAGATGGCCCTGTTTTTTAAAAAAAGAATGATTTTACCTGTCACAGGTGTAACATCTTTACTTATATTTACGAAATGAACGATATTGTAAACAACACAGGTAAATTCAATGCAATGTCACACAAAATAATTAAATCAAAATGAAAATAAATTGAAATCTATGAAAATTAAATTTATCAATGTAATCGGAAACATTGAATAGGAATAACATATTTAGTATAGCGTGTGGGCTATTATGCGCTACAGATGGCGCTGTTTTTAAAAAAGGCATGTTTTTTTTCCTGTCTCAGGTGAGGCATGTATATAGTAGGTATATAAAAACATGCGCTTATTTGAATACAACGTTGTGTCAAGATTTCAAAGCAATCGGTAAAGAGGTTTCGAAGATTTCCCTTACAAAAAAAAACACAGTTTTTTTTAAAGCATATTTTTTTACCGTCACAGACGTGACATCTATATAATATGTATATAAAAACCTGCTCGTATGCGAATGGAACGTTGTGTGAAAATTTCAAAGCAATCGGTGAAGACCTTTCGGAGATTAGCGATTTTGAACAAACGAACATTTACATTTTTATTTATATAGAATTGAAACACATGAAAGTATTGATTGGTATAAAAAGAAGTCAGAAGAACTGCAGATGGCCTATTGACCCATACGAGGCAGCTCCTATTGACCAATACGAGGCAGCTCCTATTGACCAATACGAGGCAGCTCCAATTTTATATCCATTCAAACACTTTCATATATATATATATATATATATATATATATATATATATATATATATATATATATATATATATATATATATATATATATATATATATATCTCCATATATGTCTAACCTACACTTGAAACGATCGAGCGAACCCCTTGTGCATTACCTTACCCGGTGACTCGTTCCATAAATCAACAAACTTGTTTCCGAACCAGTATTTACCCAAGTCTTACCTGAATGTAAACTTATCCAAATGACACCCATTGTTGCCTGGTGTGGCATCTGGTGTTTACATAAGAAGTGTTGACATAAACAAAAGCACGTGGCGACGGAGGCCATGACGACACCCAATAAGTACCGAGGTCAGGGATAATTTTATTGTAGTGTATTACCTGCTTTACTGCGTTTATACTTCCCATTCTTATTTTATTTGTTTTAGGTCTATCATTTTATAGCCAGAACGCACTTCTCGGCTTAGTATCGAAGGCTCGATTTGCCTAATAGGCCGAGTGATTTTTTTTGACTTACAAAAAAATTGTTTCCAGTTGCTTTATTTGAATTGTTATTATTATAATATATTAAAAACATCAATTATTGATTTAGTTATGTTAGATTAGGTTAGTTTACGATAGGTTAGGTTAGGTAGGTTTAGGTTATATATATATATATATATATATATATATATATATATATATATATATATATATATATATATATGTCGTACCTAGTAGCCAGAACGCACTTCTATGCCTACTATGCAAGGCCCGATTTGCCTAATAAGCCAAGTTTTCCTGAATTAATATATTTCCTCTAATTTTTTTCTTGTGAAATGATAAAGCTACCCATTTCATTCCGTATGAAGTCAATTTTTTGTTATTGGAGTTAAAATTAACGTAGATATATGACCGAACCTAACCAACCCTACCTAACCTAACCTAACCTATCTTTATAGGTTAGGTTAGGTTAGGTAGCCGAAAAAGTTCGGTTAGGTTAGGTTAGGTAGGTTAGGTAGTCGAAAAACAATTAATTCATGAAAACTTTGCTTATTAGGCAAATCGGGCCTTGCATAGTAGGCATAGAAGTGCGTTCTGGCTACTAGGTACGACATATATATATATATATATATATATATATATATATATATATATATATATATATATATATATATATATATATATATATATATATATATATATATATATATATATATATGCGAACAAGTTTGAATGGTGCCCAAGCATATATGCAACTGAAAACTCCTCCACATCCCAGAAGTGTGACTCGAACCCAGACAGCCAGGAGCACTATGCAACTGGCGTGCATGGTACCTTAACCACTTGACCAACCGTGACCGTACAAAAGACGTTGGTAGTCGAGACTATATCCCCCCAACATCCCGACGGCACTTGGTGGTAAGCTTGAGCATAGTTATTTCATCGAATCACCTCATTTTGTGGTACAAAATATACATAATTGTTTGGTTTTCCATTTATTGCGTTGACATTTTTGTTTGTTAACCGGATGACACTATTTTATTATCTTGGTAATCGTTGGTGGGGTTTTTCGTCTGTTTAAGGTTCACTATCAACACCATTGTTGTACCGAGGTCACGAGATGCTGTAGCGAGGTCACGAGATGCTGTAGCGAGGTCACGAGATGCTGTAGCGAGGTCATGAGATGTAAACATCTTTAGTGACCTGGAGATCTCTGCCACTCCCATCCGTTCCCCAGAACATCTCTGCCACACCCTTCACCTCTCAACCCATCTCTTTAATACTCTTTAGCACATCCTATTCCAATTCTTCTCCTCCTCTTGGCCCCTATTAACCCATTTCTGAATTTACTAATTCGACCTCTTTCCCCTTTCAAAATCCTTGAGGGACCACTGCCAGTGGAGACAATACAAAAGTCAGTTTGCCCAATTTATACTTCTACATTCCTCGTGGCATTATTAAACTGCAAGAAAATGAATTTTCTGCTTTGAGTTTGTGAATTAGTGTATGTAATGTTATGGCGCCTCCTTCGTGGGTCACGGGAGACTGGAGCGTCCAGACCCAACCACTAACAACCTCGAGACTTCACTATTTGTAAAGTCACTTGACCTCTGACCTGACGTGATCTACACCCTTGTTTAACAGGTTCCGGTAATGACACTGTGGGATTCAATGGTAGATTGAATATCGCTTGTGGTTCAGAACCTCTCAGCGTCGGGTGATTGGTGGTTTAGTTGATATTGCTGGTGATTCCGAGCTCTCAGCGCTAATGACTGATTCTTAGCTTGCTATATCTGGTAATCTCGGCCCCTCCACGCGCCGCGGATCTGGTTCAGTACGGCTGTAATCTGTGGCTGGCGAAATACAGGAAAATAAAGATTGAGGCAAGTCGGTGTTCGGTGAGCCGTAGCCGACCTGCTGGTGCCCGACTGCTCTCCTGATCTAGCCACTGATAATGGCCACACTTGAGCCGTTTTACGTCTTGTCCAGAATCTATAAATATAATTTTATTAACCACTTGGACTGGTCGGTAGAGCGCGACCTCGCCCCGTGCCGGTCGGTGGTGGTGGTAGAGATCCCTACTGCAGTCCCAAGTGGTTGTTGGCACCATCCCCAACTATACTGTCAAAACTATGTTGGTCCAAACACTCAGGTCTGATAGGAAAGAAATTACTGGCTCCCAACTACCTGAAAGCACTAGTATAAAAAACTATGATTTGTTCAGATCTGAAACCTATATCTATGGGCGGCACAAAACGTCGACCAGACTGTGCGACACAGTGGTTGCCAGGATCAGGTTGGGTTACCGTTACCTGTGGCAGGTGGCTGCAGGTGACGGTTCTCCCAATCCTGAGCACTCCAGGTGCAAACTCTGTGAGCAGGAACTACGGCATGATCTCCCGCACTACATCACTGAATGCCCAGTTATTAGACCTTTCAGACCAGTTGGCATGAGGTACCTGGAGCTTTGCAATTACTTTATTCACTCTCGTATTCTTGAAGATATCCTCACAGTATACCCAAAATTTGCCAGTGCAGGCTATTAAACACATGGCCCTGTATGACTAACCATCCTGCGAGATAGGTACCACTGCTACCTTATTCAATCTTGTGTTTATGATATCCTCATAATGCACCCAGAGTCTGCCAGTGCAGACGACTGATCACATGCCTCTGTATGACTAACCATCCTGTGTGATGGGGATATTTAGCACCACGTAGCTAGTTTTTTGACACACTGTACTCCACTTCATATAGTCTAGGGCAGCTGCACTAATGCAGATGTACCTAATATATTAATAAAAAAAAATCCTTCCCTCCTGTTCCTTGTGTTCCAGCTCCTGTCCCATAATTTTTTTTCCTTTCCATGTGCTATATGGTCATAGTGTCGTAGCGTTTTTTCTCTTCATATTTCATTCATTAGAAAATCTTATCTGATAATCGTATTAGACAATGTAAGACGAACACGTCTACAGAGATGTTTACATGCCTTGCATGTAACCACCCAATACGGCGCTTGTATTGGTTGGCAGAGCGACGATCTTGAATGTTGCAGGGTCGGTGTTCGATCCCCGATGTCCAAGTGGCTGGGTACTGTTTCTTCATACAGTCCTAATATCCCAGCACTAACCCCGTCCTTATAGCCCCCAGCTATTTGTCTACATTTCCTAGCTCCTTGTCCTCATATCCCAGCTCATTGTCCTCATATCCCAGCTCCTTGTCTTCATATCCCAGCTCCTTTTCCTCATATCCCAGCTCCTTGTCTTCATATCCCAGCTCCTTTTCCTCATATCCCAGCTCCTTGTCTTCATATCCCAGCTCCTTGTCCTCATATCCTAGCTCCTTGTCTTCATATCCCAGCTCCTTGTCCTCATATCCAAGCTCCTTTTCCTCATATCGCAGCTCCTTGTCCTCATATCCCAGCTCCTTGTCCTCATATCCCAACTCCTTGTCTTCATATCCCAGCTCCTTATCCTCATATCCCAGCTCCTTGTCTTCATATCCCAGCTCCTTGTCCTCATATTTCAGCTCCTTGTCCTCATATTCCAGCTCCTTGTCCTCATATCCCAGCTCCTTGTCTTCATATCCCAGCTCCTTATCCTCATATCCCAGCTCCTTGTCCTCATATCCCAGCTCCTTGTCTTCATATCCCAGCTCCTTGTCCTCATATCCCAGCTCCTTGTCCTCATATCCCAGCTCCTTGTCCTCATATCCCAGCTCCTTGTCCTCATATCCTAGCTCCTTGTTCTCATATCCCAACTCTTCGTCTGTCTTATATCCCTTCCAAGTTCTTCTGACTTGATATTGACATAGCACTTTCTCCTGATAGTTTCCTTCCTTTCGCAAACACACAACTAGAATAAAATAAAGATAAGACAGTAGTCACTGAATGAGGCAATTGACAACTGGGAGAACCGGGTCCAGGAGCCGCAGCCAGATCCAGTAAGCACAAATAGACGAGCACAAAAAAAGGCGAGTTTATATATATTTCACTCAAGTGTTGTGCCAAGTGTATTCTGGTGTAGTACCAAGTGTGCTACAAATCGTATATGTAGTGATCATGTCTCCCCTAATTTTGTATCTGCCAGTGACGTGAGGTTTAATTCCTTGAATCATTCCTCCTAACTCATGCCTCTCAGCTCAGAGAGTGAGGGTCTGGGGCGTGAGTAACTCCCAGAGGCAAGCGGTCGGGAGAGGTATGGACAAGTTTCTGTTAAGAGTTACGTGATCCGTCAGGCTGTGATGGGAGGTCTGTGGGGATCGCAGACAAACAGCCTCACAATTTAGGGGAAAGAACAGCCATCGAAATCGTTAACACAGAATCAACAGGTCAGCAGGAAGGTTGGAAGCTCTGGCTGTGATTGGTTGTGTGAGTTGGAAGCTCTGGCTGTGATTGGCTGTGTGAGTTGGAAGCTCTGGCTGTGATTGGTTGTGAGAGTTGGAAGCTCTGGCTGTGATTGGCTGTGTGAGATGGAAGCGCTGACTGTGATTGGCTGTGAGAGTTGCAAGCTCTGACTGTGACTGTCTGTGATACTTGGAAGTTCTGGCTGTGATTGGCTGTGTGAGTTGGAAGTTCTGGCTGTGATTGGTTGTGAGAGTTGGAAGCTCTGGCTGTGATTGGCTGTGTGAGTTGGACGCACTGACTGTGATTGGCTGTGTGAGTTGGAAGCTCTGGCTGTGATTGGCTGTGTGAGTTGGACGCTCTGACTGTGATTGGCTGTGTGAGTTGGACGCTCTGGCTGTGATTGGCTGAGTTGGACGCTCTGGCTGTGATTGGCTGTGTGAGTTGGACGCTCTGGTTGTGATTGGCTGTGTGAGTTGGACGCTCTGGCTGTGATTGGCTGTGTGAGTTGGAAGCGCTGGCTGTGATTGGCTGTGAGAGTTGGAAGCTCTGGCTATGATTGGCTGTGTGAGTTGGAAGCGCTGGCTGTGATTGGCTGTGAGAGTTGGAAGCTCTGGCTGTGATTGGCTGTGTGAGTTGGAAGCGCTGGCTGTGATTGGCTGTGTGAGTTGGAAGCTCTGACTGAGATTGGCTGTGTGAGTTGGAAGCGCTGGCTGTGATTGGCTGTGAAAGTTGGAAGCTCTTGCAGTAAGAGGAAAGGTGGAAGGTCTTCCATCGTCCACCACTTGCCCTGCAAGTGGCCAGCTTTTCAGCCCTTGTCTTACCAACTTTGTACATGCAAATAATGATATCAGTTTTGATATTGGCTTCGGCATAAACGGTGTATGATATCAACTCCTTTCCAAACCCTCCCCCCCACACAAAGTTTCTTTTTCTCCATCCGGCTCCATTAAATTTTCCTCTTCCAATTTGGCACTTTGTATCCGGGCTCCTGTTGCCAGCTCCGGCAATATTAATTTGCAGTTGCTAGAGTTGAACTCAATTAGCCACTTGTTTTTATATATTTTTTCAGCTTGTGTTAGAGTGTTTTGACTATGCAAGGACGTACTTGAGAGTACCAATAAGTGCTGGAAGGGGAGGGGGGGAGGAGGGAGAGAGAGGGAGGGAGAGGGAGGGAGGGGGGGGGCGTGCGGGTTTGAGAAGAGGCGTGCCCCCCCCCCCCCCACTCTTACCTGAACCCTTCTCAGCTTGCCCTGACCACCCAGCTCTTGCTCTTACTGGAACTCTTCTTGCATCCGTTTCCAGTAAGAGCGAGAGGGAAGGGGGAGGGGGGGGGTACAGTGAGAGGGGGAAGGTAAGAGCCAGAGAGGGGTGGGGAGGGAGAAAGGTAAGAGCCAGGGAGGGGAGGGGAGGGGAAGGAGGGGAGGGGGGAAGGTAAGGGCAAGAGAGGCTGGACTGTTGACACCATTACTTCCCTAATTAGCGAGTAAACATGAAACTCAACCTAAGCTCCCCACCCTCAGATTACCTCCTCTCCTTCCCTGCTCCCCTCACCTCCCCTCTCACACCCCTCCCTCCCTCCCTCTTCCTCGGCCCTACTCCTGTTCCATCCTTCTCATATATTGACTTCCGGCCCTCGTCCACTGTCCTTACCTCGGGCGAATAATGCTAATTAATTTATCTGGAAGGGATATGAGGGTAAGGCGCTGGGATATGAGGGTAAGGCGCTGGGATATGAGGGTAAGGTGCTGGGATATGAGGGTAAGGCGCTGGGATATGAGAACAAGGACCATTTGAGAATGTAAGAGTAAGTAGGAGTAAGGGGAGACATGATCACTACCTACAAAATTCTCAGAGAAATTGACAGGGGTAGATAAAGATAAACTGTTTAACACGGGTGGTATGCGAACAAGGGGACACAGGTGGAAACTGGGTACGCAAATGAGCCACAGGGACGTTAAAAGGCACTTTTTCAGGTGTCAGAGTAGTTAACAAATGGAATGCATTAGGCAGTGATGTGGTGGAGGCTGACTCCATACACAGTTTCGAGTGTAGATATGATAGAGCCCAGTAGGCTCAGGAACCTGTACATCAGTCGATTGACAGTTGAGAGGCGGGACCAAAGAGCTAGAGCTCAACCCCCGCAAGCACAATTAGGTGAGTACAATTAGGTGATACTGTTTATGGAGTCAGCCTCCGCCACATCACTGCCTAATGCATTCCATTTGTTAACTACTCTGACACTGAAAAAGTTCCTTTTAACGTCCCTGTGGCTCATGTGGGTACCCAGTTTCCACCTGTGTCCCCTTGTTCGCATACCACTCGTGTTAAACAGTTTGTCTTTATCTACCCCTGTCAATTCCTCTGAAAATTTTGGAGGTAGTGATCATGTCTCCCCTTACTCTTACATCTTACTTACTTACTCTTACTCTTACAGATGGAATGCCTAATGCATTCCATCTGTTAACTACTCTGACACTGAACAAATCTTTACAAATGTCCCTGTGGCATATTTGGTTACTAAGTTTAAGTACTAAGTCTCCGTGGCTCATTTGGGTACTAAGCCAAGAGCCAACAGCTCGAGCCTGCAGGTACAAGTAGGTGAACAGAAATAGGTGAGATACAAAGACTAACGTGCGCGCGCACAAGGAAGTCGAGCCGGACAAAGAAGTTACCGGTATGAGACAAGTCATGGTCTTACCCGAGGGGCAACAAGCCAAAGCGACGCAAATCCTTTAAATGAAATTTTGCCCCGAGGGGCGAGTTTATTGGGCAGCGCCACTCATCCTGTGAGTGGACACACCGCCATAGTGACAGTATTGGGCAGCGCCACTCATCCTGTGAGTGGACACACCGCCATAGCAGCATGTACAACACTCCCCAATAGGAAGAAAACCCGCTGGGTTGTTCATCCTGTCACTTGTACCCAGACACAACTGGGACGTGCTTGTTAGCCACGAGAAGTAAACCAGAAACAACCCCAAGCCACTAGAGGCAATTATTTCACCAGGAACAATCCACTAGGAACAAGCCACCGGGAACAAGCGACCGGGAACAAGCCACTAGGAACAAGTCACCGGGAACAAACCACTAGAAACAAGCCACCGGGAACAAGCCACCAGGAACAAGCCACCGGGAACTAGCCACCGGGAACAAGCCACCGGAAACAAGCCACCGGGAACAAACCACCGGGAACAAGCCACCGGGAACTAGCCACCGGGAACAAGTCCCCGGGAACAAGCCACCGGGAACAAGCCACCGGGAACAAGCCACCGGAAACAAGCCACCGGGAACAAACCAACGGAAACAAGCCACCGGGAACAAACCACCGAGAACAAGCCACCGGGAACAAGCCACCGAGAACAAGCCACCGGGAACAAGCCACCGGGAACAAGTCCCCGGGAACAAGCCACCGGGAACAAGCCACCGGGAACAAGCCACCGGAAACAAGCCACCGGGAACAAACCAACGGAAACAAGCCACCGGGAACAAGCCACCGGGAACAAGCCAACGGAAACAAGCCACCGGGAACAAGCCACCGGGAACAAGCCACCGGGAACAAGCCACCGGGAACAAGCCACCGGAAACAAGCCACCGGGAACAAACCAACGGAAACAAGCCACCGGGAACAAGCCACCGGGAACAAACCAACGGAAACAAGCCACCGGGAACAAGCCACCGGGAACAAGCCACCGGAAACAAGCCACCGGGAACAAACCAACGGAAACAAGCCACCGGGAACAAACCAACGGAAACAAGCCACCGGGAACAAGTCCCCGGGAACAAGCTAGAAGGTAGATTTTCTACCACAAACCTACAGTAAGGTAAATTTTCTACCACAAACCTACAGTAAGGTAGATTTCCTACCACAACCCTACAGTAAAGTAGATTTTCTACCACAACCCTACAGTAAAGTAGATTTTCTACCACAACCCTACAGTAAAGTAGATTTTCTACCACAACCCTACAGTAAAGTAGATTTCCAACCACAAACCTACAGTGAGGTAGATTAAATTCAACCAGAAACCTACAGTATGGGAATTTGAATTCGCTTGACCTCAGCTCTTTATTATACACGGACAGTATATATATCCCACTGGGAAGGGATACGTCGATAAGGAGCTGGGATATCAGGACAAGGAGAAGGGATAGGACGACAAATTGCTGGGATATTAGGACAAGGAGCTAGGATATGTGAAGAGAGGAAGGTTGAAGGGTGAAGGAACGGCGTCTAAGCACTTGGAACATCGGGGAAGCAAGCTATCAAAGGGACACCGGATCTGGAACACATGGCCCGCAAGGTCGCTGAGATGTAAACACCGTCGCTGGTCTGTTGACTACCGGCAGATCCCTGCCACGAGCGTCTTAAGTAAGCTGTGAGCCATGCTGATACCCTGGCTGGTAACGTGCGTGCGTGTGTGTGTGTGTGTGTGTGTGTGTGTGTGTGTGTGTGTGTGTGTGTGCGTGTGCGTGTGCGTGTGTGTGTGTGTGTGTGTGTGTGTTTACTAGTTGTGTTTACTAGTTGTGTTTTGCGGGGGTTGAGCTTTGCTCTTTGGGCCCGCCTCTCAACTGTCAATCAACTGTTTACTAACTACTTTTTTTTTTTTTTCCACACCACACACACACACACACACACACACACACACCCGGGAAGCAGCCCGTGACAGCTGACTAACTCCCAGGTACCTATTTACTGCTAGGTAACAGGGGCACTTAGGGTGAAAGAAACTTTGCCCATTTGTTTCTGCCTCGTGCGGGAATCGAACCCGCGCCACAGAATTACGAATCCTGCGCGCTATCCACCAGGCTACGAGGCCCTGCCTTGTAGTGTGTGTGTGTGTGTGTGTGTGTGTGTGTGTGTGTGTGTGTGTGTGTGTGTGTGTGTGTGTGTGTGTGTGTGTGTGTGTGTGTGTGTGTGTGTGTTAATTAAGAAAGATATATATAAGAAGAGAGGCCATAAGAGGGGAGTCTCAGAGCTGGCGTTAAGAGTGTTGGATCCAGATTAGTCCCTCTTAACTCTCTCTGGCTGGGTCACAGAATATGAGTAAGAGGGAATGGCACCGAAGGTGAATAATGAGGAGTGGTATGAGTAAGAGGGCAGATGAGAGGACCTGAGTGCCTGCTGGGTGAAGCGGGAGGGCCAGGCCCTTTGATCTCTTCGTGAGGGTCGACTTGGAGGCCTGGTGAGTGAGGGCTTGGAGGGATGACAGGTGAGTGAGGGCTTGGAGGGATGCCAGGTGAGTGAGGGCTTGGAGGGATGCCGGGTGAGTGAGGGCTTGGAGGGATGACAGGTGAGTGAGGGCTTGGAGGGATGCCAGGTGAGCGAGGGCTTGGAGGGATGCCGGGTGAGTGAGGGCTTGGAGGGATGACAGGTGAGTGAGGGCTTGGAGGTATGCCGGGTGAGTGAGGGCTTGGAGGGATGACAGGTGAGTGAGGATTTGGAGGGATGACAGGTGAGTGAGGGTTTGGAGGGATGACAGGTGAGTGAGGGTTTGGAGGGATGCCAGGTGAGTGAGGGCTTGGAGGGATGACAGGTGAGTGAGGGTTTGGAGGGATGACAGGTGAGTGAGGGTTTGGAGGGATGCCAGGTGAGTGAGGGCTTGGAGGGATGCCAGGTGAGTGAGGGCTTGGAGGGATGCCAGGTGAGTGAGGGCTTGGAGGGATGCCAGGTGAGTGAGGGCTTGGAGGGATGCCAGGTGAGTGAGGGGCTTGGAGGGATGCCAGGTGAGTGAGGGCTTGGAAGGATGCCGGGTGAGTGAGGGCTTGGAGGGATGCCAGGTGAGTGAGGGCTTGGAGGGATGCCAGGTGAGTGAGGGGCTTGGAGGGATGCCAGGTGAGTGAGGGCTTGGAGGGATGCCAGGTGAGTGAGGGCTTGGAGGGATGCCGGGTGAGTGAGGGCTTGGAGGGATGACAGGTGAGTGAGGGCTTGGAGGGATGCCAGGTGAGTGAGGGCTTGGAGGGATGCCAGGTGAGTGAGGGCTTGGAGGGATGCCAGGTGAGTGAGGGGCTTGGAGGGATGCCAGGTGAGTGAGGGCTTGGAAGGATGCCGGGTGAGTGAGGGCTTGGAGGGATGCCAGGTGAGTGAGGGCTTGGAGGGATGCCAGGTGAGTGAGGGGCTTGGAGGGATGCCAGGTGAGTGAGGGCTTGGAGGGATGCCAGGTGAGTGAGGGCTTGGAGGGATGCCGGGTGAGTGAGGGCTTGGAGGGATGACAGGTGAGTGAGGGCTTGGAGGGATGCCAGGTGAGTGAGGGCTTGGAGGGATGCCAGGTGAGTGAGGGCTTGGAGGGATGCCAGGTGAGTGAGGGGCTTGGAGGGATGCCAGGTGAGTGAGGGCTTGGAGGGATGCCAGGTGAGTGAGGGCTTGGAGGGATGCCGGGTGAGTGAGGGCTTGGAGGGATGACAGGTGAGTGAGGGGCTTGGAGGGATGCCAGGTGAGTGAGGGCTTGGAGGGATGCCAGGTGAGTGAGGGGCTTGGAGGGATGCCAGATGAGTGAGGGCTTGGAGGGATGCCAGGTGAGTGAGGGCTTGGAGGGATGCCAGGTGAGTGAGGGCTTGGAGGGATGCCGGGTGAGTGAGGGCTTGGAGGGATGCCAGGTGAGTGAGGGCTGGAGGGATGCCAGGTGAGTGAGGGCTTGGAGGGATGACAGGTGAGTGAGGGCTTGGAGGGATGCCTTGAAGGCATACTGCCTGGTAAGTCGGGGGGGGGGGTTCAAATGCCGAAAATCGGGGTCCAAGAGCTTGACTCCAATTTTTGTCTTAGGTAATTGCGGCATTGAGCTTCTGTGTATATAATAAGCATAGTTGTCAGGCGACCTATATGTTAGGGATGGTAATGTTGATGAAGTACCATACTCACTCACTCACTCACTCACTCACTCACTCACTCACTCACTCACTCACTCACTCACTCACTCACTCACTCACTCACTCACTCACTCACTCACTCCACTCCCAGCACCCATGCTCCATTCTCATCTCAGCTCTCCGCCCTCAGTATCCCTCTCCCCCCCAACCTCTCAACCTCTATCTGACTCTCAGTCTCACTCTATTTCTCAACCCCCCTATGCTATTCAGACCCCTAACTTTCAGACCCATTATGCCCTTCCTACCCCCCTAGATGCCCAGAACCCATTCGCCTACCAGGCACTCCCAGGCACCCCCCTAGCACCCCCCCACTCACCCCCACAGCCCCCACTTGCCCCCCAGACACCCCCCAGTTCCCCCCAGACCCCTTGTGAAAGGGGGAACTCTGACACCCGAGTCTCCAAGAAGAGTCTCAAGGTTTGGTACACCAATGCTGATGGGGTAGCCAATAAAGCAGAAGAGATAAAAGAAAGAGTTAGTGAGGCAGACCCAGACATAGTGGCAATAGTGGAAACTAAAATAAATGGCATGATCTCGGATGCAATCTTTCCAGAGGGGTACCAGGTGATAAGAAAAGAAAGGACACAGAGACAGGGAGGAGGAGTGGCACTACTAATAAAGCGGAAATGGAAGTTTGATGAGCTGGAAAATCCGGGTACCAATGAAAGCACAAGCTTCATACATGGAACTCTGACAGTGGATGGGAAGAAGATTGTAATCTTGATACTCTACAATCCTCCACCAAACAGTAGAAGGCCCAGGCAGGAGTACGAGGACAGCAACAAGACATGTATGGATGAACTGCAGAGGGCAGCAACTTTAGCGCATAGAATGAGAGCGAAGCTGCTGGTCATGGGGGACCTAAATCACGGAGAGATAGATTGGGAAACGAGGAATCCCCATGGCGGGGAGGAGACCTGGGGAGCGAAGCTGGTAGACGTTATTGACAGGAATTTCCTAACACAGCATGTGAAAGAAGATACTAGGGAAAGAGGAGGGGATACGCCCAGCCTATTAGATCTCATTATCACTCAGAATGTAGAAGACATCGAGCAGTTGGAACATGAAATACCACTAGGAGCTAGTGACCATTGTGTCCTAGTCTTTGACTACATGATGGAGTTTAAAATTGTGACCAAAGGACAAGAGGTCCGGGAAAGGAGACTTGATTACAGAAAAGGGGACTACAGAAGGATAAGGGACTACCTGGGAGAAGTGCAGTGGGAGGAAGAACTTAGAGGAAAAACAGTGCAAGGTATGATGAACCAAGTCATATTGAAATGCAAGGAGGCTGAAGATAGATTTATTCCAACAATAAAGGAAAAAAGCAGGAGGGAATATAATAACCCATGGTTTAATAGACAGTGTCAGGAAGCAAAGGTGAGAAGCAGGAGGGAGTGGAGGAAGTACAGAAGACAAAGGACAGAGGACAACAGGATTAGATGTAACAGAGCTAGGAATGATTACATTAAGATAAGACGAGTGTCGGAAAGAAATTATGAGAATGATATTGCAGTCAAAGCGAAAAAGCAACCAAAATTACTACATAGCCATATAAGAAGGAAGATGTCGGTAAATGACCAAGTGACAAGACTGAGGAAAACAGAAGGGGCATATACAGAAAGCGACAAGGAAATCTGCGAGGTACTGAATGCAAAATTCCATGGAGTGTTCACAACCGAGCCTGAGCAGCTCCCATTGTTAGAAGAGATTACCCAAGATGAAAGACTATCAGATATAGAGGTGACAGCAGAGGATGTAATGAAACAGTTGACAACACTGGATGCAAATAAAGCTGTTGGACCAGACAAAGTATCACCGTGGATACTTAAAGAGGCAGCGCAGGCTCTCAGCGTGCCTCTGGCAATGATCTTTAATGAGTCACTTATGTCGGGAGAATTGCCCAGTTGCTGGAAGGAGGCAAATGTCGTACCGATTTTCAAAAAAGGTGATAGGGAGGAGGCACTTAACTACAGACCCGTATCACTGACAAGCATCCCCTGCAAAATACTTGAAAGAATAATTAGGCTAAGACTTGTTGAGCACCTGGAGAGCATTGGGTTTGTAAACAAGCACCAACATGGGTTCTGGACAGGGAAATCATGCCTAACAAACCTTTTAGAATTCTATGATAAAGTAACAAGGATAAGGCAGGACAGAGAAGGCTGGGCAGACTGCATATTTCTTGACTGCCAAAAGGCCTTTGATACGGTACCGCACATGAGACTGCTATACAAACTTGAGAGGCAGGCAGGAGTAAGCGGAAAGGCCCTAGTATGGGTGAAGAACTACCTAACAGGAAGGAGCCAGAGGGTAATGGTAAGGGGCGAAAAGTCGGACTGGCGAACAGTAACAAGTGGAGTACCTCAAGGATCGGTGCTGGGACCAATCCTCTTTCTAATTTACGTAAATGATATGTTTACAGGAGTGGAATCATACATGTCAATGTTTGCAGATGACGCAAAATTAATGAGAAGAGTTGTGACAGACGAGGATTGTAGGATCCTCCAAGAGGACTTAAACAGGCTGCAGAGATGGTCAGGGAAATGGCTACTGGAGTTTAACACCAGTAAATGTAAAGTTATGGAAATGGGATCAGGTGACAGGAGACCAAAGGGACAGTACACAATGAAGGGGAACAGCCTACCTGTAACGATTCGAGAAAGAGACCTGGGAGTGGATGTGACACCTAATCTAACTCCTGAGGCACATATAAATAGGATAACGACACCAGCGTACTCTACACTGGCGAAAATTAGAACTTCATTCAGAAACCTAAATGAGGAAGCTTTTAGGGCGCTTTACACTGCCTACGTGAGACCCGTCTTAGAGTATGCCGCGCCATCATGGAGCCCCCACCTGAAGAAACACATAAAGAAACTGGAGAAGGTTCAGAGGTTTGCGACGAGGCTTGTCCCAGAGTTACGAGGGATGGGATATGAAGAGCGGATGAAGGAACTGAACCTTACGACACTAGAGAAAAGAAGGGAGAGAGGAGATATGATAGGGACATATAAAATACTCAGGGGAATTGACAAAGTGGAAATAGATGAAATGTTCACACGTAATAATAACAGAACGAGGGGACATGGGTGGAAACTGGAAACTCAGATGAGTCACAGAGATGTTAGGAAGTTTTCTTTTAGCGTGAGAGTAGTAGAAAAATGGAATGCACTTGGGGAACAGGTTGTGGAAGCAAATACTATTCATACTTTTAAAACTAGGTATGATAGGGAAATGGGACAGGAGTCATTGCTGTAAACAACCGATAGCTAGAAAGGCGGGATCCAAGAGTCAATGCTCGATCCTGCAAGCACATATAGGTGAGTACATATAGGTGAGTACACACACACACAGACCTGGGGGTTGATATCACACCGAACCTGTCCCCAGAGGCCCACATCAAAAGAATATCATCAGCGGCATATGCTAGACTGGCCAATATAAGAACTGCCTTTAGAAACTTGTGTAAGGAATCTTTCAGAACCCTGTATACCACTTATGTAAGACCAATCCTGGAGTATGCAGCTCCAGCCTGGAGTCCATACCTAGTTAAACACAAGACAAAGTTAGAGAAGATTCAGCGGTATGCCACCAGACTGGTCCCGGAACTGAGAGGATTGAGCTACTAGGAAAGGCTAAAGGATCTGAACCTCACATCCCTGGAAAACAGAAGAGTAAGGGGAGACATGATAACCACCTACAAAATTCCCAGGGGAATTGACAGGGTGGACAACGACAAACTCTTAAGCACGGGTGGGACACGAACAAGGGGACACAGGTGGAAACTTAGTATCCAGATGAACCACAGTGACGTTAGAAAGAATTTTTTCAGTGTCAGAGTAGTTAATAAATGGAATGCATTAGGCAGTGATGTGGTGGAGGCTGACTCCATACACAGTTTCAAGTGTAGATATGATAGAGCCCGATAGGCTCAGGAATCTGTACACCAGTTGATTGACGGTTGAGAGGCGGGACCAAAGAGCCAAACCTCAACCCCCGCAAGTACAATTAGGTGAGTACCTGGTTGCCTTTACCGGCGGCCAGAGGCCAACACGGCACAACAAAGCCCACTAGGCCCAGGAATTTCTTAGCCTAGCCAAGAAATTTCTGACCCAGGAACTGACATGTAGGTTAGTGGAAGGGTATATATATATATTATATATATATATATATATATATATATATATATATATATATATATATATATATATATATATATATATATATATATATATATATATATATATATTATTAAATATGACCGAAAAAGTAAGATTAATAATTCTAACACGAATTTTCTCAATCTTTCGTACATTACGCTTCACTGTTGGAGGTAAATCAAAAATCAATTCTCCAAAATTCATTTTTATTTCTAGTCTGACGCGACACGGGCGCGTTTCGTAAAACTTATTACATTTTCAAAGACTTTAGTTCACAAATACACAACTGAATAGAACTTACGTATCTCCGATTTTATATCTACATTTGAGTGAGGTGGGAGGGGTGATGTGGCATTAACACAAGACAGAACAAGAGGGGATATTAATAGGGTATTAAAAGTATCAACACAAGACAGAACACAAACAATGGGTATTGAATAGAAGTGTTTGTAGAAAGCCTATTGGTCCATATTTCTTGATGCTTCTATATTGGAGCGGAGTCTTGAGGTGGGTAGAATATAGTTGTGCAATAATTGGCTGTTGACTTCTTGATGTGTAGTGCCTCGCAAACGTCAAGCCGCCTGCTATCGCTGTATCTATCGATGATTTCTGTGTTGTTTACTAGGATTTCTCTGGCGATGGTTTGGTTGTGGGAAGAGATTATATGTTCCTTAATGGAGCCCTGTTGCTTATGCATCGTTAAACGCCTAGAAAGAGATGTTGTTGTCTTGCCTATATACTGGGTTTTTTGGAGCTTACAGTCCCCAAGTGGGCATTTGAAGGCATAGACGACGTTAGTCTCTTTTAAACCACTTTCACTTACGAGATGGAAAAGGATGGGAAGCTGCCCTTTCTAGATGTAACAGTCATGGAAAAGGGCGGAGGTT
>NC_091171.1:33696622-33831622 GCF_040958095.1 Procambarus clarkii
AACCTTGACAACACATGAACCATGACAACACATGAACCTTGACAACACATGAACCTTGACAACACATGAACCATGACAACACATGAACCTTAACAACACATGAACCTTGACAACACATGAACCTTGACAACACATGAACCTTGACAACACATGAACCCTGACAACACATGAACCTTGAGAACACATGTACCTTGACAACACATGTACCTTGACAACACATGTACCCTGACAACACATGAACCTTGACAACACATGAACCATGAGAACACATGAACCTTAACAACACATGAACCTTGACAACACATGAACCTTGACAACACATGAACCTTGACAACACATGAACCTTGACAATACATGAACCTTGACAACACATGAACCATGACAACACATGAACCTTGACAACACATGAACCTTGACAACACATGAACCTTGACAACACATGAACCTTGACAACACATGAACCATGACAACACATGAACCTTGACAACACATGTACCTTAACAACACATGAACCTTGACAACACATGAACCTTGACAACACATGAACCTTGACAACACATGAACCTTGACAACACATGTACCATGACAACACATGAACCTTGACAACACATGTACCTTGACAACACATGAACCTTGACAACACATGAACCATGACAACACATGAACCTTGACAACACCATCACCATGGCACAGTTCCCCAGGAAACAGGAAACTTCTTATTTCAACAAAATTACCGATGACGTAGTGGCCCAAATTTACACATGAACGTAATTATGCAGAAAAAAATTTAAAATCGTGACTTCTTTACTTCCTGCAAGATTTCGTAAGGTCGAGCCCCGACCAGCTCGCGTTCCCACCAGTTATGGTGAGGGTGGAGAGTACAGGGACCCGAGTTCGTTACTCTTGTAAGGCTTATTTTCTTGTATAAAGTAAATTGTTAATGAGCTTTATGACGATGTTGCTTAGTTTTTATAAGCTGAGGTCGTCAAGAGATTCCTTGTTGTGGTGCGTTAGTGCGGATCTTGAGTCCGAGGAGGGAGGAGTGTCGACCATGACTGGCTTGAGGGATGTCATCTTCTTCCCCCTCACAGGAAAACACACTCTTGGTTAGTGGGGGTTAAGCCATTATATTTTCCAGACTTTTATTTTGCTTGTCGAAAGACTACGTCGGTAAACTGGTGTTCGGACTTCGACCTAAACTACGGTGCTGCTACGATGCTCGAACTTCGACTACAGAGTCGTCAACAGACTACCACACCAACACCCGCACCACCATACCACCACACCAACACCATCACCACCACACCACCACACCAACACCTCCACACCATCACCCTCACCACCACACTACCACACCAACACCATCACCTCCATACCAACACCATCACCACCACACCAACACCATCACCACCACACCAACACACTCACCACCACACCACCACCATCACCACCACACCATCACCACCACACCAACACCATCACCACCACACCAACACCATCACCACCACACCAACACGCTTCTCGTATTCTCAAGACAAATGTTCACACATATAATAAACCACAAAATTCATTATAACTTTTGGCCAACATTTTAAGACTTTAACAACGGAATTGACAGCTGGGTTAAGTCACGCTATTGTGAGAGAGAGAGAGAGAGAGAGAGAGAGAGAGAGAGAGAGAGAGAGAGAGAGAGAGAGAGAGAGAGAGAGGAGAGAGAGAGAGAGAGAGAGAGAGAGAGAGAGAGAGAGAGAGAGAGAGAGAGAGAGAGAGAGAGAGAGAGAGAGAGAGAGAGAGAGAGAGAGAGAGAGAGAGAGAGAGAGAGAGAGAGAGAGAGAGAGAGAGAGAGAGAGAGAGAGAGAGAGAGAGAGAGAGAGAGAAGAGAGAGAGAGAGAGAGAGAGAGAGAGAGAGAGAGAGAGAGAGAGAGAGAGAGAGAGAGAGAGAGAGAGAGAGAGAGAGAGAGAGAGAGAGAGAGAGAGAGAATAAAAAATAATTGATTCTGTTTAAAATATTTCCAGTTCGTTATTCACTTATATAAAGAACGAGATAAGTTTAATAACCTAACACTAATCATTAAAATGATACAATTATATTTGCATAATAATACTGGACATGACACAAAAAAAAGAGTATCAGTGATTCAAGTATGAATCATCTCTATATATCCTTATCATCCTCACTTGAGGTGGCAGTTAACTATCCAAAAATTCGTTTCAGTTTAATATTGCATAACACTAAGGGATGTGTATCCTTGAACCGGTCAATAATGGATACTTGAACACATATGTCTACACTATCATTGAAAAGTGGAGAGCAATGTCACCCAGGATAAAGCGGCCAACGCTTCGGTATCCGTTCCTCGTAATAAACTATGTTACGGCTCACAGAGCGGAGGAAAGGGTCCTGAAGGACATTATTGATGTAAATGTGACCCTTGTTGCAACCCGTTCTCGCAAATTCGTAAAGTCAATATTGACTTATTAAATAAGTGCATAGGTGACATACTAAACATAATAGATACCCTTAAAAAGCTTCATAGAAAACACCGACCTTACCTAACCTTGTTAGCATCTTAAGATAAGCATCTTATAGCTTCGTAATTACAATTATTACTTAACCTATTATAGGTATAGGTTAAGTAATAATTGGTGGTTGGTGTCTGTAAGACACCAACCACCAATTATTACTTAACAATCTAACGGTATCCACCAGAAGATACCGTTAACAATCTACTACAAAAGCAATAAAACGGCCAATTCGCTCTTGAAGAACTCTCCGACAACTAAACGCCTTGAAAGAGGCGAATGTCGTCTATGCCAACACGAAAAGGTCCAGGATGATGACGTTCTAACTTACACTTGAGGAGACTATCAAGGAATGAGAGAAGAATTGCAAAATACAACCTAGAGCAAAGGAAGGAAGGAATTATCAAAGGAAAGCACCACGCCTTTACAGCTATATAGCAATTGGAAGTGATCAGGATAATGATTTAGGATGGGGCGGAGGGGAAGGAATGGTGCCCACAACTACTTGGACAGTCGGGGATTGAACGCCGACCTGCATGAAGTGAGACCATCGCTCTACCGTCCAACCCAAGTGGTTGGAACCTAGAGGGAGCTGATAGGTGACTATGGCATGAAATGTTTATGGGAAAATTTCAAGAACGTCATCACTGAACTCGTTCATAAATGTGCGCCAAAGTCGAGAAAGAAAGGTAAGGTAAATATATAGATGATAGGTAGTAAAAGAGAGCAATGATAACTAAGAGGAACCTCATGAGAAGGTAATAGATCCATGAAGAACATTATAAATTATGACGTACATAAAAGGGCATTAAATTCAACCACCCAGGAAATCAGATCAACCAAAAGAAACTACGAAAGAAAACTCGCCCAAATCATAAGGACAGATCTAAAGTCGTTCTGTATAAGATATATAACCAAAACCAAGAACTCTGTTGGACCCTTAAAAGATGAGACTAACCAAGTTATAACGGACTATAAAAGGGCAGTAAACACCCTGAATAAATACTTTACATCAGTGTTTACACTAGAAAAGCTAGACAACATCCCATTGCCCACACAAATGTTTGAAGGAGATATAGACAAAGAATTAAGGAATATACCCCAAAATTGCGACATAATTAGGAAGAGCATTGACAAACTAAAAGAATTAAACGCCCCAGGTGTTGATAGAATTTAATCCAGGATAATAAGGAACTGGCATACAAACTGTCTACTGCTGAAACTCCTTTTCAGACAATGTTTAGACCAGGAAATAGCTCCCCTAGATTAGAAATATGCAAATGTCACCATTATTTTCAGAAAAGGCAGAAAGAGCTCAGCAGAATACTATCGTCCGCTCAGCTTGACATCACGCATCTGCAAGCTCATGGGGAGAATCCTCAGGAAGGGAATCATTCATCATCTCACAGTGAGCAATCTTGTGAAATCAACGCAACGTGGGTTTGTTAAAACCAGATCCTGCCTTACAGACCTGCTCACATTTTTGGAAACGATAACCGGCTATTCAGACAAGGAGACTTTCGGTAGATGTAGTTTACACGGACTTTGTTTAAGCTTTTGACAAAGTTCCACATGAAAGTCTGGCAAGGAAATTACAGGCACGTGGAATAAATGGTAGAATACTAGAATGGATAAAAAATGGTTAAAACAAAGAAAATAATGAGTTGTGCTAAACAGAAATAAATCCGACCGGGGAAATGTGGTGAGTGGCGTACCACAATGTTCCATTTTGGGGTCAACTTTTTATCATATATATGAACAACATAAATGAGAATATTACAAACCACATCATCTAATATGCAGATGACACTAAGATTTATGGAAAAGTGGGAAGTGAAAACGATACTGAGGCCTTATAAAGGGATCTACATAAACTCCACAAACGATCAGAACATTGGCAAATGTGTTTTAATGTAGAAAAATGCAAAACCCTTGTTTGTGGGGCATTACACTCCACGCCATGACCACCAAAATTAACAACATTACCCTGCAGCAGATTGATGAAGAAAAGGACCTTGGAGTCAGAATCCATTATTCACAGATAGTTGCACAACAAGTGGGACCTACAGTAAAAAAAGACTAACCAAACCCTAGGAAAAATCAAGCGGACTTTTGACTTTAGGAAAAAGAAGGAAGTTATGCGAGAATATAAATCTCTGGTGCACCGGAATTATTATATCCAAGCATGGGGACCTCATCTTCAGAAAGACATATAGCTGCTTTGAGAAAGTTCAACACCGGTGTACGACAATCATTTCCAGAAGTCGACTCTCATACCAGGAACGGTTGAGGGGCCACAGGACTAACAACACTACAAACCAGACATGACAAGGCTCATCTCACCGAAACTTTTACAAATACTGAACAAGTTAGAGGATGTCGATCCAGACAACGTCTTCAAAACGTCAGCAGTAACACAAATAAGGAGCAACGGTTTCAAGCTCAACAAGCCACAGTATAGGATGGAAGCAGATGCTTTTTCACCCATAGGGTTATAAACCCATGGAACCGCCTACCCGCCGAAGCCGTAAATGCCAAAACTCTGCTAACACAAAAATCAACAGAACAAACACGTGGGGGGACCTTTGACAAGCCGTAGGCCTCCTGTCTTCGTCGAGACTATTAGTGTGTTAGTGGCCCTCAGGTAAATTCAGGTAAATAATGCATTATGCTCGGATAGTATGCATTGTGCTCGGATATTATGCATTATAATATCATTGTATAATACAAGAGCATTGTGTTATACAATGATGCAATGCATTATGTTTGCATATAATATATTGTGTTAGGATATAATTTATTGTAATACAATGAAAGAATGTATTATGCTTGGATATAATGCATTGTGTTCGGATATAATGCATTGTGTTCGGATATAATGCATTGTGTTCGGATATAATGCATTGTGTTCGTGTTCGCATATAATGCATTGTGGTCGTGTATAATATATTGTGCTCGGAGCATTAAATATGTTCGGATATATTCGAGTGGAAAATAATATATAATTTCGTACAGTATTATATCGCAGTATCGATCATGGAGAGCACACATTCCGTGGCCACTCTGGCTTCGTTGTCAGTGCGCAGTTTGGTCTAATGGGCAGTTTGGTCCAGTGCGCAGTTTGGTCCAGTGTGCAGTTTGGTCCAGTGCGCACTTTGGTTCAAATGCGCAGTTTAGTCCAATGCGCAGTTTGGTCCAAATGCGCAGTTTGGTCCAGTGCGCAGTTTGGTCCAGTGCGCACTTTGGTCCAAATGCGCAGTTTGGTCCAATGCGCAGTTTGGTCCAGTGCGCAGTTTGGTCCAGTGCGCAGTTTGGTCCAGTGCGCAGTTTGGTCCATTGCGCAGTTTGGTCTAGCGCGCAGTATGGTCGCATGGACAATTCGACCCAGTGCATAAGAGATCATAGCCACAAGGGTCATAATCAACACTGAAGACCAATATTAAGTAAACTACACTAACAGACTATATGAAATTGTGCTGCATTATGTAGGTCACCACAACCAAATGAATCATAACTAGATAGAAAGATAGGAACCACAGCCACAGAGATCAAATGTTTAACATGTACCAACAACATCCACGAGCTCAGTCACAGAAACTATATACACTGACCACGTAGCCTGGTGGATAGCGCGCAGGACTCGTAATTCTGTGGCGCGGATTCGATTCCCGCACGAGGCAGAAACAAATGGGCAAAGTTTCTTTCACCCTAAATGCCCCTGTTACCTAGCAGTAAATAGGTACCTGGGAGTTAGTCAGCTGTCACGGGCTGCTTCCTGGGGGTGGAGGCCTGGTCGAGGACCGGGCCGCGGGGACACTAAAGCCCCGAAATCATCTCAAGATAACCACCCTTAAAATAATAATAAAAAGAAATAGTGATTACGATTTGCAAGGAGAACGCATGCACAGTGCTCAACCAGGCTATTTACGGTGACAAGTCATGCACAAATATTATCAGCTATCAGCCTGTCAAGCACGCTTGCTTGACCCGCTTGTCTGTGAGCGGACGCTGCAACATTACCTACAGTTGTCACATTGTGTTCCTGTCAGCATCTGTGACCTGTGCTGCTTTTACGCTCGCGAATAAAATCACTCAGGCAATCAATCTAGTGTTCAAGGTATTCTATTGTTTTCTCGTTCATAACCAACAGAATTCTTACACGATCTTGTGTAGGAATGGTGAGCCATCCCCTGGGCTCTATCGCATGTGAGGCTGCCCCCAGCTGGGCTCTATCTCATGTGAGGCTCCCCCAGCTGGGCTCTATCTCATGTGAGGCTCCCCCAGCTGGGCTCTATCTCATGTGAGGCTCCCCCAGCTGGGCTCTATCTCACGTGAGCCTCACCAGCTGGGATCTACCTCACGTGAGCCCCCCAGCTGTACTCTATCCCATGTGAGCCTCTCCAGCTGGGCTCTATCTCACGTGAGCCCCCCAGCTGGGCTCTATCTCACTTGAGCCTCCCCCAGCTGGGCTCTATCTCACTTGAGCCTCCCCCAGCTGGGCTCTATCTCACGTGAGCCTCCCCAGTTGGGCTCTATCTCACGTGAGCCTCCCCCAGTTGGGCTCTATCCCACGTGAGCCTCCCCAGCTGGGCTCTACCTCACGTGAGCCCCCCCCAGCTGGACTCTATCCCATGTGAGCCTCCCCAGCTGGGCTCTATCTCACGTGAGCCCCCCAGCTGGGCTCTATCTCACTTGAGCCTCCCCCAGCTGGGCTCTATCTCACTTGAGCCTCCCCCAGCTGGGCTCTATCTCACTTGAGCCTCCCCCAGCTGGGCTCTATCTCACGTGAGCCTCCCCCAGTTGGGCTCTATCCCATGTGAGCCTCCCCAGCTGGGCTCTACCTCACGTGAGCCCCCCAGCTGGGCTCTATCTCACGTGAGCCTCCCCCAGCTGGGCTCTATCTCACGTGAGCCTCTCCCAGCTGGGCTGTATCCCACGTGAGCCTCCCCCAGCTGGGCTCTATCCCATGTGAGCCTCCCCAGCTGGGCTCTATCTCACGTGAGCCCCTCCAGCTGGGCTCTATCTCACGTGAGCCTCCCCCAGCTGGGCTCTATCTCACGTGAGCCTCCCCCAGCTTGGCTCTATCCCACGTGAGCCTCCCCCAGCTGGGCTCTATCCCATGTGAACCTCCCCAGCTGGGCTCTATCTCACGTGAGCCCCTCCAGCTGGGCTCTATCTCACGTGAGCCTCCCCCAGCTGGGCTCTATCTCACGTGAGCCTCCCCCAGCTGGGCTCTATCCCACGTGAGCCTCCCCCAGCTGGGCTCTATCCCACGTGAGCCTCCCCCAGCTGGGCTCTATCTCACATGAGCATCCCCCAGCTGGGCTCTATCTCACGTGAGTCTCCCCCAGCTGGGCTCTATCCCACGTGAGCCTCTCCCAGCTGGGCTCTATCCCACGTGAGCCTCCCCTAGCTGGGTTCTATCCCACGTGAGCCTCCCCTAGCTGGGTTCTATCCCACGTGAGCCTCCCCCAGCCGGGCTCTATCCCACGTGAGCCTCCCCAATAGATCTTAAACGCTACCTAACCTAACCAAACCAACCTACCTAACCCACAACCAGGCCTAACCAAGCTTAACCATAGGCTAATTAGGCATCCTAAGCTAACAATATATACAGTTTAACCACCCCATCCCCCCAACCGCCTCTCTTCCCCCAGAGAGAGAGACAATGTACGGATCAATGTAGTGTTCAAATGTGTGTGTAATATTGACCAGGACAACACTCCCTAAGGCAGCTGTAGGTCATCACCCACCCTGCCGCTCACCACTAAATTATATCCAGTAAATTTACCTATTCGTAAGGCAAATATAATTTTGTCGCCGTTGTCATCAAAACTCAGAATTTTCATTCGTAGCGACAAGAATCAGCATTTGTGTTGCGCGAATGATGTGATGGATAAGAGCACGAAGAGTTATGGGCGAGTCAGTGAGGGCTGGGGGCCGAGGCAGTGGGGCCGAGGCAGTGGGGGCTTGGGGCCGAGGCAGTGGGGGCTTGGGGCCGAGGCAGTGGGGGCTTAGGGCCGAGGCAGTGGGGGCTTGGGGCCGAGGCAGTGGGGCTTGGGGCCGAGGCAGGGGCTTGAGTCCGAGGCAGGGGGCTTGAGTCCGAGGCAGGGGGCTTGGGGCCGAGGCAGGAGGCTTGGGGCTGAGGTAGGGGGGCTTGGGGCAGAGGCAGTGGGGCTTGGGGGCCGAGGCAGGGGGCTTGCGGCCGAGGCAGGGGGGCTTGGGCCGAGGCAGTGGGCTTGGGGCTTGAGGCCGAGGCAGGGGGGCTTGGGCCGAGGCAGTGGGCTTGGGGCCGAGGCAGGGGGCTTGGGGCCGAGGCAGGGGGGCTTGGGGCCGAGGCAGGGGGGCTTGGGGCCGAGGCAGGGGGGCTTGGGGCCGAGGCAGGGGGGGGCTGGGGGCCGAGGCAGGGGGGCTTGGGGCCGAGGCAGGGGGGGCTGGGGGCCGAGGCAGGGGGAGCTTGGGGCCGAGGCAGGGGGGCTTGGGGCCGAGGCAGGGGGGGCTGGGGGCCGAGGCAGTGGGGCTTGGGGCCGAGGCAGGGGGGGCTGGGGGCCGAGGCAGGGGGGCTTGGGGCCGAGGCAGGGGGGGCTGGGGGCCGAGGCAGGGGGGCTTGGGGCCGAGGCAGGGGGGGCTGGGGGCCCGGGCCGGGCCTTTGTGTAGTATCGGCCGGGCAGATCTGACGTAAACAGGTTTTGTCCATGATATTGTGGGATCATTTACCCATGAACGGCCCTCATTCCTGGCCCGCCGTCATCTCCTGGCCCGCCGTCCTCTCCTGGCCCGCCGTCCTCTCCTGGCCCGCCGTCCTCTCCTGGCCCGCCGTCATCTCCTGGCCCGCCGTCATCTCCTGGCCCGCCGTCCTCTCCTGGCCCGCCGTCCTCTCCTGGCCCGCCGTCCTCTCCTGCCCGCCGTCAGCTTCTGGCCCGCCGTCAGCTCCTGCTGAGGCCGCTGGGAGGGCGTCCCTGTGGCCACCTTCTCCATTATTCTCGTGCGAGATTAAGGAAGCTGTTGTGGGCTCTGATATCAACCTGATACCAACCAGGGTCAGAGAGCTGCTACAGTACACAGACAGGGTCAGAGAGCTGCTACAGTACACAGACAGGGTCAGAGAGCTGCTACAGTACACAGACAAGACAGAGAGCTGCTACAGTACACAGACAGGGTCAGAGAGCTGCTACAGTACACAGACCGGGACAGAGAGCTGCTACAGTACACAGACAGGGACAGAGAGCTGCTACAGTACACACACAGGGCTAGAGAGCTGCTACAGTACACAGACAGGACAGAGAGCTGCTACAGAATACAGACAGGGACAGAGAGCTGCTACAGTACACAGACAGGACAGAGAGCTGCTACAGTACACAGACAGGACAGAGAGCTAATACAGTACACAGACAGGGCTAGAGAGCTGCTACAGTACACAGACAGGGCTAGAGAGCTGCTACAGTACAAAGACAAGGACAGAGAGCTGCTACAGTACACAGACAGGGCTAGAGAGCTGCTACAGTATACAGACAGGGACAGAGAGCTGCTACAGTACACAGACAGGGACAGAGAGCTGCTACAGTACACAGACAGGGATAGAGAGCTGCTACAGTACACAGACAGGGTTAAAGAGCTGCTACAGTACACAGACAGGGACAGAGAGCTGCTACAGTACACAAACAGGGATAGAGAGCTGCTACAGTACACAGACAGGGTTAAAGAGCTGCTACAGTACACAGACGGAGTCAGAGAGCTGCTACAGTACACAGACAGGGCTAGAGAGCGGCTACAGTACACAGACAGGGACAGAGAGCTGCTACAGTACACAGACAGGGACAGAGAGCTGCTACAGTACACAGACAGGGCTAGAGAGCTGCTACAGTACACAGACAGGGACAGAGAGCTGCTACAGTACACAGACGGGGTCAGAGAGCTGCTACAGTACACAGACAGGGTCAGAGAGCTGCTACAGTACACAGACAGGGACAGAGAGCTGCTACAGTACACAGACAGGTCAGAGAGCTGCTACAGTACACAGACGGGGTCAGAGAGCTGCTACAGTACACAAACAGGAACAGAGAGCTGCTACAGTACACAGACAGGGACAGAGAGCTGCTACAGTACACAGACAGGTCAGAGAGCTGCTACAGTACACAGACGGGGTCAGAGAGCTGCTACAGTACACAGACAGGTCAGAGAGCTGCTACAGTACACAGACGGGGTCAGAGAGCAGCTACAGTACACAGACGGGATCAGAGAGCTGCTACAGTACACAGACTGGGACAGAGAGCTGCTACAGTACACAGACAGGGACAGAGAGCTGCTACAGTACACAGACAGGGACAGAGAGCTGCTACAGTACACAGACAGGACAGAGAGCTGCTACAGTACACAGACAGGTCAGAGAGCTGCTACAGTACACAGACAGGTCAGAGAGCTGCTACAGTACACAGACAGGGACAGAGAGCTGCTACAGTACACAGACAGGACAGAGAGCTGCTACAGTACACAGACAGGTCAGAGAGCTGCTACAGTACACAGACCGGGACAGAGAGCTGCTACAGTACACAGACAGGACAGAGAGCTGCTACAGTACACAGACAGGTCAGAGAGCTGCTACGTCACAGGATGTGTCTGAAGTTAGAGGTGTACGAAGAGGGTGACAGGGAAGTAGTAACCACCATCACTATGTAGTCAGGATGTTACCACCATCAACGAACATCTCACATCCACTTGGGCTGGACGGTACAGCGACAGTCTCGCTGCATGCAGGTCGGCGTTCAATCCCCGACAGTCCATATGCTTGGGCACCATTACGTGTCCCTCGTCCCATCCCAAATCCTTATCCTCGTATCCCTTCGAAATGTGATATAGTTGTTACTCCGTAAAAAAAATACAACCGTTTTAGCCTAACCAGAATTGAACGGAGTTTTTCGAGGCCGATGTTTGCCAAACGTTAATTTTGAGAGTGGTTTAGTTATTACTAATACGTCGCATTGTTTAGCGGATTGGTCAGTTACGTAAGAAATGCGACGTATTGAATAAGGCGGGCAGCACCGGCCTGTATATCTGCCACGGTCCACCGGCCCCAGAACTTGTTCCATCAACCTGTGTGTGTTCCCTGTGTGTAAGTTATCTCCCAGGAGGGGTGCTGGTTGACCACACTCCTCCTCTCTTCCTCCTCCTCTCTTCCTCCTCCTCTCTTCCTCCTCCTCTCTTCCTCCTCCTCTCTTCCTCCTCCTCTCTTCCTCCTCCTCTCTTCCTCCTCCTCTCTTCCTCCTCCTCTCTTCCTCCTTCTCCTCCTCCTCTCTTCCTCCTCCCTCTCCCCTAACTCACACTGATGGATTGATCCCTCGTCAGATACCTTAAATAATTTAATCATAGTTTTGTCTGTGGATGGTTTCTCGTTCACGTGAATTTTTCCTTTGCCTGAACGTCGTTCATTTCATTCCTATAACTCCATTGGTACTTTGAATACCATTATTCTTACTTTAAATGGTACTGGTATTTTAACTATTATTTTACTCAAAGTATCGTTTATGATACTCCTAATGTCACTATGACACCATAACAATCACTACGACACTATAATTAATGGTGTCAAGAATTGTTGCCAGGTAAAGCCTTGCAATAAATCATTTTGGGGTTAATTTTGGCATGAAAGGAAAAAGCTGGAGACTATAATTTTCTATAATTACAAGTAATTGCTCAAGTTTTATCATCAATTATATCACGGTAAAGCACGGCGCTCTGATGGATTGTCGTCGTAAGGCAATGTTGGTCCTTTACTCCTCTGTCAAGATGTACACGACGAGTGTCTATCTGTACACGACGACTGTCTATCGGTACACGACGACTGTCTGTCTGTACACGGTACGGACAGTCTGTACACTGTGTACAGACTGTGTACACTATCTGTACACAGACCATTGTCTGTCTATGCATGACGATTTTCTATTTGCACACCATGACAAGGCCATGTGTACATAGCAGTCTATCTTTACACCATGGTTGTCTGTGTACACTAACCCTGTACTCCGCGACCGTCGACCTGTACACACCTGCTATCAACACGTACACACCTGCCATCAACACGTACACACCTGCCATCAACACGTACACACCTGCCATCCCACCATTACAGATGGTCAAATGATTGATGGATGGATGGACCCTTATCAGGCCCTGGGGCATAAAGCTTAGTAATTAATTATTCATAAATTATTGATTACCTCTAGAAAGTCTTCATCCCACACACACTCATTACAATGATTAAGAAGACACTAAAACATGGCAAATATCCCATGAATTTCAACTCGAAAGAAAAAGTCTGTATTCCAGGTTTTTAAAACTAGACATAAATAATGAATCTTTTTTTCATCAAAAGATTTGGATAATGGTGAAGGGGGAATAATATTATTATATAATATATATATAATATATATATATATATATATATATATATATATTATATATATATATATATATATATATATATATATATATATATATATATATATATATATATATATATATATATATATATATATATTATCTCTTGAATCAATTTATTATTTACAACTGCAACGTTGCACTTCGATTGTAATGAAGCATTCTATTAATCTACAAGTACAATCAATATATAAATCTACCACTCTGACTACTAATCTACCAGAGTATTAATCTGTGAAACTGTTTCATAAAAGCCGAGAAAATACTTGCTAAATGATGTAGTATCTTAGAAGAATAAGAACACACAAATTGGCTTCAAAAACAAATTTCAAGGGTTTCTAAAGCGTTCTCAGCGTGGCTTGATGTCTTTGGAGCTTTAGAACTTAGAGTGCATGAACCAGAGTACATGTACTGTATCTTATATGGCATGAATTAAGGAAGAGACCTTCAGGATACCTTAGTGGTGCCCCAAGGGGAAGGAGTTATGAGGAGAAGTGACCAACCCATTACGACTATATAGCACTTAGAAGGGAGGAAGGGGGGGGGGGGGGTCAGGATAAAGATTTGGTATGGGACGGAAGGATGGAATGGTGCCCAATCACTTGGACAGTCGGGGATTGAACGCCAGCCTGCATGAAGCGAGACCGTCGCTCTACCGTCCAGCCCAAGTGGACGAGATATGGTGCCTCATGAGTCCCCGTCGCTGATTACCGAAGGTGGCCTTGCTTACTGTGGGGTAGAGTAGGGTAGGTGTGTAAGGCAGGGTAGGGGTGCAGGGCAGGGCAGGGTAGGTGTGTAGGGCAGGATAGGTGTGTAGGGCAGGGCAGGGTAGGTGTGCAGGCCAGGGCAGGGCAGGGCAGCCCCTCCCCCACCTGCTGCGAGATACCGGTATCTATTGGGTCACCTAGATGCCCTCATACTTGCCTGAATATAAGGTGGTAGGAGAAAGTAAGTGTGTGTGTGTGTGTGTGTGTGTGTGAGTTTCTTAGGCTAGGGCCCCAGTCTAGGGCCCCAATTTAGGTCCCAGGCTCGGGGTCCCAGGCTCGGGGCCCCAAGCTAGGGGCCCACAAGCTAGGCCACGGGCCAGCGGTGAAACACTCCAGAGGGAGCAGTATAAGCTTATGGTCCCTACTCGCGGACCGGAAAGTCTCCCTGGCATGTAAATATCCCTCATATACACCCACATGTGTGTGCTAAGTGGGACACGATACCCAGGTAATCGTCGGCTAGGAACTAGGATCGTAAGCCTTGACATGTTACGATTCTCAGGTAATAGTGAGTACTCAAGTACTCAAGTTTACAAGGGGCAATTACTGTTCCAGCCCGATGTAGACCCCGTCCCAGTAAGCTAGTTCCCTTTTTTTGTTCCACTTCGTCAAAATGCAGCTGTTTTACCTAGCTATAAACGTCAAAAAATGCAACTATTTAAACTAACTAGAAACTTTAACAAATGCAATTGTTTTTCGTAACCAGAAACGTATACGAACCTAAGCAACCCGCCTAACTTTGCGAAGACGATGCATAGAAAACGTCAATTACATGGTGCTTTATTTTTTACTGATACTTTCTCTGCTTTGTTTAGTTTCTCCTTCCTCCAGGGAATTATCTTGAGCTCCGTTTTCCATGCATTGCCTTTTTTTCCTCTAATACCTCAAGTTCTTTATGACCGCACCTTCTCTCTGGCCACATTGTGGCATACTTCTCTCCCTCTCTCAGTCCCCACTTGATGACGCTCCACGACGGACCGGCGTGGTGACGGTACACGACGGACCGGCGTGGTGACGGTCCACGACGGTCCAGGACGGACTGATATATGGAAACTATGTATGGAGTCTGGCTCCACCACATCACTGCGTAATGCATTCCATTTGTTAACTATCCTGACACTGAAAAAGTCCATTCTAATGTCTCTGTGGTTCACTTGGGTACTCAGTTTCCACCTGTGTCCCCTTGTGTGAATACTACTACTACCGATGATAAATAATGTCTTTATCTACCCTATCAATACCTCTAAGAAGCTTGCATGCGGTGATCATGTGTCCCCTAACTCATTCGTCTTCCAGCGACGTGAGGTTTAGTCTTTCCTCGTAGCTCGGGTACTAGTCTAGTGGTATATCACTGAACCTTCTCCAATTTGGTCTTATGCTTGACTAGATACGGATTACATGCTGGAGCAGCATACTCCAGGATTGGTCTGACATATGTGGTATACCAGGTTCTAAATGATTTTTTACGCAAGTTTCTAAAGGTAGTTCTTATCTTGGCCAACCATGCATGTGTCGCTGATGGTATCTTCTTGATATTGGTTTCAGGGAACAGGTCCGGCGCGATATCACCCTCCACGCCTTTCTCCCAGATTTTTGAAGGACTTCATCTCCCAAACGTACCTTGCATTTGTCTTCCTGCTCCCTACACCTATTTTCATTAATTTACACCTGCTTGAGTTAAACTCTAATAGCCATTTGGTGGACCATTCCTTCAGTTTGTCCAGGTCTTCTTGTAGCCTCATACTGTCGTCTTTTTTCTTAAATCCTTCTCATAATTTTAGCATCATCAGCAAAGAACGAGATGAATGAATCTCAACACTCTGGAAGATCATTTACGTATATCAGAAACAGGATAGGTCCAAGTACAGAGCCCTGTGGGACTCCACTGGTGACATCACGCCATTCTGAGGTCTCACCCCTCACTGTAACTCTCTGCTTCCTTTTGGTTAGGTACTCCCTTATCATCTGGAGCACCCTACTAGTTACTCTTGCTTGTTTCTCCAACTTATGCACCAGCATCTTATGCGGTACTGTGTCAATGGCTTTCTAACAGTTCAAGAAAATTCAGTCTGCCCAGCCTTCATTTTCTTGCTTAATCTTTGTCACCTGGTCATAGAATTCTTAAACCTCTGAGGCAAGATGTGTGTGTGTGTGTACTCACCTATTTGTGCTTGTGGGGATTGAGTTTTGGCTCTTTGGTCCCGCCTCTCAACTGTCAATCAACTGGTGTACAGATTCCTGAGCCTACTGGGCTCTATCATATCTACATTTGAAACTGTGTTTGGAGTCAGCCTCCACCACATCACTTCCTAGTGCATTCCATTTATTAACTACTCTGACACTGAAAAAATTCTTTCTAACGCCTCTGTGGCTCATCTGGGTACTAAGTTTCCACCTGTGTCCCCTTGTTCGTGTCCCACCCGTGCTGAAGAGTTTGTCTTTGTCCACCCTGTCAATTCCCCTGAGAATTTTGTAGGTGGTTATCATGTCTCCCCTTGCTCTTCTGTTTTCCTGGGATGTGAGGTTCAGCTCCTTTAGCCTTTCCTCGTAGCTCAATCCTCTCAGTTCCGGGACGAGCCTGGTGGCATACCGCTGAATCTTCTCTAACTTTGTCTTGTGTTTAACTAGGTATGGACTCCATGCTGGAGCTGCATACTCCTGGATTGGTCTTACATAAGTGGTATACAAGGTCCTGAACGATTCCTTACACAAGTTTCTAAAGGCAGTTCTTATATTGGCCAGTCTAGCATATGCCGCTGATGATATTCTTTTGATGTGGGCCTCTGGGGACAGGTTCGGTGTGATATCAACCCCCAGATCATTCTCTCTATTTGACTATTGCAGGATTTCACCTCCCAGATGGTACCTTGTGTTCAGCCTCCTGCTCCCTTCGCCTAATTTCATTACCTTACACTTTCCTGATGAACGTGTGTGCGTGTGTGCGTTTGTGCATGTGCGTGTGTGCGCGCTCTCATGTGGGGAATAAATCAAAGAAAATAGATGACTGCCATAGCTCAGTAGTGATTCAGGTGGAAGGTCACTGTTCACACCACTTAAGCAGTGACCCCTGGATAGAGATGGATAACCAAAGCAGGTCGAGCGCACCTGAGCAGATCAATAAGTCTGTCTCTCTGTGCTCTGAGGGACTGCACGCTTACCTATCACTGTCTGTAGGCCAAGTGAGCTCTAGCTCTTGACACCCGACCTGCTTGGCTTGTTGTACCTATATTGCGTTACAATTCAACTCGTCAGACTTTCATTTTCTTCGTCGAATCGGCTTAAAATTGTGGCTGGAGGTGGCTTCCACAGCTTCTTTCAATGCATTCCTTTAATTGACATATATACAGAGTACGAGTCTTTCCTTACAGTCCTTGCCCCTCATTCCTGTTTCCAGTTTATTATGAATCAAATAAATTCGTTGCGAATTTGAAGCGTATTGTAATACCAGTCTAACGAGGAAGCAGCATAAAACAGGCTTAAATTGGTCTGTTGCTACTGTTGACGAAGGCTTCATGGGCGGGGCCCCAGGAGTCATCAAGGATTTACGTTACCAATTACGAAACCTGTACATCTTCAAATGATCGTGGTGGTTTACGATTTTTAAAGGGTTTACAAGCTTGGAAACTTCACAACTCAGGGGTATTACTGTTATTAGCAACCCCCTCGTAGTGTTTCGTTGTTGAAAGATGTACAGGTTTCGTAACTGGACAGTTAAATGCTTGATGAATTCCGGTACAGGTCTGGTAGTGTTCGGTCAACTTTGTGAGCAGGTCTGGTTGTGTTGATGAAGGCTTTGTGAGCAGGTCTGGTGTTGTTGATGGAGGCTTTGTGAGCAGGTCTGGTGTTGATGAAGGCTTTGTGAGCAGGTCTGGTGTTGATGAAGGCTTTGTGAGCAGGTCTGGTGTTGATGAAGGCTTTGTGAGCAGGTCTGGTGTTGATGGAGGCTTTGTGAGCACGTCTGGTGGTGTTGATGAAGACTTTGTGAGCACGTCTGATGTTGATGAAGGCTTTGTGAGCACGTCTGGTGGTGTTGATGAAGGCTTTGTGAGCACGTCTGATGGTGTTGATGAAGACTTTGTGAGCACGTCTGGTGGTGTTGAGGAAGGCTTTGTGAGCACGTCTGGTGATGTTGATGAAGACTTTGTGAGCACGTCTGATGTTGATGAAGGCTTTGTGAGCACGTCTGATGGTGTTGATGAAGACTTTGTGAGCACGTCTGGTGGTGTTGAGGAAGGCTTTGTGAGCAGGTCTGGTGTTGTTGATGGAGGCTTTGTGAGCACGTCTGATGTTGATGACTTTGTGAGCAGGTCTGATGTTGATGAAGGCTTTGTGAGCACGTCTGATGGTGTTGATGAAGACTTTGTGAGCACGTCTGGTGGTGTTGAGGAAGGCTTTGTGAGCACGTCTGATGTTGATGAAGGCTTTGTGAGCACGTCTGATGTTGATGAAGGCTTTGTGAACACGTCTGATGTTGATGACTTTGTGAGCAGGTCTGATGTTGATGAAGACTTTGTGAGCAGGTCTGATGTTGATGAAGGCTTTGTGAGCACGTCTGGTGGTGTTGATGAAGACTTTGTGAGCAGGTCTGGTGGTGTTGATGGAGGCTTTGTGAGCACGTCTGGTGTTGATGAAGGCCTTATGAGCAGGTCTGGTGTTGATGAAGGCTTTGTGAGCACGTCTGGTGTTGATGAAGGCTTTGTGAGCACGTCTGGTGTTGAGGAAGGCTTTGTGAGCACGGGTGATGTTGATTAAGACTTTGTGAGCAGGTCTGATGTTGATGGAGGCTTTGTGAGCACGTCTGGTGTTGATGAAGGCTTTATGAGCAGGTCTGGTGTTGATGAAGGCTTTGTGAGCACGTCTGGTGTTGATGAAGGCTTTATGAGCAGGTCTAATGTTGATGGAGGCTTTGTGAGCACGTCTAATGTTGATGGAGGCTTTGTGAGCACGTCTAATGTTGATGGAGGCTTTGTGAGCACGTCTAATGTTGATGGAGGCTTTGTGAGCACGTCTGGTGGTGTTGAGGAAGGCTTCGTGAGAGGCTATTTAATCTGTCGTGGCGTTGTTGAATAAAACTGTTGTGAGAGCAGGGTCAGCGGTGCTGATGTGGTCTGTGAGTCAATGTCTGGCCAGGGGACTTTAACCCGGCAAACGCACGCAGTAAGCACAACCTTAATCGCGTTGTAGCAACGTTATTACGTTGTTTCAACGCAAAAGAAATAACGTTCAGGTTACGCCGTGTGTTTGCTGGGAGGGGGACTGTGATATATTGGTGAGGTGAGAGCCACCAACGGGTAAATGTTGGTCAGTTGTGTTGGAGTTAGAGCACGGGGACCTGCCCAGTGTGGTGTTTGTCTCTGTCATGGCACGCCCTCCCCCTCGCTCTTGCTCTCTCTTGCTCTCTGTCTGTCTCTCTGTCTCTCTCTCTCTCTCTCTCTCTCTCTCTCTCTCTCTCTCTCTCTCTCTCTCTCTCTCTCTCTCTCTCTCTCTCTCTCTCTCTCTCTCTCTCTCTCTCTCTCTCTCTCTCTCTCTCTCTCTCTCTCTCTCTCTCTCTCTCTCTCTCTCTCTCTCTCTCTCTCTCTCTCTCTCTCTCTCTCTCTCTCTCTCTCTCTCTCTCTCTCTCTCTCTCTCTCTCTCTCTCTCTCTCTCTCTCTCTCTCTCTCTCTCTCTCTCTCTCTCTCTCTCTCTCTCTCTCTCTCTCTCTCTCTCTCTCTCTCTCTCTCTCTCTCTCTCTCTCTCTCTCTCTCTCTCTCTCTCTCTCTCTCTCTCTCTCTCTCTCTCTCTCTCTCTCTCTCTCTCTCTCTCTCTCTCTCTCTCTCTCTCTCTCTCTCTCTCTCTCCCTTTTCCCTTCTCTCTGCACCCTTTTTTCTCTCTTTCCCTTATCTCTCTCTCTCCGTCTCCACTTTCTCCTGGAATATCACTAATAACACCATATGAACACACTAGACACAGTTCATCAATGATCACCAGACATCAACACACACAGACCAAAAGAAAAAGTCAAACTACAAAATTGTATAAACAACTTTTTGGGGATTTAAGGGTAAATATTTACGAATTTGAATTTTTGTTAAATTTTGGGGTGATCAAGTGCACCCAATTTTATGGCGTGGCAAAAAAACAAAAAAAAGGGCATAATTGTTTGGCGAGATTTTACTAGGGGGATTACTGTGGCACAATGTCACATAGCGCACTTTTCTTTCATGTCAATCCCAACCTGCCCATGTTGGGCACACACCCAACAGCAATTTCTGGACAAAATATTGGGTGACGCTAACTTCAAACATTTCCATTTATTGATATTGAGATTCATGTTTACATAACACACGCTTAATTTTTACCTACATCTTAAACTTTATTTGATAGAAATTGATCATTTTCATTTATTTTATTGGACTAATGCTGCTACAGAAGCAGAGCAGCTGCCGGGGTCCAGCTGCTCATACACAACCCGCGAAACAAGTCACAGGTCAAGACGCGGAAAACCAGCAATTTGACGATCTCCAGATTACCATATACAGCCGGGAGACAAAACTTTACACAAGAGGGTTCCTTGGGTCAAGTCTGTGGCGGGTTGATCGGCGGGACTGTGGTGTGATGCCCCCGATACTACGCTCTGTAAAAACATTACTGGTTATAAAAAGCAGGGAAGGTGTTACTTGCGAGCAGGCCAAGTACACACACACACACACGCTCTCTCTCTCTCTCTCTGTTTCTCTCTGTTTCTCTCTCTCTCTCTCTCTCTCTCTCTCTCTCTCTCTCTCTCTCTCTCTCTCTCTCTCTCTCTCTATCTCTCTATCTCTCTCTCTCTCTCTCTCTCTCTCTCTCTCTCTCTCTATCTCTCTCTCTCCCCCTCTCTCTCTCTCTCTCTCTCTCTCTCTCTCTCTCTCTCTCTCTCTCTCTCTCTCTCTCTCTCTCTCTCTCTCTCTCTCTCTCTCTCACTCTCTCTCTCTCTCTCTCTCTCTCTCTCACTCTCTCTCTCTCTCTCTCTCTCTCTCTCTCTCTCTCTCTCTCTCTCTCTCTCTCTCTCTCTCTCTCTCTCTCTCTCTCTCTCTCTCTCACTCTCTCTCTCTCTCTCTCTCTCTCTCTCTCTCTCTCTCACTCTCTCTCTCTCTCTCTCTCTCTCTCTCTCTCTCTCTCTCTCTCTCTCTCTCTCTCTCTCTCTCTCTCTCTCTCTCTGTTTCTCACACGAAGGACTACTATGGTAGTGACATATGGGTTCAGGTGTAGAGGCTACTGGATGGGGTCAGCCTGTACATCAAAGACACACGCGTCTACAGTGAGTTGTCAAACACCACAAAAGATGTGGTGGAAGCGCTGATAATCAAAATAGATATCCCAAATGTGGTTATTGTCCTTGTATATAAGTCACCAGAGGCAAATCCTCAGCAGTTTAAAGAAACCTTCACAAACAGCCCAAAATATCATCTTGCTTGAATACTTGAACAAACGACATCGAAAACAGAAGAATATAGTAAATACCGAATTAAATCTGACCGAATTCCAGTTAACTGTCTAAATGAAGTCACACACAAAAGACATCTTACAGATGTGTGACAGAATTGCCTTAAACCAGCAAATAGTATCACCAATTAGGAAATACACTAGGCTTTATTTTCTACAAACAATAATGAATTGGTTAGGAACGTTATATGTATTAATAAATGTTACTTAGATCACAACCTAATCGTAGTTATAAACATACGCAGCCAGTCTCAAATCCAATAGGAGAATTCAGCAAATTCATTTTTAACAACAGATTAACTGTGAGCTAATACACCAAGACCACACAGAAATATGCCTCGAAGAACAGTTACATAATGCAAACCCATATCAGTGCCTCGAGAAAATATAGGACCAGTAGCGCTGGAAATATGCTCAAGTCACGTATCATTAAGAACAAAAACATGGAAATTGGAACTCGAACGCCGTTCCCTCCAAGGAGAAGATAATATATCGCAGAACTACAACTCGAACGCCTCGCCACTATCTCATCCTTGACATAGCCGTCAAGGATGGCTATGTAGAGAAATAGAAACGATTGAACGACTCACATCAAATCCCCAAGAGGCGAAGAGAGCAAAAGCCCATTAGTTAAAGAGTAAGGAATCCACAATACTTTTTTCTATTCAAAATCTAGAACAGAAACTACATGTATAATTGGGCCCTTGCGAAAGGGAGATGGAACTTGAACAGATGGCAACAAGAAATCGGTAAAATAATGATACAGTACAATTTAGTTTTCTCTGAACCCTTTAACACACTGAATATTGATAACCCAAACGGATTCTTTATGAATATGATAGCAACATCGAATCATATATCAGATATCAATCCAACCCCACTGGCCTTTGAAAATAGCATAGACACCATGACAGCATTCTGCACCGGGTCCAGATTCTTGGAATTACAAATTCTTCAAGAATTGCACAAAAAACACTATCACACGCCCTTAATATTATATGAAGATGGAGCCTAGAAACTGGTGTTCTCCACATGATGCTAAAAACAGCAGAGATTGCGCCACTCCACAAGGGAGAAAATAAAACCGAGACAAAAAATTATAGACCTATTGCACTAAAATCACACGTAAAAATTTTTGAAAAGTGCCCCCCTCCCCCCCAAAAAAATATAAATTATAAAACACATGGATTATAGCATCTACATAACCCCAGGCAACACGGGTGCTCACAGTTGCTAGACCACTATAACATGGACTCAGATGCCATGGAAGACGAGCAAAATGCTTATGTAATATAAACAAATTTTCATTAAAGGCTTAGACAAGTGTGACTATGGTGTTATTGCACTCAAAAGGAGTTACTGGCAAAGTAGGGATATGGATCTTCCTAACGAACAGAACCCGGAGTGTAATCGTGAACAAACAAAGTAAAATCAGGATCATCCACCGTGAAAAGCTCAGTCCCTCCAAGATACTGTGCTTGCTCCAGTACTTTTTTTCATTCTTATATCAGACTTAGACAAAGACACAAACTATATTAACCTGTCATTGTTTGCGGATGACACTAAGATTTTCACGAGAGTAGACAATATAGAGAGAACTCAGCAAGCCTCGAAACTGATGTAAATCAAGCTTTTTCAATAGTCCACAGAAAATAATATGCTTAATGAAGATAAGTTCCGATTCCTGTGCTATCAAAAAAAGAAATGACATAGAAAACGCAGTCAAATGGCAATACAGAACAAAAAATCAATAAAAGATTTGGAAGTAATCATGTCTGAAGACCTTTTAAAGAACACATTGCCACAACTGTAATACAGATGACAGACCGGATCACAAACCATTTAAACAAAAGATGCCAGACCAACCATGAGAGTTTTTAAAACACTAGTGCTCTCTAGAGTGGAATATTGTTGCACAGTAACAGCCCCATTCAAAGCTGGAGAAATTGCTGACCTGGAGAGCATGCAAAGATTTTTTTTACTGGCTGTATCTACTGAACTAAATTATTGCGACCACTTAAAATGTCTAAATCTGTATTATCTAGAGTGTAGATGGTAGAAATAGAGAATAATTTACACTTGGAAAATATTAGAGTGACTGGTTCCGAATCTGCACACAGAATTAACACCATACCAGACCAAGAGGCATGGCAGGAAGTGCAAAATAGCCCCGTTGAGAAACATGGGCGCAATAGGTACGTTGAGAGAGAACTCTATGAACATCACGGGCCTAAGACATTACACATAAGGGGTATAACTAGGCCGAACCTCTCACCGTTTAAAAAAAAAAAGATGATGATAAAGACCTTTAAAGGATACCGGATCAACCAGGTTGTGATTCATGTCTGGTTACAAGCAGCTGCGTCTAACAGTCTGGCTAACGAGAGCACTAACCCAGAGGCCTAGTCAGAGACCGGGCCGCTGGGATGTTGATCCTCGGAACCTCCACAAGGTAAAGTGATCTTTCTTCCCTCCCTCCCTCCCTCCCTCCCTCCCTCCCTCTCTCCCTCTCTCCCTCCCTCCCTCCCTCCCTCCCTCCCTCCCTCCTGGGTTTCCATCATAAACATCAGGCGCGGATGTTTAGGTTTCAGTTGCGTGGTCATTTGGTTCTTGCTCATGTTTACATACATGGGCGGTAATTGGCAGTGTGCAGCGTGAGATGAGAGGGTGTGTGTGTGTGTGTTGAGTGTGTGTGTTGAGTGTGTGTTGAGTGTGTGTGTTGAGTGTGTGTGTTGAGTGTGTGTGTTGAGTGCGTGTGTTGAGTGTGTGTGTTGAGTGCGTGTGTTGAGTGCATATTCACCTAGTTGTGCTTGCGGGGGTTGAGCTCTGTTCTTTTGGCCCGCCTCTCAACTATCAATCAACTGTTACTAACTACTAACTATTTTCACACACACTTGCTATTTAACACAAGGGGCACACACACTAGGGAGACACAGATGGAAACTGAGTGCCCAAATGAGCCACAGAGATATTAGAAAGAACTTTTTTAGTGTCAGAGTGGTTGACAAATGGAATGCATTAGGAAGTGATGTGGTGGAGGCTGACTCCATACACAGTTTCAAGTGTAGATATGATAGAGCCTAGTAGGCTCTGGAACCTGTACACCAGTTGATTGACAGTTGAGAGGCGGGACCAAAGAGCCAGAGCTCAACCCCCGCAAGCACAATTAGGTGAGTACAATTAGGTAAGTACACACACACCCACCAAGGTGAGGGTCTGGTAGCTGAGAGCACAGCGCGCAGGACTCGTAATTCTGTGGCCCGGGTTCGATTCCCGGACTAGGCAGAAACAAATGGGCAAAGTTTCTTTCACCCTGATGCCCCTGTTACCTAGCAGTAAATAGGTACCTGGGAGTTAGACAGCTGTTACGGAGCTGCTTCCTGGGTGTAAGTGTGTGTGGGGGGGGGGGGAGGAAAGAAAAAAAAAACATTAGTTAGTTACAGTTGATTGATTGACAGTTGAGAGGCGGGACCAAAGAGCCAGAGCTCAATCCCCACAAGCACAACTAGGTGAGTACACACACACACACACAGGAAGCAGCCCGTAACAGCTGTCTAACTCCCAGGTACCTATTTACTACTAGGTAACAGGTGCATCAGGATGAAAGAAACTCTGCCCATTTGTTTCTGCACACGAGCCCCGCGCACTGTCCACTCAGCTATCAGACCCTGCGTGTGCGTGTGCGCGAGTACGTGTGCCCCCGCGTGTGTGCGCGCGCGCGCGAGTACATATGCTCTCATGCGTGTACTCACACCTATTTATGCCATCAGAATCGAGCAATAGCTCTTGGACCCCGACTTTCTAGCTGCCGGTTGTCTAATGCAATGACTCCTGTGCTATTCCCCTATCATATCTACTCTCAGAATTATGAATGGAGTTCAGTAGAACTTCGGTTTCAACCCTTTTAACCCTGTCGTAGCTCAGTCGATTAAGGCAGTGTCTGGGATGCTCCCGGACGCAGGTTCGAATCCTCGTCACGGCCCTTGTGGGCCGTGACGAATGAATTCTTATGAATGGAGTTTGCTTCCACAATCTGCTCCTGTAGTTCTCTCAATTTTCTCACAACTCTCACACTCATGAAAGTGTTTAACGTCTATATGGTTTATCTGAGTCTTAAAACTTCATCCATGCTCTCCTGTTCTCTTGGTATATATTGTAAACATTTCCTCTTTTCCATTCTCTAAATCCCCCTAAGTATTTTTTACATCTCTATCATAACTCACCTTTCTCTCCTCTTTTCTAGTGGTGACGAGTTTAGTTCTTTCAGTCACTCTTCATACCTCATACCTCGCAATTCTGGTGATAGCCGCGATGCAAATTTCTGAAGCTTTTCGAGTTTCATTGTGTGTTTCTTTTCGGCGAGGGCTCCAGGATGGGGCGTCATGCACAAAAACTGGTCTCATGTAGGTGTACAGCGTTCTAAATGCCTTCTTATTTAGGTTCATGAATGATGTTTTAACTTTTATTTAGTGTAGAGTATGCTGCTGCCGTTATCCCGTTTATATAAGCCTTCAGAGCTAGTCCGTGTTGTATCCACTCCCAGGTCTTTGTCTCTAGTAGTCAGAGGGAGGTAGTTTTCTTTCATTGTGTACTGTCATTTTGGTCTCCTGTCACCTGTCCCCATTTATATCACATTACACTTGCTTATGTTGAACTCCAACAGCCATTTCTAGGACCAACGTCAAATAGTGTTTAAGTCATGTTGTTTAAGTTATTTTGCTTAAATCATCTTGGAGAATCCTATAATCCTCATCTGTCATGACTGTTCTCATTAATTTTGCATCATCTGCAAGCATAGACAATTAAGATAACCCCTGTAGAAAGATCATTTGCATATATGAAAAACATAATGGGTTCCAGCTCTGAACCTTGAGGGACTCCTTTTGTTCCCCCTCGCTCCTTACAGTTAATCTCTGACTTCTATCAGTTAGGTAATTCCTTATCTAGTTTAGGGCAAGGAAAACCCTGCCTGTTTCTCAAGTTTGTATAGTAATCCCTTTTGAGGTACTGTGCCAAAGGCTTTTTGGCAGTCCAGAAATTTGCAATCAGCCCAACTTTCTCTGTCTTTCCTAATTCTTGTTCCTTTATCTTAGAACTCCAGTAGGTTCGGAAGGCATGATTTCCCTTCCCTAAAGTCATGTTGGTGTTTGCTTTCATACCAAATTCTCTCCAGGTGTGCAACTAATGTTATCCTCATTATTCTTTTGAGCACTTTGCAGAAGATGCTCGTCAGTGACACTGGTCTGTGGTTAAGTGCCTCTTCTCTATCTTGTCTTGAAAATTGGTTCCACATTTTCCTTCTTCCAACAGCTGGAAAACTCTCCCTTTGTCAGTGACTTATTACACAACCTTGCTAGAGGCATGCTGAGGGCCTGCGCTGCCTCTTCTAACATCCATGTGGATAAGTTGCCTGGTCCAACAGCTTTTGTTTCGTTCAGTGGTGAAAGTTGTTTCATTACTTCCTCTGCTGTCACCGCTATATCTGACACTCATCCAGGGTTACCTGCTAACGATGGGAGCTGCTCAGGCTCAGCTGCGAACACATCTTGGAAACTGGTGTTCAGTCCCTCGCATATTTCTTCATCACTTTCTGTGAATATATTCTTCCTCCCACTTTGTGTAGTCGTCACTTGGTCGCTCACAGTATTTTTTTTTTCTTCTTGCTCTGCGTGATTATGTTGTAGTTTTGTTTGTTTATTTGTTTGTTTGTTTATTTAATACCTATACTATTCTCGTAATTTCTTCTTCTCGATATTGTTCTTATATTTATGTAGACGTTCTTAGCTCCGTTGAATTTATTCCTGTTTTCCTCTATCCTTTGACCTCTGTATTTCCTCCTGTCCCTCCTGCGGCTTGTTCTGGTGTCTTGACACTGTCTATTAAACCATGAGTTGTTATATTCCCTCCAACTCTTTCCCTTATTGTTGGTGTGATGAAACAATCTTCAGCCTCCTTGTATCTCCATTTGTGTGTGTGTGTGTGTGTGTGTGTGTGTGTGTGTGTGTGTGTGTGTGTGTGTGTGTGTGTGTGTGTGTGTGTGTGTGTGTGTGTGTGTGTGTGAGTGTGTGTGTGTGTGTGTGTGTGTGTGTGTGTGTGTGTGTGTGTGTGTGTGTGTGTGTGTGTGTACTCACCTAATTGTACTCACCTAATTGTGCTTGCGGGGGTTGAGCTCTGGCTCTTTGGTCCCGCCTCTCAACCGTCAATCAACTGGTGTACAGATTCCTGAGCCTATTGGGCTCTATCATATCTACATTTGAAACTGTGAATGGAGTCAGCCTCCACCACATCACTTCCTAATGCATTCCATTTGCTAACTACTCTGACACTTAAAAAGTTCTTTCTAACGTCTCTGTGGCTCATTTGGGTACTCAGCTTCCACCTGTGTCCCCTTGTTCGCGTCCCACCAGTGTTGAAAAGTTCGTCCTTGTTTACCCGGTCGATTCCCCTGAGGATTTTGTAGGTTGTGATCATGTCTCCCCTTACTCTTCTGTCTTCCAGTGTCGTGAGGTGCATTTCCCGCAGCCTTTCCTCATAACTCATGCCTCTTAGTTCTGGGACTAGTCTAGTAGCATACCTTTGGACTTTTTCCAGCTTCGTCTTGTGCTTGACAAGGTACGGGCTCCATGCTGGGGCCGCATACTCCAGGATTGGTCTTACATATGTGGTGTACAAGATTCTGAATGATTCCTTACACAGGTTCCTGAACGCCGTTCTGATGTTAGCCAGCCTCGCATATGCCGCAGACGTTATTCTCTTTATGTGGGCTTCAGGAGACAGGTTTGGTGTGATATCAACTCCTAGATCTTTCTCTCTGTCTGTTTCATTAAGTACTTCATCTCCTATTCTGTATCCTGTGCCTGGCCTCCTGTTTCCACTGCCTAGTTTCATTACTTTGCATTTACTCGGGTTGAACTTCAACAGCCATTTGTTGGACCATTCACTCAGTCTATCCAGGTCATCTTGTAGCCTCCTGCTATCATCCTCTGTTTCAATCCTCCGTGTGTATCCTCCTTCAAACCCGTGTGTGTGTGTGTGTGTGTGTGTGTGTGTGTGTGTGTGTGTGTGTGTGTGTGTGTGTGTGTGTGTGTGTGTGTGTGTGTGTGTGTGTGTGTGTGTGTGTGTGTGTGTGTGTGTGTGTGTGTGTGTGTGTGTGTGTGTGTGTGTGTGTGTGTGTGTGTGTGTGTGTGTGTGTGTGTGTGTGTGTGTGTGTGTGTGTGTGTGCGCGCGCGCGTGAGTGCGTGTGTGAGTCATGGCGCATGTCGCAGGCGGGCAGTGAGGGCTCAGATGACACACGCCTGGCGCTCATCTTGCCCTGTGCTGGTATACGAGTGCTGTGCTTGATGAGGCAAGCACCGGCGGCTAAAGCTTACTGTTCTACTAGTGCTCAATGAGGCCGGACCCGAGGCTTCAGCTTAATGCTTCTTAGCTGAAGCCATCTGTTGACCACACCTGTTTTTCCTATTTCCCACCTGTTAACGGGCTTCCCATTCCTCACGGTAAGCCTTACTCTGCTGGTACTGCCTTGAACACCACCCACTAATCCGTTAACATCCGGGTACCCAATTACTGCTGGGTGAACAGAGGCGAATAGTTAAGCATTGGCGCCCAGTCAATCCTCCCTCGCCGACACACGAATCCAGACCAAATCGCTTCAGTCAGCCAGTTGATTTGAGTCATGAAACAACTATACCATAAGTAGAAGGGAAGAATGGCCGGTGATGGAGGTGTAAGTCGATAAAAAGCTTAGCGCTTGTGTTCCTGGTGATCTCAGTGGTTGGGCACCTTTCCTTCACTCCGTCCTCAAGCTTCTTGCAGGCCTGCGTTCGATCCCTGATAGTCCAGCAGGGGGGGGGGGACACTGTTGCTGTGGCCTGTCCGAGAGAGAGAGAGAGTGTGAGAGAGAGAGAGAGAGAGAGAGAGAGAGAGAGAGAGAGAGAGAGAGAGAGAGAGAGAGAGAGAGAGAGAGAGAGAGAGAGAGAGAGAGAGAGAGAGAGAGAGAGAGAGAGAGACAGAGAGAGAGAGAGAGACAGAGAGAGAGAGAGAGAGAGAGAGAGAGAGAGAGAGAGAGAGAGAGAGAGAGAGAGAGAGAGAGAGAGAGAGAGAGAGAGAGAGAGAGAGAGAGAGAGAGAGAGAGAGAGAGAGAGAGAGAGAGAGAGAGAGGGAGAGAGAGAGAGAGAGAGAGAGAGAGAGAGAGAGAGAGAGAGAGAGAGAGAGAGAGAGAGAGAGAGAGAGAGAGAGAGAGAGAGAGAGAGAGAGAGAGAGAGAGAGAGAGAGAGAGAGAGAGAGAGAGAGAGAGAGAGAGAGAGAGAGAGAGAGAGAGAGAGAGAGAGAGAGAGAGAGAGAGAGAGAGAGAGAGAGAGAGAGAGAGAGAGAGAGAGAGAGAGAGAGAGAGAAAGAGAAAGAGAGAGAGAGAGAGAGAGAGAGAGAGAGAGAGGAGGGGGGGGGGGGGGGGACACCTAAGAGCCAGGAGATAAGGTCACCACGGGACGTATCCAGGTCCACAGGTCTAACCGCACCCCAACCACAGCCCCCATCACCCGCCTCTCCCATACCCACACCCATGCTGGGATCCACCCACGTGATCCATCCCACACACTCTCCCACCCACATGATGCATCCCACACACTCTCCCACCCACCCAGTCACCAATAACTTCCTCGTTGAGCCTAACGTCATAACTAACATATGCCGAACCTCACAAAATGAAATATAACTAAAGCGAACACTTGAGTCTACACAACCCACTACGGGGTATTGAGGCATCGAGTTGATTCTAGATCAAGTTTTGACAACCTTCCCATGTAGCCTCTGGTGCTGGTGTAGGAGGGGGCTGAGGTGCTGGTGTAGGAGGGGGCTGAGGTGCTGGTGTAGGAGGGGGCTGAGGTGCTGGTGTAGGAGGGGGCTGAGGTGCTGGTGTAGGAGGGGGCTGAGGTGCTGGTGTAGGAGGGGGCTGAGGTGCTGGTGTAGGAGGGGGCTGAGGTGCTGGTGTAGGAGGGGGCTGAGGTGCTGGTGTAGGAGGGGGCTGAGGTGCTGGTGTAGGAGGGGGCTGAGGTGCTGGTGTAGGAGGGGGCTGAGGTGCTGGTGTAGGAGGGGGCTGAGGTGCTGGTGTAGGAGGGGGCTGAGGTGCTGGTGTAGGAGGGGGCTGAGGTGCTGGTGTAGGAGGGGGCTGAGGTGCTGGTGTAGGAGGGGGCTGAGGTGCTGGTGTAGGAGGGGGCTGAGGTGCTGGTGTAGGAGGGGGCTGAGGTGCTGGTGTAGGAGGGGGCTGAGGTGCTGGTGTAGGAGGGGGCTGAGGTGCTGGTGTAGGAGGGGGCTGAGGTGCTGGTGTAGGAGGGGGCTGAGGTGCTGGTGTAGGAGGGGGCTGAGGTGCTGGTGTAGGAGGGGGCTGAGGTGCTGGTGTAGGAGGGGGCTGAGGTGCTGGTGTAGGAGGGGGCTGAGGTGCTGGTGTAGGAGGGGGCTGAGGTGCTGGTGTAGGAGGGGGCTGAGGTGCTGGTGTAGGAGGGGGCTGAGGTGCTGGTGTATGAGGGGGGCTGAGGTGCGTGGCTGAGGCAGAACCACAGTGGAGTGGTTACATACCATACAGATAATCACACAGATAATCACTGGAGTGCTCCAGTGATTATCACTCCGTTGTCATTTCCTAGTGTGGATTATTATTATTGTTATTATATTTGGAAGTGTCTTTGTAAAACCCCCGCACCTTAGTCGTGAGTACGCCTTTATTCAGGTACCTCCAAGATCAAACTCTTAATTCAGCCTGGTTAACCCTTGAATAACCCAAAGGTAACTGATTCAATTGAGTTTAAGGGACCTTCTGCTACAAGTTCCACTAAATCCAATGGTTAACTCATGGGACCTGCTCCTTTCTCAGACTATACAGAGAGCTACAATCTATCTCAAGCTACGGACCAACCAGGCTGTAGTGGATATGTCGGCCTAGGCCGCTCCAAACAAGCTTGTTTTAGATCAAGATATCACATGAACCGACTCCAGGAATGACTAAACGCTCCTGAGCTGCGGGAAAAGCAGAAATCACATATAAAACAGCCAAATCACACAAATTAAACCTAAAGTAACAGATGCCAAGCCAATATTGGTACTCTTGACACCTCTAGTGCTCTCTAGGGTGCCGCACTGAGGCACAGTAACAACCTCACTGAAAACTGGAGAAGTTTCGTTAACGTGGAAAACGTATAGAGAGAAGACTCTGCTTCCCGAATCTATTTAATAGAACAATAAATTACTGACACCGCTCAGAATGTCTAATTCTCTATTCCCTAGAGTCTAGGGTGCAGGAGAAAGATATGTATAATAATTTATATTTGAAAATATTAAGAGAACTGGTTCCAAATCTGCACACGGAAATAACACACGATACCAGAAGGCACGGCAGGAAGTGCAAAACAGCTTTGTTGACAAGTAGAGATGTAATAGATATGCCAAGAGACAATTAGATCAACATTTATGACCCAAAGACTTTTCAACACCCTCTAAACATTAGGGGGTCATGACCACCTGACCTCTCACAGTGTTCAAGAAAGAACTTGACAAAAACCTCCAAAGGATAGTTCATCAAGGCTGTGAGACACAACAGTGGTGTCTATCAGCCCTAGTTGACCAGTCGACCATCCACGAGGCGCGGCCCTAGACCAGGCCGGTGACATTGATTGGCAGAACCACCGCAGATATACAAGGCAGGTCAAGGTACCTCAGATCCCAGACACTCAACCAGATCTGATTACCTCCTGCTGGCTTACTCCCTCTTGACCCTCGGGAGCTTATAATCCCCAGTCCCGCCACTCCCAGAGTGTCGCCACTCCTAGAGTCCCGCCACTCCCAGAGTGCCGCCACTCCCAGAGTGTCGCCACTCTCAGAGTGTCGCCACTCTCAGAGTGTCGCCACTCTCAGAGTGTCGCCACTCTCAGAGTGTCGCCACTCTCAGAGTGTCGCCACTCTCAGAGTGTCGCCACTCTCAGAGTGTCGCCACTCTCAGAGTGTCGCCACTCTCAGAGTGTCGCCACTCTCAGAGTGTCGCCACTCTCAGAGTGTCGCCACTCTCAGAGTGTCGCCACTCTCAGAGTGTCGCCACTCTCAGAGTGTCGCCACTCTCAGAGTGTCGCCACTCTCAGAGTGTCGCCACTCTCAGAGTGTCGCCACTCCCAGAGTGTCGCCACTCCCAGAGTACCGCCACTCCCAGAGTGCTGGGACAGATCTGCTGCCGTCTCAAGTGGACCACTCTCTCCCTCGCCTTGTGTTGGAAGCTGTGGTGAGTTTATGGGATTCTCATTAGTTACGGTCATAAAGAGGGCAGACAGAGAATGTGTTGACAGGTACACTGACACGTTGACAGGTACACTGACACGTTGACAGGTACACTGACACGTTGACATGCTACTAAAGTTCAACCCGAGTAAATGTAAGGTAATGAAACTAGGCGGTGGAAACAGGAGGCCAGACACAGGATACAGAATGGGAGGTGAAGTCCTTCATGAAACGGACAGAGAGAAAGATCTAGGAGATGATATCACACCAAACCTGTCTCCTGAAGCCCACATCAAAAGAATAACATCTGCGGCGTATGCGAGGCTGGCGAACATCAGAAATGCCTTCAGGAACCTGTGTAAGGAATCATTCAGAACCTTGTATACCAAATATGTAAGACCAATCCTGGAGTATGCGGCCCCAGCATGGAGCCCGTACCTTGTCAAGCACAAGACGAAGCTTGAAAAAGTTCAGAGATATGCCACTAGGCTAGTCCCAGAACTAAGAGGCATGCGTTACGAAGAAAGGCTGCGAGAAATGCACCTCACGACACTAGAAGACAGAAGAGTAAGGGGATACATGATCACTACCTACAAAATTCTCAGAGGAATTGACAGGGTAGATGGAGATAAACTGTTTTACACTGGTGATACGCGAACAAGGGGACACAGGTGGAAACTGAGTACCCACATGAGCCACAGGGACTTTAGAAAGAACTTTTTCAGTGTCAGAGTAGTTAACAGATGGAATGCATTAGGCAGTGATGTGGTGGAGGCTGACTCCATACACAGTTTCAAATGTAGATATGATAGAGCCCAGTAGGCTTAGGAACCTGTACACCAGTTGACTGACAGTTGAAAGGCGGGACCAAAGAGCCAGAACTCATCCCCCCGCAAGCACAATTTACTATTAGGTGAACAGAGGCATCAGGGTGAGAACACCGTCCCTGGAAAGGTGGGAACACCGTCCCTGGTAGGGTGAGAACACCGTCCCTGGTAGGGTGGGAACACCGTCCCTGGTAGGGTGAGAACACCGTCCCTGGTAGGGTGGGAACACCGTCCCTGGTAGGGTGGGAACACCGTCCCTGGTAGGGTGGGAACACCGTCCCTGGTAGGGTGAGAACACCGTCCCTGGTAGGGTGGGAACACCGTCCCTGGTAGGGTGGGAACACCGTCCCTGGTAGGGTGGGAACACCGTCCCTGGTAGGGTGAGAACACCGTCCCTGGTAGGGTGGGAACACCGTCCCTGGTAGGGTGAGGGCACCGTTGCTGGTAGGGAGGGAACACCGTCCCTGGTAGGGTGGGAACACCGTCCCTGGTAGGGTGGGAACACCGTCCCTGGTAGGGTGAGAACACCGTCCCTGGTAGGGTGGGAACACCGTCCCTGGTAGGGTGGGAACACCGTCCCTGGTAGGGGTGTCCACGGTGGTCAGGTGACAGCCGTGGGAAACAGTTGCCGAACTATATCTTATGATGGTCCAGGGAGGTACTCTCCTAGTAGGGTAGGGGGGGGAGGGGGAGGGGGGAGGGAGGGAGGGAGAGAGAGAGAGAGAGAGAGAGAGAGAGAGAGAGAGAGAGAGAGAGAGAGAGAGAGAGAGAGAGAGAGAGAGAGAGAGAGAGAGAGAGAGAGAGAGAGAGAGAGAGAGAGAGAGAGAGAGAGAGAGAGCGAGAGAGAGAGAGAGAGAGAGAGAGAGAGAGAGAGAGAGAGAGAGAGAGAGAGAGAGAGAGAGAGAGAGAGAGAGAGAGAGAGAGAGAGAGAGAGAGAGAGAGAGAGAGAGAGAGAGAGAGAGAGAGAGAGAGAGAGAGAGAGAGAGAGAGCTGCCAATCACCAGGAAGCAGCCAAGTCTCGTAAATACAGAGATCTTATTAATCACCACTAAAATTTTGTCCCCATTGCCTCAGAGACACTTGGTGCCTGGGGTAAAAGTGCTGCTAGTTTTTTGAAGGAACTGGGGTCTAAGATAATTGAAACAACTAGAGACCCTAGAGCAGCCAGTTTCCTTTTTCAGCGCCTCGGTGTGGCGATCCAGAGAGGAAATGCTCACTGCATCCACGGTTCCTGCCCGCCATCTGAGGAGCTGGAGGAACTCTACAACCTGTGACAAATAGCCTTGTACCCTGCATGTAACCAATGTTGTAACCCTTTTTTATGTAATGAAGTTTTAAATATAATCAAATGACAAATATATAATATATGGGTGGTGGAAGAAGACAATATGTCAGTGTTCGCGGGTGTCCCACAGCGCTCCCCCGGATGCTATCTATCCTCTTCTTCGAAGCTAAGGGTCCCTCTAAACGCAACTATAAGTGGTATATATATATATATATATATATATATATATATATATATATATATATATATATATATATATATATATATATATATATATATATATATATATATATATATATATATATATATATATATATATATATATATATATATATAGTCCGGCTGGGACCACCCTCTAGTGGAAAAAGTAGCTGATGCCATGCTAAGCGTCGCAACATCAGACAAGGAGAAAGCCCGCCTCAGAGCAGTGCGTGCCCCCCATGCAGGAGACTTCCTCCTGGCAGTACCCATGTCTGCAATGGGCACGCGCCTAGATCCAGAATCCCTTCGTGTAGCAGTGGCCCTCCGCCTTGGTGCCCCAATTCACACTGAATACAAGTGTATTTGCAACAGGGTGGAAGCAGACCAATACGGACTGCATGGGTTGCATTGCGGAAGCACAAAGGGCTGGCATGCAAGACACAACGAGGTCAATGACATCATCAATAGAAGCCTCGTCTCAGCTGGGTGCCCAGCGGAGAGAGAACCTCGCATCCTAGGGGTCCAAAACCCGGATTTCCCAGCACTTCGCCCTGATGGCATCACCATATACTCATGGAAGGAGGGTAGACAGTTGGTGTGGGACTACACATGTGTATCCACCCTGGCAGACACCTATGTACACTTCGGAGCTGATCAAGCAGGTGGGGCGGCCAACCACAGGGAAACAGCAAAATCACTCAAGTACAGGCGACTGGAAGGTCAATACCTCTTTGTTCCCATAGCGTCTGAGACGCATGGCCCCTGGGGCAAGAGTGCCTTGGGATTTCTCAAGGAATTGGGGTCCAAGCTCATTGACGTCACCAGAGACCCAAGGGCTTCCAGTTTTTTATTTCAGCGTCTCAGTGTGGCGATCCAGAGGGGAAATGCTTGCTGCGTCCTCGGTTCCTGTCCAGAAGCGGAGGAGCTTCAAGAGATCCATAACCTTTAGGCATTTGTCTTGTATGTTTTGTAACCTTTAAATACACAATAAAGGAAAAAAAAAGGGAAGGGGGTGGTAGGAGAAAAGCACACAGAAACTGTATTGGAGGGGACCCACATTCCCTCCAATGCGTTATGTGTGGTTTCCTCCGAGGCTATGGGTCCCCCTTCTTCCAGCCAGAGGTGGTACTCCCTTCCCTATATATATATATATATATATATATATATATATATATATATATATATATATATATATATATATATATATATATATATATATATATATATATATATATATATATATATATATATATATATTATATATATATATATATAAACTACCGCTGAAACTAGCTCTCTCCATCTCGTGCAGAAGCAACAAGCAACAATTTTCAATTCTACAACGTGCCGTCCATGTGGCTCCCATCACCGCTACCATCTGGTATAATTACTAATGTAAAGAGCAAGTAACGCGACACTTAGAGCCGAGAGCCGCTCCCAGCCTCACTTCCCGCCTCCCTCTACCTCTCACCCTAAGACGCCTTCGTGAATACGCTTATCTAGTCCTTGATCAGAGCGCCTGGTGCAAGACGCCGTGGGGCTGGTCTGGGGTCTTTGGCCTATCAAGCTCTGCAGGGTAATTAAGGCCTATCAACTTCTGGTGGCCTGAACTTCTGGAGGGTTATTAAGGCCTAAGGTTGGAATAATTTATAACCCTATAGAATTTATAATTTTAGGAGTTTTTAAAATTTTAATTTTAATAATAAATAATTTAATAATAAATAATTTATTATTAATTATTTAATAATAAATATTTAATAATAAATAATTTAATAAAATTTTAATTTAATATGAGTTTTCAAAATTTATAATTTTAGGAGGAATTTATAACCCTTTATGGGTTGTAAAGGCCCATCGACCTCTAGAAGGTTATTAATTGAGGCCTGTCAATCTCTGGAGGGTTATTAAGGCCTATCAGCCTCTGGAGGGTTATTAAGGCCTATCAACATCTAGAGAGTAATTAAGGCCTATCAGCCTCTGGAGGGTTATTAAGGCCTATCAACCTCTGGAGGGTTATTAAGGCCTATCAGCCTCTGGAGGGTTATTAAGGCCTATCAACCTCTGGAGAGTTATTAAGGCCTATCAGCCTCTGGAGGGTTATTAAGGCCTATCAACCTCTGGAGAGTTATTAAGGCCTATCAGCCTCTGGAGGGTTATTAAGGCCTATCAGCCTCTGGAGGGTTATTAAGGCCTATCAGCCTCTGGAGGGTTATTAAGGCCTATCAGCCTCTGGAGAGTTATTAAGGCCTATCAGCCTCTGGAGGGTTATTAAGGCCTATCAGCCTCTGGAGGGTTATTAAGGCCACAACTACAGTTTACGGACCATTCAGCAAGAATACTTTAGTTTAACAAGAATACTTTAGTCCAGCAAGAATACTTTAGTCCATTAAGAATTTACAAAAGTAAATTCTCAGTGCATACAGCTACAGGGAGGGGCAGGAAGTGCTGTTATTGCTCATCAGCCCGATGGCAGCACAATTCAATGGAATATATGAATGAGTAACTGGGTATCCACAATCCAAGCCGAGGTGGTAGCGATACTGGTAGCACTCGAAATTATTGACAACACTGAAGTAGACAGCTTAATTATTTCCGTCTCCCTTTCCTCACTACGAGCAATAAACAGTTTGCAATCAAGTAATAACGTGCTTGTCTTGGAAGACGACCGGGCCGCGGGGACACTAAGCCCCGGAAGCACCTCAAGGTAGCCTCAAGGTAGACGTAGATATATAAGAATACTTAGCAAGAGGGTAAATATAAAAATGTTGTGGCTTCCTTCTCACATTGGCCTGCAGGAACATGACAAAATTGACGCCCTTATCTTGAGGTTATCTTGAGATCATTTCGGGGCTTTAGTGTCCCCGCGGCCCGGTCCTCGACTAGGCTTCCACCCCCAGGAAGCAGCCCGTGACAGCTGACTAACACCGAGGTACCTATTTTACTGCTAGGTAACAGGGGCATAGGGTGAAAGAAACTCTGCCCATTGTTTCTCGCCGGCGCCCGGGATCGAACCCTTACCCATCCTGTGAGTGACAGTGGTCCCCTTACCTATCCTGTGAGTGACAGTGGTCCCCATATCCATCCTGTGAGTGACAGTGGTCCCCATACCCATCCTGTGAGTGACAGTGGTCCCCATACCCATCCTGTGAGTGACAGTGGTCCCCATACCCATCCTGTGAGTGACAGTGGTCCCCATACCCATCCTGTGAGTGACAGTGGTCCCCATACCCATCCTGTGAGTGACAGTGGTCCCCATACCCATCCTGTGAGTGACAGTGGTCCCCATACCCATCCTGTGAGTGACAGTGGTCCTCATACCCATCCTGTGAGTGACAGTGGTCCCCATACCCATCCTGTGAGTGACAGTGGTCCTCATACCCATCCTGTGAGTGACAGTGGTCCCTTTACCCATCCTGTGAGTGACAGTGGTCCCTTTACCCATCCTGTGAGTGACAGTGGTCCCCATACCCATCCTGTGAGTGACAGTGGTCCCTTTACCCATCCTGTGAGTGACAGTGGTCCCCATACCCATCCTGTGAGTGACACTGGGTCCCCTGACCCATCCTTTATGGGATTGTGGAATAAGAACGTTCAATAATCCCGCCTGAGTTCGAATCCCGGGCGGGACAGAAATGAATGGCTACATTTCCTTTCACCTAATGCGCTGTTCACCTAGCAGTGAGTAGGTACCCAGGAGTTAGTTAGCTTGTTATGGGGGTTGGGCGGGGTCAGCAATTCGACCTTGGGGAGGGGGGGGGGGGGAATGGGGACCTCGATAAAAGCCAAAACGTGTATGAACACACTCAGGCTTCCTGTCCCCGACATAATAGAATATTTAATAATGGGGGTCACGTAACATAACGAAATATCATCAAATAAATTATATAATATTCGTAGGGTTTATAGACCATCTTATCGTTTCTAGAGTGCTCTCTAGAGTGCAGGCGGGTGAAGCGTGAGACCTGGTCAGAGACCGGGCCGCGGGAGCCTTCACCTCCCGGACACGTGAGGAAAGGTAACTCACCCAGTTCTAGGCCAACTAACGACCTTCCCCTAGAATGCAACAGTTGGCTATATAACTCCCAGGTACCTGATTACTGTTAGGTGAACAGAGGCATCAGAGGTTTACGACGATCATATATCTATTACAGAAGTTTACATCAACCTGCATCATTAAAACTCTGAAACCGAATCCTAATTGGCAAATTGTTCCCAGTAACAGCCAATTTCTGTTGAATAGCAGTCATCTTCATTAGATTTTCAATAAAATTCAGAGATAAAAATATTTAATGGCTGTATATTTTTAATAGCGAGGGCTTAATTACCGAACAGCCCGTGCGGTCCACGAGCGGGAAGTGGCCAGCTAGCAGAGTATTCTCTGTTATTACGGAAACTGTACCTAGGTGGTTACAGGAGCAGACGACCTCCGACTCCTGGGGTACAGGAGCAGACGACCTCCGACTCCTGGGTTACAGGAGCAGACGACCTCCGACTCCTGGGGTACAGGAGCAGACGACCTCCGACTCCTGGGTTACAGGAGCAGACGACCTCCGACTCCTGGGGTACAGGAGCAGACGACCTCCGACTCCTGGGGTACAGGAGCAGACGACCTCCGACTCCTGGGGTACAGGAGCAGACGACCTCCGACTCCTGGGGTACAGGGGCAGACGACCTCCGACTCCTGGGGTACAAGAGCAGACGACCTCCGACTCCTGGGGTACAGGAGTAGACGACCTCCGACTCCTGGGGTACAGGAGTAGACGACCTCCGACTCCTGGGGTACAGGAGTAGACGACCTCCGACTCCTGGGGTACAGGAGCAGACGACCTCCGACTCCTGGGGTACAGGAGCAGACGACCTCCGTCTCCTGGGGTACAGGAGCAGATGACCTCCGACTCCTGGGGTACAGGAGCAGACGACCTCCGACTCCTGGGTTACAGGAGCAGACGACCTCCGTCTCCTGGGGTACAGGAGTAGACGACCTCCGTCTCCTGGGGTACAGGAGCAGACGACCTCCGACTCCTGGGGTACAGGAGAAGACGACCTCCGACTCCTGGGGTACAGGAGCAGACGACCTCCGACTCCTGGGGTACAGGAGCAGACGACCTCCGTCTCCTGGGGTACAGGAGCAGACGACCTCCGACTCCTGGGGTACAGGAGAAGACGACCTCCGACTCCTGGGGTACAGAAGCAGACGACCTCCGACTCCTGTTACTAGGCCGAGAGCTGTTCCGTCCCTTAGCTCACACTAAGCTAGACCTTCCCACAGCTCACAGTAAGCTAGACCTTCCCACAGCTCACACTAAGCTAGACCTTCCCACAGCTCACACTAAGCTAGACCGTCCCACAGCTCATACTAAGCTAGACCTTCCCACAGCTCATACTAAGCTAGACCGTCCCACAGCTCATACTAAGCTAGACCTTCCCACAGCTCATACTAAGCTAGATCTTCCCACAGCTCATACTAAGCTAGACCTTCCCACAGCTCATACTAAGCTAGACCTTCCCACAGCTCATACTAAGCTAGACCTTCCCACAGCTCATACTAAGCTAGACCTTCCCACAGCTCATGCTAAGCTAGACCTTCCCACAGCTCATACTAAGCTAGACCGTCCCACAGCTCATACTAAGCTAGACCTTCCCACAGCTCATACTAAGCTAGACCTTCCCACAGCTCATACTAAGCTAGACCTTCCCACAGCTCATACTAAGCTAGACCTTCCCACAGCTCATACTAAGCTAGACCTTCCCACAGCTCATACTAAGCTAGACCTTCCCACAGCTCATGCTAAGCTAGACCTTCCCACAGCTCATGCTAAGCTAGACCTTCCCACAGCTCATGCTAAGCTAGACCTTCCCACAGCTCATGCTAAGCTAGACCTTCCCACAGCTCATGCTAAGCTAGACCTTCCCACAGCTCATGCTAAGCTAGACCTTCCCACAGCTCATGCTAAGCTTGACCTTCCCACAGCTCATGCTAAGCTAGACCTTCCCACAGCTCATGCTAAGATTTACCTTTCAAGTTCTCCCTGGAACACGACCCGTCAATCTGTTAACAACCAGGACTCAAATTACTACTGGGGTGAACAGGGAGCGAACATTTAAGGATTGGCGCCCAGTCAATCCTCCCTGACCAGGGCTCGAGCCCAGATGAAATGGCTCGCATGGCGCGGGGTTGAAATTGAAATTGAAATAAGTTTATTGAGGTAAAATACACACAAAGGGATGAGGTAGCTCAAGCTATTCTCACTCCCATCAGTACAACGTGTTCATACATATATAGACACACATCACACAAAATAAACATATTTTCGAACATTCTGAGATATAAACATATACATTTCTTCCTTTACACATGTAGTATGTTACCAGACGTACACACAAATACATACAGATTAGATATATAGACAATTTGCAATAGACATGCAGACAATTCAACAAAATATTACAATCTTGGTGCAAAATTCTTATGTCTCTCCAGAATATCATCAACCTTTCCGTTGCGACACAGCCAGACTATTTGTTCAGGAACAGTCCTTATCTCAGTGTTTCTATATACATTAATCAACGGACACTCAAGAACATAATGGGTGAGGGTGTGGGACCTTAACATAATGGGTGAGGGTGTGAGACCTTAACATAATGGGTGAGGGTGAGAGACCTTAACATAATGGGTGAGGGTGTGAGACCTTAACATAATGGGTGAGGGTGTGAGACCTAAGCATAATGGGTGAGGGTGTGAGACCTTAACATAATGGGTGAGGGTGTGAGACCTAAGCATAATGGGCAAGGGTGTGAGACCTTAACATAATGGGTGAGGGTGTGAGACCTAAACATAATGGGCAAGGGTGTGTGACCTTAACATAATGGGTGAGGGTGTGTGACCTTAACATAATGGGTGAGGGTGTGAGACCTTAACATAATGGGTGAGAGTGTGAGACCTTAACATACCACATAGTTTACACTTCGTGTCATTATCATTAACAACTATCCCTATTGCCAGTAATATGTGTACCCAAGCCTGAGCCGCATGTACACAGAGTCACTCCAAGCATTTCTCCCTTTACCATAAGTGAAATGTTGGTGATTTGACTCCCACACACCTGCAGTGTTGCATGATTTGGCTTCCCTAGGCGCGGGGTGTGTGTGTGTAGGCTTCCACTACGCCACCAGGGAATAAGCGTGTAGTGAGGTGTGTCTCGCAACCTTTCCCCATAGCTATGGTTCCAGGAGGCCTGGTCGAGGACCGGGCCGCGGGGACGCTTAGCCCCGAAATCATCTCAAAGTAACTTCTAAAAGTAACCTTCCTATTTCTGTGACGAGTATTGTAGTAATCCCCCTGGACTGTTAACAGCTTCTCTCTGTGGTCTTGCTATGAAGTAATTCCACCACGGAGCTGCATCTTCTAGCACTGAGCTAACGTACGTGGTTTATCAACGTGATAAGCGTACCTTTGGGCGTTGAATATTAAACACATACAGAGAATATATCAAAATAACTTGACTAAATTAAATAACTCAATTCACGATATGGTGATTGTGACGACCTTGTCAAGTGGTCCTGGGCCCTTGTCAAGTGGTCCTGGACCCTTGTCAAGTGGTCCTGGACCCTTGTCAAGTGGTCCTGGACCCTTGTCAAGTGGTCCTGGACCCTTGTGAAGTGGTCCTGGACCCTTGTGAAGTGGTCCTGGACCCTTGTCAAGTGGTCCTGGACCCTTGTCAAGTGGTCCTGGACCCTTGTCAAGTGGTCCTGGACCCTTGTCAAGTGGTCCTGGACCCTTGTGAAGTGGTCCTGGACCCTTGTCAAGTGGTCCTGGACCCTTGTCAAGTGGTCCTGGACCCTTGTCAAGTGGTCCTGGACCCTTGTCAAGTGGTGGAGAGGGGAAGCAATATGAGGCAGGAGGTGGGGGTGGGGGGGGGAGGGGGGGGAGGTGTGAGGGGTGAGGTGTGAGGGGTGAGCGGAGAAGTACAGATACGGACTGAAACGTAGTCACTCATTTCATGTCCACGGGATGGGTATGGGGTGCATAATAAGCCAACCTGTCCTACAAAAAAACGTCGCTTTTCGCTCGTATGCGTTACCTAAAGCCAACAAATTGTCTTACTAGAAAATGGAAGCGGTTCGCGAAAGTGACGTACTGTCCCGTTTTCTGTTTTGGGTCCTCTGGTAGGTTAGGGAGGGAGGGAATTATCTGCAGAAAGCACCAAGCCATTACGACTATATGACACTGGGAAGGGGTAAGGATAAGGATTTGGGATGGGACGGGGAGGTGGGGGGGAAGGAATGGTGCACTTGGACAATCCAACTTGGATAGTTTGGGATTGAACGCCGACCAGCAGGAAGCGAGACCATCGCTCTACCGTCCAGCCCAAGTACTCACCTAGTTGTACTCACCTAGTTGTGTTTGCGGGGGTTGAGCTCTGGCTCTTTGGTACGACCTCTCAACCGTCAATTAACAGGTGTACAGATTCCTGAGCCTACTGGGCTCTATCATATCTACATTTGAAACTGTGTATGGAGTCAGCCTCCACCACATCACTGCCTAATGCATTCCATTTGTCAACCACTCTGACACTAAAAAAGTTCTTTCTAATATCTCTGTGGCTCAGGTGGTAGGTTAGGAGAGGACACTTTAAATAGACCAATTTCTTGACGTTGGAAAACCTTAAGATAACGGGTTGATTATATGACTAAACTGTGTGGGTTGGGTTAATTTGTTCAGTAAATAATCGTTATCTTCGCCGTTGTTACTGGTGGCAGGAGGTAACGTGCGCGCCGCGTTGACCGGCGCGCTCATGTTTACTCTCGGCTAATTGTCCATTGCGTTCTCTACGTGGCCAACTTCTCTTGTTTGGAGTGGCGGTCAGGGGCTAGATTCACGAAGCAGTTACGCAAGCACTTACGAACATGTACATCTTTTCTCAATCTTTGGCGGCTTTGTTTACAATTATTAAACAGTTAATGAGCCCGGAAACACCAGGAGGCGGTTTATAATAATAACAATAGTTGATTAGGAAGTTTTCATTCTTGTAAACCCTATTATAAATGTAACTAAAGCCATCAAAGATTGAGGAAAGATATACACGTTCGTAAGTACTTGCTTAACTGCTTCGTGAATCTGGCCCCAGAATTACTCAGACACTTAAGTGTCCGCTAACGAGGCCTGTCCATCTCTCTTCGATCACGGCGGGTTAGTCTGTAGTTATTGTAAACAGTTTACAAGCTTCTTAACGCTGCCAGGTCATTTTTGACCCAATGTTATTACTGTTATAAACAACCTCGTTGTGCTTCGGAACCCATGAACTGTTTAATATACGTAAACAAAGCCGCCGTAATTGATTAGAGATGTACAGGTTCCGTAATTGGATACACATAACTCTTGATGAATTTTAGCTCAGTACATTCTTTACTGGTCGGATCCTCGTGGGGCATCATGCGATCATCTTTTCTTTTGATTTATCTTACTCTGGTAGCTATAGAGGACGGGGCGAGGCTATCCCCCCCCCCCACCTTGGGCCGCACCTCGGGCTGCACCTCGGGCCGCACCTCGGGCCGCACCTCGGGCCGCACCTCGGGCCGCACCTCGGGCCGCACCTCGGGCCGCGCCTCGGGCCGCACCTCGGGCCGCACCTCGGGCCGCACCTCGGGCCGCGCCTCGGGCCGCACCTCGGGCCGCGCCTCGGGCCGCGCCTCGGGTCCCACACAAAACACCCCAACATTTTTTGCTCTTCTCCGTGAGGACCATACACCACCGCCTCGATAATTTCATCCCTTCGTTAATGCGTCACTTTTTTCTGGTACTCTGGTGGCAGATTCCTCGTCCACGGAGCCGCCTCTTCCCTTCTGTAACAGTGCACCTCTCTCCTCCTGTTGAACCTGTGTCTTACATTCTCGTTCACCTAAATTTACCTGAGTGTCTTTCTAGTGGCCTCGATGGGGACAGGAGTCCGCGAGTTGTCAAAGATGTTCCTGGGATGCTTTCCAACTGGATTTTGAACTGAATTAATATCTTGGCATTTACAGCTTCGGCGGGTAGGCGGTTCCATGGGTTTTAACACTAAGAAAAAGCATCTTCTGTTCTCTGTCCTACACTGTGGCTTGTCGAGCTTGAAACTGTTGTTCCTTGTTTCTGTTACATCTAAGTTGTCTGGGTTAATATCCTCGAACTTGGTACAAAGTTATCGTACGACCGTACGCGTCAATCACTCGGTCAGTATCGTAAATTGCAGGGTGTTGTGTAACCATTAACTATATTTTATCAATTAAATATAATGTTTTTAATTTATATTATCATTTGGTATAGTCTACAATAGGTTAAGTTAGGTTAGGTCTGGGATAGGTTATATAGCTATCCTTATCTACACTCAGGTGAGTACAGCCTGCACTCAGTCGAGGACAGTCTGCACTCAGTCGAGGACAGTCTGCACTCAGGTGAGGACAGCCTGCACTCAGGGGAGGACAGCCTGCACTCAGGCGAGGATAGCCTGCACTCAGGCGAGGACAGCCTGCACTCAGGCGAGGACAGCCTTCACTCAGGCGAGGACAGCTTTCACTCAGGCGAGGACAGCCTGCACTCACATATGCAAAAATGCTTAATTCTTGCTTAAAGTGATCAAAGCTTGAGTATCAGTTTCGCAATCCGCAGACACGAACGCGAACAAACACAAACCGAACACAAACACACAGACCGAACACACGCAGACCGAACACACGCAGACCGAACACACACGCAGACCGAACACACGCAGACCGAACACACACACGCAGACCGAACACACGCAGACCGAACACACACACACGCAGACCTCGGGACCTGGGGTATACAGACTCACTATAACACAATAGTGATATAAAGCGAAGCAGTGCAAATATTCAGGAACATATCAACATTATATAGGAAGCTCTATATAGTATCCTCAGCTTGGTTTTGGCGTACATTCCAATTACTGCGGGAGGCTGAACGCAACAGCCTGACCAATCAAGTTATTACCAGACAAGCCTCGCTGCCAGATCGGGGCTGCCAGAGTAGAACTCTCGAAACACACTACAGGAATACCACGGGTAAACCCGCATCCGTATCGGCGAATATTCTCACCCATGTATGACTTGGACCACGACATGCACCAGAACCCTCAAAACAGGCTACAGGTAAACTACAGGTAAACCCACGACCCGCCACCAGCAAATACATAAAGTAACCGCAACGTTGAAGTAACATCATTACGTTCTTACGTCAAAATAACGACCTATTTTTTAACATTAAATAACGACCTATTTTTAACATTAAATAACGACCTTTTAAATCAATAACGGAATATTAAATAACGTCCTATTAAATCAATAACAAAACATTAAATAACGACTTAATTTTTAACATTAAATAACGACCAATTAAATCAATAACATTAAATAACGACCAATTAAATCAATAACATTAAATAACGACCTATTATTTTGTTATTCCTGTATACCTGGACGCCGTGGGAGTCATCTTCCCTATTGGGGAATTAGAGCATAAATACCAAACGACCCTCAGACCCCCCCCCCCCTTATCATCTCAGTCGGGGGACTGTAATTAGTGTGACCATTAATTCCCCGCGGTAATAATGAGTGTCATTAGATGTCACCAGGCACATTACAGGGGAGGAACTGCAGCAGGACATCCAGGAAGAGTCATCTCCGTAATTACAAGATGCTTCCCATGCGCACGGTGCCTGGCTCTTGTTATCATCCTGATGCCTCTCCTCACCCTCTCTCCTCACCACTGATGCTGGTGAGGGCGCTCTCTCAGCGGGTAGTCAAGATGGAGAGAGAGAGAGAGAGAGAGAGAGGGAGAGAGAGAGAGAAAGAGAGGGAGAGAGAGAGAGAGAGAGAGAGAGAGAGAGAGAGAGAGAGAGAGAGAGAGAGAGAGAGAGAGAGAGAGAGAGAGAGAGAGAGAGAGAGAGAGAGAGAGAGAGAGAGGAGAGAGAGAGAGAGAGAGAGAGAGAGAAGAGAGAGAAGAGAGAGAGAGACAGAGAGGGAGAGAGAGAGAGAGAGAGAGAAGAGAGAGAGAGAGAGAGAGAGAGAGAGAGAGAGAGAGGAGAGAGAGAGAGAAGAGAGAGAGAGAGAGAGAGAGAGAGAGAGAGAGAGAGAGAGAGAGAGAGAGGAGAGAGAGAGAAGAGAGAGAGAAGAGAGAGAAGAGAGATTCAATTCCATTGTCGGTGAACAGAGGCATCAGGTGTAATATAACCCTGCCTAGGTTATATAACTACTGATCTCCAGTGTAACGGGGGGTGGGGGAAATAGCTCTATCTTGTCCATTATTCCACCCCCAGTTAACTAACGAGGCCGGGGGAAACAGCTCTCTCTAGTCCGTTATCCCGTCCCCAGTTAGCTAACTATTCTAGAGCACTCCCAGAGTTCCTAAGGCAACCTCTCTCGTTCAACACCTTGTAACCTAGGTATTTGACTACCTAGGTGCTAAGACTACAAGGCGCCGTCACTTGATCAGTTACCCGAAACTCTAGAGAGAACTCTAGAATACAGAATCATTGCCACAAACGTATAAGAGAAAACGAAAGGAAAGAAATGAATAGTGAAGTAATTAGTGAGGGTTTGGGTGAGAGGTAGGGAGGTGGGAGGAGCGAGGAGGGTCATTAGTTGAAAGTGAGAGTTCAGAGAGGGGTGGAGGGAGAGGTGTAGATAGGTAGAAGTAGAAGAGTAGCTAGTAGAAGTAGAAAGTAGATAGTAGAAGACGAAATGCTGCCACCATCCATTCATGATCATTACATACAAGACAAGGAATGGAACTTGTCTGTATCACAATATTCACCAAAGATGTTATCAAGAGATCATTATTAGTATGGTCCCATCTTTATCATGTACTCATTCTAAACCATGAAACCAGTAACCACAGAGGCTTTCTCACCTCAACTCAAAATCTCTAGGGAACAAAATAAAGTCCATTTAAATAATAAATTCAACAATTATATTTTTCATGATAAGTATCATAACTTAAGCAATCCAATTAAAATGTTAAAGATTAATATTCAAAGTGAGTCATCCTCCAAGAATCTGAGAACACTACAACTGACTGCCCCTGATCATTCACACAACACTTGTAAAACACGACCAAGTCACCTAAATGTTCACTCACCGAGGACTGAGTCTAAGTGAATAGAGAGGGGGGGGGGGGGTCTGCAATTTTCAGGCAGCGTCACCCCCCGTCTGGTGACGGCCTATCTCGACGGCTGGCCTCTGCTCTGCTCCGCTGGCTGGTCTCCTATTTTAATGCCTAATCCTCTTGAATCGATAGCTCTCCGAGTATATATTGGGGACCCTAGTAGCTAACTCTGCCCACAAGTAGATAGCCTGAGGCACTCTACCAAGCCACTCCTTAAACGTCGGCATGTTTGAAGGCTACCAGGCTCCAATTATGAGATTAACGGAAGCAAGGTGAAATTCTCATGATCTGACCTCAGGTCACTTGAGGTCATTAATGCTTTGAGGTGTGAGATCTCAGGCCGACAACCTGGCGCCTTTCTCAAATCCTTGTCTGTGACTCATGTACTATATATATTTTAAATAAACTAAACCAAACACTTTTACAGTGTTACACCAGGATGCAACCAAGAACTGTTGCCTATAACCACTTGATACCTATCTAACACCTAGGTGAACAGACGCATCAGGTGAAAGGAAACGCACCCAACAGTTTCTGTCCTGCTCGGGAATTGAACCCAGGACCCTCTGTTGTGAACCGACGACGCAGACCACTGTGCCACAGGACCCTTGCGATTCATCAGCGACTTCTTAAAAAAATCTTGTAAGTACTACAGTGAAATCACTGTAATTAAGTAACCTGAAAAGATTCAAATACTCTCATTTTTCTTACAGTGACGCCGTATAATAAGTGAGGAATATGGCTCTGTTATTTAGGTACTTCCCGCATTAAGTTATTAAGTTCTTTATAACTTAATAACAGTACTATTAAGTACTGTTATTAAGTACTTTAAGTACACTCACAGACAGGCAAGTACTTTCCTGTAATTTCTAACAGGACAGTGCTCGTAGATAGCTGTTACCTGGCTGTTGTCACTGATAGGAAAGTGCCGCGATAGGCAAACACTTGCCTATAGTCAGTGGTAGGTAAGCACACTTACCCACCACTCCTCTACCCTACCCCCACCTCCTCCCCCGCCACCCGAGCTAAGGTAAATCCGACTCACTACACCATCTATACCTTTCCTTATTTTTCCCCTACCCCCGTCAGGAGACCTGTAGGGTATACTCAAATAGTTGTATACTCAGTATACAGGGGGTAGACCTGTAAGGTATACCTGTATACCTGTAAGGGTCAGGGTATACCAGAGACCTGTAGGGGTATAATCAATGTTGTATTGTGTGTATTATCCTACACAATCCTGTGTTCTAATCAAGCCTTAGGAATCGCCCTAACCTAACCTACCTTAACCTAAGCTATCCTAACCTAATCTAATCTAACCTAAACCTAACATTTTGGGCGAATGGTGTTTTATCAATTTTAGATCATCTTATTTTTCCTGATTAGTAGTGAAGTGTTCATTTCGGTGTATTTGAACGATTTGAAATTTTGAGCTTAACTCATTTGTTATTCACCTATACTCATTCTGTGAGTGGTAGTGGACTCGATACCTGTCTTGTGAGTGACAGTGGATCCCATATCCTCCCTGTGAGCAGATAATGGCTGCTTACTCATCCTGTAAAGGGGTTGATGATCCGATGTCCATCCTGTGATTGGCTGGTGACCCCATACCCACCCTGTGAGCGGCTGGTGACCCCACACCCATCCTGTGAGCGGCTATGTTGACCCCATACCCATCCTGTGAGTGGCTGGTGACCCCATGCTCATCCTGTGAGTGGCTGGTGACCCCATACCCATCCTGTGAGTGGCTGGTGACCCCATACCCATCCTGTGAGTGGCTGGTGACCCCATACCCATCCTGTGAGTGGCTGGTGACCCCATACCCATCCTGTGAGTGGCTGGTGACCCCATACCCATCCTGTGAGTGGCTATGGTGACCCCATACCCATCCTGTGAGTGGCTATGGTGACCCCATACCCATCCTGTGAGTGGCTATGGTGACCCCATACCCATCCTGTGAGTGGCTGGTGACCCCATACCCATCCTGTGAGCGGCTATGGTGACCCCATACCCATCCTGTGAGTGGCTATGGTGACCCCATACCCATCCTGTGAGTGGCTATGGTGACCCCATACCCATCCTGTGAGGGGTAGTGGAAAATGAGAGGCAAATAATGAACTTTAGAACTGAGCCACATTCACAAAGGAGGTGTACGCGCCCACTTAAGAGGTCCACACCTCGCATCTCAATCATGGCGGCTTTAGGCAGTATTTTTTGAAGAGTTTACGAGCTCTGAAGCACTGCCAAATCGTCTCTGACAACAACACCCTACGACCTCGCAGTACTCCGGAGGTCGTAAACTGATGAGTAAATACGCACTCAGCCGCCATGATTGAGATACGTAGTACTCTGGACTTCGTAAACACGGCCCGCGGGCGCCAGTATCCCTCTAGTTAAGTCATTGACATCACTGATGTGCTAGCAACATGTGACGTCATTGTGTACACTAGATGAGAATTATATTGCATGTACATGTACTTAACGTGTACACTCACCTTGTCGTGTACACTCACCTTGTTGTGTACACTCACCTTGTTGTGTACACTCACCTGGTCATGTACACTCACCTTGTTGTGTACACTCACCTGGTCATGTACACTCACCTTGTTGTGTACACTCACCTGGTCATGTACACTCACCTTGTCGTGTACACTCACCTTGTTTGTGTACACCTCACCTGTGGTGTACACTCCCCTGGTCCTGTACACTCACCTTGTCGTGTACCACTCACCTTGTGTGTAGCACTCACCTGGTCGTGTACACTCACCTTGTTTGTGTACACTCACCTTGTTGTGTACACTCACCTTGTTGGGTACACTCATCTTGTTGGGTACACGCCCCTTGTCCGTGGTACACTCACCTTGTGTGTACACTCACCTTGGTTCCGTGTACAACTCACCTTGTTTGTGTACACTCACCTATGTCGTGTACACTCACCTTGTTGTGTACACTCACCTTGTCGTGTACACTCACCTTGTTGTGTACCACTCATCTTGTTGTGGTACACTCATCTTGTCGTGTACACTCACCTTGTTGTGTACACTCACCTTGTTCGTGTACAACTCACCTGTTGTGTGTACACTCACCTGGGTCCTTTGTACACTCCACCTTGTTGTGTACACTCACCTGGTCGTGTACACTCACCTGACCGAGATACTTGAATTAAAGTACATGTACAATAAAATCAAATTACATGATGTATCTATGAGCAAATATTGAAGCCGTGCGATGGGCTCAAACCCTCAGTGGGATCGAACGCAAGTTCGATCCCACCATAGAGCCACTATATTTGTCTCAACCTATATGCCACTGACCATGTAGGTTGGGAGCCGGTCGGCCGAGCGGACAGCACGCTGGACTTGTGATCCTGTGGTCCTGGGTTCGATCCCTGACGCCGGCGAGAAACAATGGGCAGAGTTTCTTTCACCCTATGCCCCTGTTACCTAGCAGTAAAATAGGTACCTGGGTGTTAGTCAGCTGTCACGGGCTGCTTCCTGGGGGTGGAGGCCTGGTCGAGGACCGGGCCGCGGGGACACTAAAATGCCCCGAAATCATCTCAAGATAGACCAAGTATAGTCTTGTGCACGATAAGAACCTACACATGATTACCAGACAAAATACCGGTGTAGTGTTTTCTTATTATTATTATTTTCTACCACAGACGTGGCCACACATTAACAATGCTAACCAGGTGTAGTGGAGGCGGCCTTAATAGGTGGCGTCCCTGGAAACACAAACCGAAACTGTCTCTATTTTCCGCTTGTTACAACTTGTAATAAAGTTGTTACATCTTGGCTTAACGTGTTTATGACGTATTAGAACGTTGTTACAACTTGATATATTGGTTGTTATAACTGGTTAGAAGGTGTTAAAACTTGTTCGAACGTTGTACCAACGTCGTAGTTTCGGTGTGTGTTTGACGGGCTACGTAGCACTTGCCTTGCGTCTCTCCAGCGGTTGGATTTGTCCTGACCAGGGAGGATTGACTGGGCACCAGTCATTAACTGCTCGCTAATGGGCGCCTGGTTGTTATAAGCGATTGAGTGGGGGGGTGGGGTCGTGTTCTTGGAAAAACTAGTAAGTCTATGGGAAGAATAAGGTCCCAGCTTGCTAATTGGAGTCAGATTTAGTCTGAGGAGACTAAATCTGAGCTGAGGAGACTGAGCTATGAGGAGAAAGCGCCAAGCTATTACTACTATATAGCACTTGGAACGGATAAAGGATAAGTCTTAGGGGATGGGCTGGGGGGGGGGGGAAAGGAATGGTGTCCAACCATTTGGACAGTCGGGGGATTGAACGCCGACCTGCACTCAAGAGCAGTAAGCAAGGGAAGCAATCATGTGAAGTAAACAAACAGGTGGAGGGGCCTGGGTAGAGTTGTTTACCTGCCCTCCTCTCATTTTCACACTAACAAAGTAAATATCGCCGTGTTTGGGTAAGACTTTGGGGGGGGGGGGGAGGAGCGGTTAGTACCCATGAGTTGGTTAATTACCTCACCACAGTAGGTAAAGGGTGGGGAAATGGGGCGCTGATTGGTGGGTTGGGGGGGGGGAGTGAGTCATGTGGGTAGTAGATGAGTCATGTGAGTGGGGGGGGGGGAGGGGACGAGTCATATATGTGAGCCAAGGGGATTAGTCTTGTGGGCTCGAATCCCTCAATTATGAGCCGAGAACGTAGACCACTGTGCTGCAGGAGACATCTTTCTTCTGGGCCGTGGACACAGGGTGCCGCCTCCTTCCCCAGGTCCCTGACCCCTGCCTTCTGAGGATGAGTGCTCCTCACCCCAGGTGGGGGGGGGGAGGTGAGGTGTGAGGAGCACAGGACACTCAGCCACTCACCCCAGCGTGCTCGCCCCTCACTCCACAACACTTGGCAAGTGAGAGAGTCGCTGCTCTTCAGTAAGTGATGAAAGGAAGACTGCGAGAGTTGCATGTGTGTGTGTGTGTGTGTACTTACCTATTTGTGCTTGCGGGGAGGTTAAGCTTTAGCTCTTTGGTCCCGCCTCACAACAGTCAATCAACTGATGTACAGATTCCTGAGCCTACTGGGCTCTATCATATCTACATTTGAAACTGTGTATGGAGTCAGCCTCCACCACATCACTGCCTAATGCATTCCACCTGTTAACTACTCTGACACTGAAAAATATCTGTTAACTGTTAACTGATCCACCTGTTAACTACTCAGACACTGAAAAAGATCTTTCTAACGTCCCTGTGGCTCATTTGGGTACTCAGTTTCCACCTGTGTCCCCTTGTTCGTATACCACCCGTGTTAAACAGTTTATTTTTATCTACCCTGTCAATTCCTCTGAGAATTTTGTAGGTAGTGATCATGTCTCCCCTTACTCTTCTCTCTTTCAGTGTCGTGAGAGGAATTTCCCGTAGCCTTTCCTTGTAACTCATGCCTCTTAGTTCTGGGACTAGTCTAGTGGCATACCTCTGAACTTTTTCCAGCTTCGTCTTGTGCTTAATAAGGTTACGGGCTCCATGCTGGGGCCGCATACTCCAGGATTGGTCTTACATATATGGTATACAAGGTTCTGAATGATTCCTTACACAGGTTCCTGAAGGCTGTTCTGATGTTAGCCAGCCTCGCATATGCCTCAGACGTAATTCTATTTATGTGGGCTTCAGGAGACAGGTTTGGTGTGATTTCAACTCCTAGATCTTTCTCTCTGTGTGATTCATGAAGTACTTCATCTCCTATTCTGTATTCTGGATCTGGCCTCCTGTTTCCACCGCCTAGTTTCATTACTTTGCATTTACTCGGGTTGAACTTTAGCAGCCATTTGTTGGACCATTCATTCAATCTGTCTAGGTCATCTTGTAGCCTCCTACTATCATCCTCTGTTTTAATCCTCCTCATAATTTTTGCATCATCCGCAAACATTGAGAGAAATGAGTATATACCCTCTGGGAGATCATTTACATATGTCAGAAACAGTATAGGTCCAAGAACTGATCCCTGCGGGACTCCACTTGTGACGTCTCGCCAATCTGAGACCTCACCCCTCACAGTGATTCGCTGTCTTCTGTTGCTTAGGTACTCCATTTTCCAATGGAGAACCTTTCCTTTCACTCCTGCCTGCATCTCCAGCTTTTTCACTAGCCTCTTGTGCGGTACTGTATCAAAGGCTTTCTGGCAATCCAAAAATATGCAGTCTGCCCACCCTTCTCTTTCTTGCCTGATTTTTGTTGCCTTGTCGTAGAATTTAAGTAACTCTGTGAAGCAGGACTTGCCATCCCTGAACCCATGTTGATGCTCTGTTAGAAAGTTCTTTCGCTCCAGATGTTCCACTAGGTTTTTCCGCACAATCTTCTCCATCAGCTTCATGGTATGCAGGTTAGGGACACTGGTCTGTAGTTCAGTGCCTCCTGCCTATCCCCTTTATTGTATATCGGGACTACGTTAGCTGCTTTCAACTGTGTGTACTCACCTAATTGTACTCACCTAATTGTGCTTGCGGGGGGTTGAGCTCTGGCTCTTTGGTCCCGCCTCCCAAAGGTCAATCAACTAATGTACAGGTTCCTGAGCCTACTGGGCTCTATCTCATCTACACTTAAAACTGGGTATGGAGTCAGCCTCCACCACATCACTTCTTAATGCATTTCATTTGTCTACTACTCTGACACTGAAAAAATTCTTTCTAACGTGTCTATGGCTCATTTGGGCATTCAATATCTACCTGTGTCCCCTAGTGCGTGTGCCCCTTGTGTTAAAAAGTCTGTCTTTATCTACCCTATCACTTCCTCTGAGAATCTTGTATGTGGTGATCATGTCCCCTCTAACTCTTCTGTCTCCCAGTGACGTGAGGTTTAATTCCCGTAGTCTCTCCTCGTAGCTCATACCCCTCAGTTCGGGTAATAGTCTGGTGGCAAACCTTTGAACCTTTTCCAGTTTAGTCTTACGCCTGACTAGATATGGACTCCACGCTGGGGCCGCATACTCCAGGATTGGTCTGACATATGTGGTATATAATGTTCTGAAAGATTCCTTACATAAGTTTCTAAAGGCCATTCTTATGTTAGCCAACCTGTCATATGCCGCTGATGTTATCCTCTTGATATGAGCTTCAGGGGATAGGTCTGGCGTGATATCAACCCCCAGGTCTTTCTCTCTCTCTCTGACTCTTGAAGTATTTCATCTCCCAAATGATACCTTGTATCTGGTCTCCTGCTCCCTACGCCTGTCTTCATTACATTACATTTGCTTGGGTTAAACTCTAACAACCATTTGTTCGACCATTCCTGCAGCTTGTCCAGGTCTTCTTGAAACCTCAAGCTGTCCTCCTCTGTCTTAATCCTTCTCATAATTTTGGCGTCGTCAGCAAATATTGAGAGGAATGAGTCAATACCCTCTGGGAGATCATTTACGTATATCAGAAACAAGATAGATCCGAGTACAGGGCCCCTGTGGGACTCTCTGGTGACTTCACACCAATCTGAGGTCTCACCCCTCTCTGCTTCCTATTGCTTAGGTACTCCCTTATCCACTGGAGCGCCCTACCAGTTACTCCTGCCTGTTTCTCTAGCTTATGCATCAGCCTTTTATGGGGTACTGTGTCAAAGGCTTTCTTACAGTCCAATAAAAATGCAGTCCTCCCATCCTTCTCTTTCTTGTTTAATCTTTGTCTCCTGATCGTAGAATTCTATTAAGCCTGTAAGGCAAGATTTACCCTCCCTGAACCCATGTTGATGGGTTGTCACGAAGTCTCTTCTCTCCAGATGTGTTACTAGGTTTTTTCTCACAATCTTCTCCATCACCTTGCATGGTATACAAGTTAAGGACACTGGCCTGTAGTTCAGTGCCTCTTGTCTGTCACCCTTTTTAAATATTGGTACTACATTAGCAGTCTTCCATATTTCTGGTAGGTCTCCCGTTTCCAGTGACCTACTATACACTATGGAGAGTGGCAAACAAAGTGCTCCTGCACACTCTTTCAATACAAATGGTGAGATTCTGTCCGGCTCAACAGCCTTTCTCACGTCCAGCTTCAATAGGTGCCTCTTGACCGCCACTCTCGTAATTTCGAACCCTTCCAAGGTCGCCTGGTTTGTTGCCACCTCTCCTAGTGCCGTGACCACTCTTTGTTCTATTGTAAAGACCTCCTGGAACCTCTTGTTGAGTTCTTCACACACCTCTTTGTCATTCTCTGTGTACCTGTCCTCACCCGTTCTAAGCTTCATCACCTGTTCCTTCGCTGTTGTTTTCCTTCTGATGTGACTGTGTAGTAGCTTTGGCTCCGTCTTGGCTTTATTAGCTATATCATTTTCATACCTTTTCTCAGCTGCTCTTCTCACACTAACATACTCGTTCCTGGTATCTCTGCTTTCTGGTGTTCTGTTATTACGGAAGTTCCTCCACACCCTTTTGTTCAGCTCCTTTGCTATCATACATTCCTTATTAAACCACGGATTCTTCTTCTGCTTCTCGCTTTTTTCTGTCGGGCTGGGATAAACCTGTTTACCGCCTCCTGAGACTTATGGGTGACATAGTCCATCATGTCTTGTACGGACGTAGTTCTGAGTTCTGTGTCCCATGGTATATCCCTTAGTAATTTATTCATCTTCTCACAGTTTTCCTTTCGGTACGCCAGCCCTTTGTTTTCCAGTTCTTTTTTTGGGGAGATAATTCATAGCTCAACCAGGTACTCAAAGCTCAATACACTATGACCACTCATTCCCATGGGGGCTTCCATCTTAACTTCCCTTATATCCGACTCATTTAGGGTAAATATCAGATCAAGCAAGCTGGCTCATCCTCTCCTCTCCTTCTTGTCGGTCCCTTGACGTGTTGACTTAGAAAGTTTCTTGTTGCCACGTCCAGCAACTTGGCTCTCCATGCATCTGGTCCTCCATGTGGGTCTCTGTTCTTCCAATTTATCTTCTCGTGGTTGAAGTCTCACATGATTTGTAGTCTGGATCTGTTCCTGCTAGCCACAGAAGCTGCTCTATTATATTTTATTGATGGTGGCCATGTTGTTTCTATCATGTTCCTGTCTGGGTCTTCTGTCGTTTAGTGGGGGGTTATATATGACTACTACTATAATTTTTTGTCCTCCAATTGTTATGGTACCTGTTATGTAGTCACCGAACCTTCACAGCTCTGAACAACTTTCTCTTCAAAACTCCAGCCTTTTCTTATCAGCAGAGAGAGCTACACCTCCTCCTCCTCTTCTTTCTCTCTCTTTCCTCACTACATAGTAGTCCTGTGGAAACATTGCATTTGTTATGGTTTTCGTTAGCTTTGTTTCTGTGAGCGCTATTATGTCTGGGTTTTCTTCTGGTGCCCATTGTCCAAGTTTACTTGTTTTATTTGTAATCCCATCTATGTTAGTGTACATTGCCTTGAAGCTCACTTCCTTCTGTTCATTCTCATGTCCCCTTCTTGGTGAGCGTTCACCTGATGGAGGAAGCTGTTCCATAGGTGTAAAGATTTGTGAGGTAATTAACAGGGTCTCAGAGGATACTGGGGTGAGGGGTTGAGCGGGGTAGGGGAAGGGGGGACAGGGAGGGTATGGGGTAAGGAGGGAGGGGAGTGGGGACAGAGGGGATAGGGAAAGGGGGGGAGGGGAGACATGGTGGGAAAGCGGGGAGGGATGACAGGGTCGGTATGGGGTGAGGGGGGGGGGGAGTGGTGACTGAGCATCTGAGTGGGCGGCAGGGAGGAGTAGGGGTTGGGATGGTTTTTATTCGGAGGAGGGTGGTGATGTTGCCCTCCCCTCTGGTGTTGCTGGTATGCTGGTTGTGGGTTCCCCCCTCTCCTCTGCGAATATTGTGTTGGGGCTGCAATTTCCTGGTTTTCTCCTCCCACCCTGCGCTTCTTCCTTGCTTCTGTCGCCATGGCTCTCTCCTCCTTCGTTCTGTCCCTCTGGAGGAATACTACTTTGCATTCTCCCACATATTGCAGATGACTCTTCCTTTCTAGAATATCCTCCTTCGTCCTTCTCCTTTATCCTTCTATCCTCCTAGAATATCCTGTATTCGAATACCCTCCTTATCCTCCTGTGCCTGTGTGCGTGTGTGTGTGTTTATGTGTGTGTGTGTGTGTGTGTGTGTGTATGTGTGTGTGTGTGTGTGTGTGTGTGTGTGTGTGTGTGTGTGTGTGTGTGTGTGTGTGTGTGTGTGTGTGTGTGTGTGTGTGTGTGTGTGTGTGTGACCTTTCAGTAATTTTAACGGACATTTGCAAACTGGAGTGACTAGCACAGATATTTCGACAGACGAAGGTGTTAGGCGTGCCACACACTAACAATAACAGTTTGCGTAAACACCAACTCTAACATGACCAAACAAGACTCGACGTTCACAAACTCTGGCGCCTCCAGCCAGCTTTTCCAGCTAAAAAAAAAATGATATTATCTCAGGGGGAAAACCTCCCCAAAAATTACCAAGACAAAATTATGGCAAACACAGATATCCTGAGGTAGGAACTTGGAAAAATAACGTGAAAGTACACATTTCAGTCCTCAGCAACGTAACCCGGACCAAACCAAACCACAGCGTAATCACAACATTGTTTTAATACGTTGTAGCAACGTCATAATATTATTCCAACGTTGTGGGTTGCTTGTGTGTGTGTGTGTGTGTGTGTTTGGTGGGAAAGGTCAGAGGAGCGGCAGAAACACAAGATTTTGCAAACAAAATTCAGCTTAGACAGAACCTCAGGAACGACAAAACGTGTCAGTAAAGTCACTGCAACAGTCAACAGTGAGCAACAGCAGCTGTTGCTGACTGTTGCTAGCAGCTCGTGTTGACATTCACTTCCTGGTTTAGCAGTTTCTTCGCTCTCTGAACGGTGGAAACAAATTCCCTAAGGGTGAAAAAAAGGCAATAAACAATGAGAATGTGGTCCAGAGATCCTACAACGGCAGAGTCACGTGCTGATGCTGGCGATATATGGCACTCTGGAATGTGTGTGAGAGAGAGAGAGAGAGAGAGAGAGAGAGAGAGAGAGAGAGAGAGAGAGAGAGAGAGAGAGAGAGAGAGAGAGAGAGAGAGAGAGAGAGAGAGAGAGAGAGAGAGAGACAGACAGACAGACAGACAGACAGACAGACAGACAGACAGACAGACAGAGAAAGAGAGAGAGAGAGAGAGAGAGAGAGAGAGAGAGAGAGACAGACAGACAGACAGACAGACAGACAGAGAAAGATAGAGAGAGAGAGAGAGAGAGAGAGAGAGAGAGAGAGAGAGAGAGAGAGAGAGAGAGAGAGAGAGAGAGAGACAGACAGACAGACAGACAGACAGACAGACAGACAGACAGACAGACAGATAGACAGAGACAGACAGAGAAAGAGAGAGAGAGAGAGAGAGAGAGAGAGAGAGAGAGAGAGAGAGAGAGAGAGAGAGAGAGAGAGAGAGAGAGAGAGAGAGAGAGAGAGAGAGAGAGAGAGAGAGAGAGAGAGAGAGAGAGAGAGAGAGAGAGAGAGAGAGAGAGAGAGAGAGAGAGAGAGAGAGAGAGAGAGAGAGAGAGAGAGAGAGAGAGAGAGAGAGAGAGAGAGAGAGACAGACAGACAGACAGAGACAGACAGAGAAAGAGAGAGAGAGAGAGAGACAGAGAGAGATAAAATGTACAAAATGAATGCAGAGCTCAACATGTAGTGACACGTACTAAGTGACGGGCGTCTGCAGTGCATGGCTACATGGACGGTGGGGAGCAGCACGGGGACGCCAGCAGTGACGGCACGGGAAGGACAGAAGGAACAGGGAAGGACAGAAGGAACAGGGAAGGACAGAAGGAACAGGGAAGGACAGAAGGAACAGGGTTAGCCAGGAGAGGGACGGGAGAAGCAGGCAGCTCCCTGCTACACTATGATGTTAACTAAACAGTTCCCGAGACTCCTCGCGACGGCAGGAAGGATGAGCTCGTTATTGGCGTAATGCGTCAAGAAGACAGTAACGCAAGCTTTAGTTACGCACGGGGCTGTATCAAGCGACCAACGCAACTACGTCCTTATTACGGCGTTACGACTTAACAGCGAGGTGGTTATATACGTTGTCCTGGGAGGCTCGTTATCGTGAGGTGACGTACACCGTCTTCAAGATAACAGCCACGCTCATATGTACCTGTGGCGATGGGGGCGCTGGTAGTACAGTCGTCTACGTTCTCGGGTCACAGTCCAGGGGCACCGGGTTCGATTCCCGATTGGGGGGAGGGATAAAAATGATTAGACACGTTTCCTTTCACCTGATGCATCTGTTTACCAAATAGTAAATAGTTACCCCGGGGAGTTATATAGAGAAGTATTGTAGGTTCTATCCTGGAGCACTCCAGTGGCAAACTCTGTGAGCAGGAACTACGGCATGATCTCCCGCACTACATCACTGAATGCTCAGTTATTAGACCTTTCAGACCAGTTGGCATGAGGTACCTGGAGCTTTGCAATTACTTTATTCACTCTCGTATTCTTGAAGATATCCTCACAGTGCACCCAAAATTTGCCAGTGCAGGCTATTAAACACATGGCCCTGTATGACTAACCATCCTGCGAGATGGGGACTTGTATTACCACTGCTACCTTATTCAATCTTGTGTTGTTGATATCCTCAAAATGCATCCGGAGTCTGCCAATGTGATGTTATAGTGGCCAGAATACGCCTGGGATACAGACGTATCTGGCAGCTTTCTCAAAACCCAAATGTCAAGTACACAATGTGTCAACTTTGTGAAAGAGAAAACATGCACTCTCTTGAACATTATATTGTAGAATGTCCCATACTGACTGACTTTCGCCCTCCTGGGCTAAGGTATGCTGAACTCTGTAGTTACTATATGAGTACTGGAACACTTGATGATATATTGGACTTGTATCCAAGATTGACCATGTAATATATCAATCATACAATGTATATATATGATGTAACTATATAACCTGAGCTTGTAAAAGCACCTTCATCACCTTCAGTGATTAAGTGCTTAATTGCACACTAGTTTCTTTATCAGCTACCTCACCCTGTCAGAGTAAATGAGACAAATGTATGTGAATGCATGTGTGTGTATATATGTATGTATATATGTGTGTGTGTGTATGTATATGTATGGGTATAAAGTATATATGGAAGCTGATCAGAATTACATTTCACCTTTGTGAATGTACATTAATGACACTATGTAAAAGACACATCTAACACTTTATGTAGGGCATACGTAAATCTGTGTATCTATGTATTTACGTATGTAGGTTAGCTTAGCATTTTAAAAGCACCGAATCACCTTCTGTGGTTGAGTGTTCAATAAACCCTTGAACTGTATGTTTAACACTTCTCTAACCCTGTCCATGGAGGACAGAAGAAAATGTATATATGCTGATTAGCATTGTAAATGTGTGGCCACGTCTGTGGTAGAAAATAATGAAATAAAAAATAAAAGTGCAGACCGCTTGTCACATGCCTCTGTATGACTAACCATCCTGTGTGATGGGGATTTCTTAGCATCACCTAGTTAGCTTTTTTGACACACTGTACTCCACTTCATATAGTCTAGGGCAGCTGCACTAATGCACATGTACCTCATGTATTAATAAATAATAAAAAAAAATCTATTCTGGAGGTCAGCAGTTGACCCGGGGGACGGGGGGGGGGTGACCTTACACATGACCTCTTATTTACTCAACTGTTTTGGTTCGCATTTTTGGGGAAGGTCAGGTGCGGTTCGGCCTAAAGGAAGGGGGGGGCTCTATACAAGCTTCATGTACCCAACGATGGAAAATATGTATTTCCTCACACAACCCGTGTGTGTGTTGTAAATTGTGTGTGTTGTAAATTGTGTGTGTTGTAAATTGTGTGTGTTGTAAATTGTGTGTGTTGTAAATTGTGTGTGTTGTAAATTGTGTATTAATTTTGTAACATCAAATAATTTGAAAACATTTCTGTTGTGTAAATTTTGTCCCTCAAGAATTAAGTTTTCTGAAAGAAAGACAAAATTACGATAAGATTCTCTATAAAATGAGGTGACGTGCTGTTAGTCAATTGTAATAGTTTCATTTTATATATTCTACATATCTCTATGTTAGAAGAACTGTGCCCTGGGGACCTCTGGAGGCCCCTGTCCCTCATGCCAGGGACTGTATCCTGGGGACCTCTGGTGGCCCCTGTCCCTCATGCCAGGGACTGTATCCTGGGGTCCTCTGTGGCCCCTGTCCCTCGTGCCAGGGACTGTATCCTGGGGACCTCTGGTGGCCCCTGTCTCTCATGCCAGGGACTGTATCCTGGGGACCTCTGGAGGCCCCTGTCCCTCATGCCAGAGACTGTATCCTGGGGACCTCTGGAGGCCCCTGTCCCTCATGCCAGGTACTGTATCCTGGGGACCTCTGGTGGCCCCTGTCCCTCATGCCAGGGACTGTATCCTGGGGACCTCTGGTGGCCCCTGTCCCTCATGCCAGGGACTGTATCCTGGGGTCCTCTGGTGGCCCCTGTCCCTCATGCCAGGGACTGTATCCTGGGGACCTCTGGAGGCCCCTGTCCCTCATGCTAGGGACTGTATCCTGGGGACCTCTGGAGGCCCCTGTCCCTCATGCCAGGGACTGTATCCTGGGGTCCTCTGGAGGCCCCTGTCCCTCATGCCAGGGACTGTATCCTGGGGACCTCTGGAGGCCCCTGTCCCTCATGCCAGGGACTGTGCCCTGGGGACCTCTGGTGGCCCCTGTCCCTCATGCCAGGGACTGTATCCTGGGGACCTCTGGTGGCCCCTGTCCCTCATGCCAGGGACTGTATCCTGGGGACCTCTGGTGGCCCCTGTCTCTCATGCCAGGGACTGTATCCTGGGGTCCTCTGGTGGCCCCTGTCCCTCATGCTAGGGACTGTATCCTGGGGACCTCTGGAGGCCCCTGTCCCTCATGCCAGGGACTGTATCTTGGGGTCCTCTGGTGGCCCCTGTCCCTCATGCCAGGGACTGTATCCTGGGGACCTCTGGTGGCCCCTGTCCCTCATGCCAGGGACTGTATCTTGGGGTCCTCTGGTGGCCCCTGTCCCTCATGCCAGGGACTGTATCCTGGGGTCCTCTGGTGGCCCCTGTCCCTCATTCCAGGGACTGTATCCTGGGGTCCTCTGGTGGCCTCTGTCCCTCATGCCAGGGACTGTATCCTGGGGACCTCTGATGAACCCTGTCCCTCATGCCAGGGACTGTATCCTGGGGTCCTCTGGTGGCCCCTGTCCCTCATGCCAGGGACTGTATCCTGGGGTCCTCTGTGGCCCTTGTCCCTCATGCCAGGGACTGTATCCTGGGGTCCTCTGGTGGCCTCTGTCCCTCATGCCAGGGACTGTATCCTGGGGACCTCTGGTGGCCCCTGTCCCTCATGCCAGGGACTGTATCCTGGGGTCCTCTGGTGGCCCCTGTCCCCTCATGCCAGGGACTGTATCCTGGGGACCTCTGGTGCCCCAGTCCCTCATGCTAGGGACTGTACCCTGGGGACCTCTGGTGGCCCCTGTCCCTCATGCTAGGGACTGTATCCTGGGGACCTCTGGTGGCCCCTGTCCCTCATGCCAGGGACTGTATCCTGGGGACCTCTGGTGGCCCCTGTCCCTCATGCCAGGGACTGTACAACGAGGGAATATTTATTTTCCTACCACAGACGTGGCCACACATTTACAATGCTAACCAGCATATATACATTTTCTTGTCCTCCATGGACAGGACGAGAGAGCTGTTACACATATAGTTCAGTGAGTTATTGAACAATCAACCACAGAAGGTCATTGTAGTGTTTTTTAAATGTTAATCTAATCAACAAACATAACTGTGGTTGGTTTGAACCTCACGATGTTATGATACCTATTTACAGCTAGGTGAACAGCAGCATGAGGTGCATGGGAAACTAGTCCAAATGTTTTTGCCCAGCCGGTGGAATCAAACTTAGTCGACAACAGCTAGTGTATGTCTGTGTGCGTGCATGAGAGAGAGAGAGAGAGAGAGAGAGAGAGAGAGAGAGAGAGAGAGAGAGAGAGAGAGACAGAGAGAGAGAGAGACAGAGAGACAGACAGAGAGACAGATATATATATATATATATATATATATATATATATATATATATATATATATATATATATATATATATATATATACATATATATATATATATATATATATATATACATATATATATATATATATATATATATATATATATATATATATATATATATATATATATATAGGCTATACAGGCTATATATATATATATATATATATATATATATATATATATATATATAGAGAGAGAGAGAGAGAGAGAGAGAGAGAGAGAGAGAGAGAGAGAGAGAGAGAGAGAGAGAGAGAGAGAGAGAAAGACTAGTAGTCTGTGGACAGCCTCCAGGATGTCAGGTGACTGGTCAGGTGACTGGTCAGGTGACTGGTCAGGTGACTGGTCAGGTGACCAGGGGGTCACGGGTCAAGCGGCCACTGTAGACCTCTGACGCATGGTCAGTGAGTGTTGACTGTGGCTACCTTCTCCTGCTCACACGCTGGAGTCCAGAGGCACTGTGGTGAAATGTCTGGTGTTCAACCGTGGCTCGGAGCTTTATGGGTCCTGTGGCGTAGTAGTCTTCGTCGGTGGCTTACAACCGAAGGTCATGGTTCAATTTCCTGGGTAAGGTAAGCTTGGAGGAACCTTGTACTTAAAGCCCTCTATTCATCCAGTAGTGAAATATGTATCCTGGAGTTAGACAACTGTTGTGGGTTGCATATTAAGAAAGGTCTACAGGCTTCCTGTCCCCCGACAACGGGAAACCAAATGTCACACATCCACTGTTGAGTGACAGTGATGTGTGGCATCACTGTCCCTCCCTCTCTCTAACACTGTCAACGGTGACAGGAAGCCTGTTTAGGCTTATCGACAGCACCCTAAGCCAACAGTCCTGGCCTCCCCCAGGATGCAGCCCCCCCCTTCCCACCCACAAAAGTTTCGTTTCTCCCGGGTACCTATTTATACTACCGGGTAAACAGAGGCATCAGGTCAACCTGGCACCAACAACTGACCTTTTCCGCACGATGCGACCCACAACAGCCGGAGCCTCGGAGCCGCCTGGCCCCGAGGAAAGACACCAAAAATTCATCACAAACACATCATACACACACACACACACACACACACACACACACACACACACACACACACGAGTGTGTGTGTGTGCGTCTCATGAGTCTCATGTGCGGTACTTTGATACAATACCGCACATGAGACTGCTACTCAAACTCGAGAGGCAGGCGGGAGTTAGCGGAAAGGTCCTAGCATGGGTAAGGAACTACCTAACAAGAAGGAGTCAGAGTTACGGTAAGGGGCGAGAAGTCGGACTGGCGAACAGTAACGAGTGGAGTACCTCAAGGATCGGTACTGGGACCAATTCTATTTCTAACATATTTTAACGACATGTTTACTGGAGTAGACTCCTACATGTCGATGTTCGCGGATGACGCAAAGTTGATGAGAAGAGTTGTGGCAGATGAGGATTGTAGGATCCTCCAAGAGGACTCGCACAGGTTGCAGAGATGGTCAGAGAAATGGCTACTGGAGTTCAACACGAGCAAATGTAAAGTTATGGAAATGGGATCAGGTGATAGGAGACCAAAGGGACAGTACACAATGAAGGGGAACTGACTAACTGTGACGACGCGAGAAAGAGACCTGGGAGTGAACGTAACACCTAATCTATCTCCTGAAGCCCATATAAATAGGATAACGACAGCAGCGTACTCTACACTGACAAAAGTTAGAACATCATTCAGAAAACTAAGTGAGGAGGCATTTAGGGCGCTTTACACTGCCTACGTGAGGCCAGTCTTAGAGTATGCTGCACCATCATGGAGTCCCCACATGAAGAAACACATAAGGAAACTGGAGAAGGTTCAGAAGTTTGCAACGAGACTCGTCCCAGCGTTACGAGGGATGCGGTATGAAGAGCGCCTGAAGGAACTGAGCCTTACGACACTAGAAAAAAGAAGGGAGAGAGGGGGATATGATAGGAACGTAGAAAATACTCAGGGAATTGACAGAGTGGACATAGACTAAATGTTCACACGGAATAGTAACAGAACGAGGGGACATGGGTGGAAGCTGAAAACTCAGATGAGTCACAGAGATGTTAGGAGGTTTTCTTTTAGCGTGAGAGTAGTGGAAAAATGGAATGCACTTAAGGAGCAGGTTGTGGAAGCAAATTCTATTCATAATTTTTAAACTTGGTATGATAGGGAAATAGGACAGGAGTCATTGCTGTAAACAACCGATGGCTCGAAAAGCGGGATCGAAGAGTCAATGCTCGATCCTGCAGACACAAATAGGTGAGTACACACACACACACGCACACATTTGCTGCTCAGGAATCTGTACACCAGTTGACTGACAGTTGAGAGGCGGGACCAAAGAGCCAAAGTTCAACCCCCGCAAGCACAAATAGGTGAGCACAAATAGGTGAGTACACACACACACACCAAGTACCGGTGTCCCAGAGAAGAGCTTCACACTGTCACTGCTGGACAGATAATTGCAACTCCAATAATTTATGCTAATCTCTCTCTCATTTGCTAATTACGTGCGTATCGAGGCCCGATAAGCGGCGTCATAAACCACCTGGCAACTATCAATTCCACTTCCGCCTGCGTATATCTGACACAGCGGGGCGATAACAAGGCTGCCATTACGTTTAATAACATGCTGTAATTAGATATTACGGCCTACATTAATTAAACATAATGGCGGTATAGGAGTTCGGGGTGGAGATTGAGGGTCGGTCCTATAATGTAAGAGACAGTCCTGTGTACACCTGGGAAATAGTAGTACAGGCGTAAGGGTCAAGATTGAAGGTCCTGTTACCTATCAGATGGTCCTACCTTGAGGTGCTTCTAGTTACACCTGTGGAATTTGGCGCAGAAACGATCGAGTGACTTGCAGAGGACCCAACACAGGAGAGGACCCAACACAGCCAGGGACCCAACACAGGAGAGGACCCAACACAGGAGAGGACCCAACACAGGAGAGGACCCAACACAGGAAAGAACCCAACACAGGAGAGGACCCAACACAGCCCAGGGACCCAACACAGCCAAGGGACCCAACACAGGAGAGGACCCAACACAGCCAGGGACCCAACACAGCCAAGGGACCCAACACAGGAGAGGACCCGACACAGGAGAGGACCCAACACAGCCAGGGACCCAACACAGCCAGAGACCCAACACAGGAGAGGACCCAACACAGCCAGGGACCCAACACAGCCAGGGACCCAACACAGCCAGGGACCCAACACAGGAGAGGACCCAACACAGGAGAGGACCCAACACAGCCAGGGACCCAACACAGCCAGGGACCCAACACAGCCAAGGGACTCAACAGAGGAGAGGACCCAACACAGCCAAGGGACTCAACAGAGGAGAGGACCCAACACAGGAGAGGACCCAACACAGCCAGGGACCCAACACAGCCAGGGACCCAACACAGCCAAGGGACTCAACAGAGGAGAGGACCCAACACAGCCAGGGACCCAACACAGCCAGGGACCCAACACAGCCAGGGACCCAACACAGCCAGGGACCCAACACAGCCAAGGGACTCAACAGAGGAGAGGACCCAACACAGCCAGGGACCCAACACAGCCAAGGGACTCAACAGAGGAGAGGACCCAACACAGGAGAGGACCCAACACAACACACACCAGCATCCGTCACACTACCTTCCCGCTCCTCCCCCTCACTACCCCCTACCCCCCACCCCACCCCAGTTCTTTTTATGGGCGTGGGACGCTATACATGTGTCACGCCCGACCTCTGGCCAGACGGGCGTGACCAGAGGGGCGGGCGGGCGTGGGGGGTCGGCGCCAAAGGGGGAGGGAGGAAGGCTGGGACTTTGGGAGTTGTGAAGGTTAATATACTAATCGAGAAATTGTATAAAAGTCATTCATGCTTTGGAGCCTAATCGGAATGCTCAACTTACGAGGTCTGTAGCCGCGAAGCTCTTAAGATTTTAAGAAGCTCGTATCCTCTCTGTCTCGACCTGTCCTCACACTTAATGCCACTTTTGACGCTGTCGTCAAAATTACAGTGTTTGTAATTTCACTAAAAGCACCGTATTATTGACGCAATAGAAAGTTAAGCAAGTCCCAGCTGTGTCTGGGTACAAGTGACAGGATGAACAACCCAGCGGGTTTTCTTCCTATTGGGGAGTGTTGTACATGCTGCTATGGCGGTGTGTCCACTCACAAGATGAGTGGCGCTGCCCAATACTGTCACTATGACGGTGTGTCCACTCACAAGATGAGTGGCGCTGCCCAATACTGTCACTATGGCGGTGTGTCCACTCACAAGATGAGTGGCGCTGCCCAATACTGTCACTATGACGGTGTGTCCACTCACAAGATGAGTGGCGCTGCCCAATACTGTCACTATGGCGGTGTGTCCACTCACAGGATGAGTGACGCTGCCCAATACTGTCACTATGGCGGTGTGTCCACTCACAGGATGAGTGACGCTGCCCAATACTGTCACTATGGCGGTGTGTCCACTCACAAGATGAGTGGCGCTGCCCAATACTGTCACTATGGCGGTGTGTCCACTCACAAGATGAGTGGCGCTGCCCAATACTGTCACTATGGCGGTGTGTCCACTCACAGGATGAGTGACGCTGCCCAATACTGTCACTATGGCGGTGTGTCCACTCACAGGATGAGTGACGCTGCCCAATACTGTCACTATGGCGGTGTGTCCACTCACAAGATGAGTGGCGCTGCCCAATACTGTCACTATGGCGGTGTGTCCACTCACAGGATGAGTGACGCTGCCCAATACTGTCACTATGGCGGTGTGTCCACTCACAAGATGAGTGGCGCTGCCCAATACTGTCACTATGGCGGTGTGTCCACTCACAAGATGAGTGGCGCTGCCCAATACTGTCACTATGGCGGTGTGTCCACTCACAGGATGAGTGACGCTGCCCAATACTGTCACTATGGCGGTGTGTCCACTCACAAGATGAGTGGCGCTGCCCAATACTGTCACTATGGCGGTGTGTCCACTCACAGGATGAGTGACGCTGCCCAATACTGTCACTATGGCGGTGTGTCCACTCACAAGATGAGTGGCGCTGCCCAATACTGTCACTATGGCGGTGTGTCCACTCACAGGATGAGTGACGCTGCCCAATACTGTCACTATGGTGGTGTGTCCACTCACAAGATGAGTGACGCTGCCCAATACTGTCACTATGGCGGTGTGTCCACTCACAAGATGAGTGGCGCTGCCCAATACTGTCACTATGGCGGTATGTCCACTCACAAGATGAGTGGCGCTGCCCAATAAACTCGCCCCTCGGGGCAAAATTTATATTTATTGACACAATCTCGGGCTAATGGGGCTTCGATCTCAATAGCTTAGGTTGAATAATCAACCTTCGTACGGATTTGGTTAGATAAAACCACCTCGTATTTGACGCATTTTGGGGCTCGTTTTAAAGACACGTCAAACTTTCTTCCTTTGATCTTGAAAATTTTCACCGACATCAGATATTAGAATTAGAAAGATTATTTGAAACAATTTTTTTCTTTAACTTAGTCATATGGTTGGGTGTGGCCCCGGGTCTGACTGGTGGGGGTAGAAGACCTCTCGATATCACCCACAGGTAATACAAAGGCAATATGTAGGTAAAATACAGGTAATACACAGGAGATATACAGGTAATATTGAAGCAATACAAAAGTAATATACAGGTAATACACAGGTAACAGGTCATACACAGGAAAGACACAAGCAATACAGGTAATACACAGGTCATATACAGGTAATACACAGGTCATATACAGGTAATACACACGTGATATAAAGAAAATACTCCGAGCCCAGGGTAAGCCGACCAGGGTTCGAACCTGCATTAGCAGGGCTCACCCCTACTGGTGAGGGGTATTGCCATAACCACATCACCAGCGCTGGGGGCCGCGGCCAGCCTACATATGTTAAGGAAGGTCACTTACACCTGGGAACTGCTGCTGCTACTGAGACCCTCGGTCCTGTCTCCACACTACTTCCTTGTCTCGTCTCAAGGAAATGGAATGTGTGAGCCGCATATTGTTGGTGACCAGACCACATACTAGAAGGTGAAGGGACGACGACGTTTCAGTCCGTCCTGGACCATTCTCAAGTCGATTGTGAGAATGGTCCAGGACGGACCGAAACGTCGTCGTCCCTTTACCTTCTAGTGTGTGGTCTGGTCAACATACTTTAGCCACGTTACTGTGACTCATCGTCTGCAAGTATATTATTGTCTTACTTTAACGTTGGTCTAGTTGAACTAGAGTGTACTCACTTGATTTTACTCACCTACTTGGGCTTGCGGGGAGTTGAGTTCTGGCTCTTTGGTCCCGCCTCTCAACTGTTAATCAACTGGTGTACAGATTCCTGAGCCTATTGGGCTCTATCATATCTACATTTGAAACTGTGTATGGAGTCAGCCTCCACCACATCACTGCCTAATGCATTCCATTTGTTAACAACTCTGACACTGAAAAAGTTTTTTTCTAACGTCCCAGTGGCTCATTTGGGGACCCAGTTTCCACTTGACTCTACCCCATCCCCTCGTTCGCGTACCACCCGTGTTAAACAGTTTATCCTTATATACCCTGTTAACTACTCTGAGAATTTTGTAGGTAGTGATCATGTCTCCCCGAGCTCTCCTGTCTCCTCTGTGTGTGTGAAGCACAAATGGACAAATGGTCCATAACCAACAATTCCAGTATTCATTTCATCGCTCAAGGGCTCGAGACTGTGACATCAAGATGAGCGGCCAGCACCAGGTCACAAGGTGTACACGTGCACCACCACGTGCCAGGTGTACATGTGCACCACCACGTGCCAGGTGTACACGTGCACCACCACGTGCCAGGTGTACATGTGCACCACCACGTGCCAGGTGTACACGTGCACCACCACGTGCCAGGTGTACACGTGCACCACCACGTGCCAGGTGTACACGTGCACCCACCACGTGCCAGGTGTACACGTGCACCCACTACGTGCCAGGTGTACACGTGCACCCACCACGTGCCAGGTGTACACGTGCACCACCACGTGCCAGGTGTACACGTGCACCCACCACGTGCCAGGTGTACACGTGCACCACCACGTGCCAGGTGTACACGTGCACCCACCACGTGCCAGGTGTACACGTGCACCACCACGTGCCAGGTGTACACGTGCACCACCAAGTGCCAGGTGTACACGTACACCCACCACGTGCCAGGTGTACACGTGCACCACCACGTGCCAGGTGTACACGTGCACCCACCACGTGCCAGGTGTACACGTGCACCCACCACGTGCCAGGTGTACACGTGCACCCACCATGTGCCAGGTGTACAGCTTGCTCGAGGCACGTGTACATCCCTTCTCCCCCCCCCCCAAGCTAGCACCTGGTCCTAGCACACCCACAACGTAACCACGACGTTAGTTCTTACCGCTTTACACTGACATAACGTAATAACGCCAATGAACCTCACAGTTACTTATGTGTGTTTCTGGACTGAGCGTCCATAAGGAGCTGCTGCCGCCGCATCCTTTCATCTCCCAGCGGAGGATGAGATCACCAGCATCACACAGTATATGCCAGCTAACAATATTATTCCTCTATTAACTCCAAAGAAATGCACACCGCTGGCAATTTATGGCCAAGATTCCTAACGGGGCAGAGGTGTTTTGGTTGGCTGAGTGAATGTTTACGATAGCTGATGGGAGTTGGAGAGCTGCCTCAAAGTGAAGCATATATACTCTGGCTTATTCACCCTACCTTAGACACCCTGTCTTCCTGGGGGCACCCTGCCGGGCCCCCCTGTAATTACCTAGCTTTACGGTACATTCCTTAGTCAACACCCTTTAACAGACATTTTACACATATTATATATATATATATATATATATATATATATATATATATATATATATATATATATATATATATTATGTAAGAGAGAGAGAGAGAGAGAGAGAGAGAGAGAGAGAGAGAGAGAGAGAGAGAGAGAGAGAGAGAGAGGGAGGGGGGGGGTACCCTGTTTTCAGGTACATATACACTGAGAATACATCTTAATACAGCTACTGGCCAGGGGTCAGGATTCATCAAGCATTTACGTATCCACTTACGAAGCCTGTACATCTTTCCTCAATGATGACGATTTGATTTACATTTCTTAAACACAGTACGAGGTGGGAAGCACTACGAGGTCGTCTATACCAATAACAACCTCGAGGGGGCGATGGTTCCAAGCTCGTACGCTCTTTAATATATATAAACGAAGCCGCCAAGATTAAGGAAAGATGGCTTTTAGAGTGGAAGAACTCTCGAAACCAATTGAAGGTAAACTACTCACAGCTTGGCCAGGTGCCAGGCTTCCTAGGGGTCTGCCATAACAACCTGGTTGATCAGGGACTTTGTGAATAAACTGGGTGCCGCCAAAGGAAGTTCCCGTATGATACCTGCCAGCGGTTCTTGTAGCTGTGGCCTGTGGCTGTAGCCTTTAGCTGTGGCCTGTAGCTGTGGCCTGTGGCTGTAGCCTGTAGCTGTGGCCTGTAGCTGTGGCCTGTAGCTGTGGCCTGTAGCTGTGGCCTGTGGCTGTGGCCTGTAGCTGTGGCCTGTAGCTGTGGCCTGTAGCTGTGGCCTGTAGCTGTAGCTGTGGCCTGTAGCTGTGGCCTGTAGCTGTGGCCTGTAGCTGTGGCCTGTAGCTGTAGCCTGTAGCTGTGGCCTGTAGCTGTGGCCTGTGGCTGTGGCCTGTAGCTGTGGCCTGTAGCTGTAGCCTGTAGCTGTGGCCTGTAGCTGTGACCTGTAGCTGTGGCCTGTAGCTGTGGCCTGTAGCTGTGGCCTGTAGCTGTGGCCTGTAGCTGTAGCCTTTAGCTGTGGCCTGTAGCTGTGGCCTGTAGCTGTGGCCTGTAGCTGTGGCCTGTGGCTGTAGCCTGTAGCTGTGGCCTGTAGCTGTGGCCTGTAGCTGTGGCCTGTGGCTGTAGCCAGTAGCTGTGGCCTGTGGCTGTAGCCTGTAGCTGTAGCCTGTAGCTGTGGCCTGTAGCTGTGGCCTGTAGCTGTAGCCTGTAGCTGTGGCCTGTAGCTGTGGCCTGTAGCTGTGGCCTGTAGCTGTAGCCTGTAGCTGTGGCCTGTAGCTGTGGCCTGTAGCTGTAGCCTGTAGCTGTAGCCTGTAGCTGTGGCCTGTAGCTGTGGCCTGTAGCTGTAGCCTGTAGCTGTGGCCTGTAGCTGTGGCCTGTAGCTGTAGCCTGTAGCTGTGGCCTGTAGCTGTGGCCTGTAGCTGTGGCCTGTGGCTGTAGCCTGTAGCTGTGGCCTGTAGCTGTAGCCTGTAGCTGTGGCCTGTAGCTGTGGCCTGTAGCTGTGGCCTGTAGCTGTGGCCTGTAGCTGTAGCCTGTAGCTGTGGCCTGTAGCTGTGGCCTGTAGCTGTAGCCTGTAGCTGTAGCCTGTAGCTGTGGCCTGTAGCTGTGGCCTGTAGCTGTAGCCTGTAGCTGTGGCCTGTAGCTGTGGCCTGTAGCTGTAGCCTGTAGCTGTGGCCTGTAGCTGTGGCCTGTGGCTGTAGCCTGTAGCTGTGGCCTGTAGCTGTGGCCTGTAGCTGTGGCCTGTGTCTGTAGCCTGTAGCTGTGGTCTGTAGCTGAAGCTGTGGCCTGTAGCTGTGGCCTGTAGCTGTGGCCTGTAGCTGTGGCCTGTAGCTGTGGCCTGTAGCTGTAGCCTGTAGCTGTGGCCTGTAGCTGTGGCCTGTGGCTGTGACCTGTAGCTGTGGCCTGTAGCTGTGGCCTGTAGCTGTGGCCTGTGGCTGTGGCCTGTGGCTGTAGCCTGTAGCTGTGGCCTGTAGCTGTGGCCTGTGGCCTGTCCTCACACTTAATGCACCATAACTTGAACGCTATCGGCAACTGCGTCTGAATTAGGAGCACCGAAATATAGACGCTTCTTCGGGCTAATGAGCATTGATCTCGATACGTTCAGATTCGGACGTTTCTGGCTTGACAAACCACTTCAGATTTGACGCTTGTGGAGTCGCGGCGCCGGATCCAAGACTTCCCAAGACTCATTCATCGCGGCCTTTCAGAGATGGATCATGTTTATGTGACAAAAGGTGACATAGGTGCCACTTTGAACAAATTAGATGGTAAAAAATGCATAATTAGATTTAGACAGTTTTCTCTTTGAAGCCCAACTTTGGGGATCGATAGATACCTGTAAGTTTATATAGGTTATGTTCTCGGGTCATATATTACACTCATTTTTATATTAATAATATCAGAGAAAGCGACACGCGTGTATATTTAGAGCGCTGCACACAACCTACGTGAGACCAGTCTTAGAGTATGCCGCCCCATCATGGAGCCCCACCTGAAGAAACACATAAGGAAACTAAAAAGTTTCAGAAGTTTGCAAAGATGCTCGTGCCAGAATTACAAGTAACTTTTGAATTGCGAGTTACCGTAGGTGTAAGAGTAGTGAGAAAATGGAACGCACTAAAGGACCAGATTGTGGAAGCAAACTCCAATCATAATATTACAAGTAAATATAATAGCGAAATAGGTCAGGATTCATAGCTTTAGACAGCCGGCGGCTACAATGTCCAAGAGCTAATGCTCGATCCTCTAAGCATAAATAGGTGAGTTCACACACACACACACACACACACACACACACACACACACACACACACACACACACACACACACACACACGCGTATATTGTTGTCTTGTTTTAAAGTTGGTCTAGTTTGGACTAGTGTGTGTGTGTGTACTCACCTAGTTGTACTCACAACTAGGTGAGTACAACTAGGTGAGTACACACACACACACACACACACACACACACACACACACACACACACACACACACACACACACACACACACACACACACACACACACACACACTAGTCCAAACTAGACCAACTTTAAAACAAGACAACAATATACGCCTCACAAATTCCATTTCCTTGAGACGAGACAAGGAAACATTGAGGACACAGGAGCGAGGGTCTCTGTAGCAGCAACTCCCAAGTGTAGAGAAAGGGTAGTGGGCGTGACTTAAGTCAGGTGGTGGGCGGGGCTTTGCACGGTGGTGGGCGGGGCTGTGCACGGTGGTGGGCGGGGCTGTGCACGGTGATGGGCGGGGCTGTGCAAGGCGGTGGTGGCTGCCATTAGGACACGCCGGCTTGTATATCAAAGGTGCCGCTCCTGATGACTCGTGGGCGTGGACCTTGATATGCATCTGCAAGTGTTGCACGCTGACGGCAGTGTTGCACGCTGACGGCAGTGTTGCAGCCAGCTGTCGCAACACTGCATAGGCTTAATGCAGTCGTGTTCAGTGCGAGTACGTACGAGGTGTAAGTGAACAGAACTCCCCAATGTATCTATCATCTTAATGATACTTAATACACAGGTGACCCCTTAACCCCCCGCCCCCCTCCTGATTCTGCCCACACACACACACCATCCCCGTGACTGGTGTACTCACCTAATTGTGCTTGCGGGGGTTGAGCTTTGGCTCTTTGGTCCCGCTTCTCAACTGTCAATCAACTGGTGTACAGGTTCCTGATCCTACTGGGCTCTATCATATCTACATTTGAAACTGTGTATGGAGTCAGCCTCCACCACACACACTTGGTGTGTGTGTGTGTGTGTGTGTGTGTGTGTGTGTGTGTGTGTGTGTGTGTGTGTGTGTGTGTGGGAAGTTAGACTGGGTTGGGTTTATTTAAAGAATAACGATAACGTAGATTGGTGGAGATTTCCATCATGTCTTTAAGATCGTGCTCGTAATTAACCTCTACGACCCGCTGTGATGTAGACCTGGCAAGGGTACGACCATCACATACGAGTCTACCTGCCCCCCCCCCCTCTCTTATAAGGACAAGTTAACGACACTTTTCACAGATCAACATGTACGTTCGGTGGTGGAGTATATGGCTTGCTTGGTTGCCTCGCTATATTCTTACTATCCTAAATAATTTGGACCGTATGACTTCAAAAGGGAGGTCATGGGAAACATTCCATAGGTAATTGCCAGAGTAACCAAGTACAGGTTATGTCGAGTGTGGAGTCGAGAATACGCTTGATGTTAGATGAGGTATAAACACTGACGCCAGCTTGCTCACTAGTTTTCCCACCTGGCTTTCTCACCCATTACTTGGCTTTCATCCGTTAACTACTCCGAATGATTTGATTTGCATTCCATCTGTTAACTACTTTTACACTGAACTTGGCAGTGATGTGGTGCATGCAGGCTTACTCCATAATCAGGCTTAAATGTAGATATGATAGACCCCAGTAGGCTCAGGAACCTGTACACCAGTTGACTGACAGTTGAGAGACGGGACCCAAGACCCAGAGCTCAACCCCCCCGCAAGCACAACTAGGTGAGTACAAAAGTATATAAATAGCCCCGGTGTACATAGCAGGGCACCAGCAGCGTGTCTCACCCTCCTCAACGCCTGCCGTAGACACGCTAAACAGGGCCGAGATGCCGGCGTGATTTGTGATACGGTTTTTGCCTCTAACAGGAAACTTGGGAGTCCGTCACTGTCGCTACCAAAATGTCTTCCCCCCCTCCCCCATCCCCTGAGGTTGTCGCAACCTTATTAAGCGATAAATATCGTTTTTGTGAGAGCGTGGGTGGGTGTAGGGAAGGGGGGAGAGGGACGGGTGTCGACATCTAAGATGCTGGCGGTTGATGGCTTACGTTGAGTAATTATCGAGGACTGATGTTCCGACATCTGTCGGTAGAGTTCACACATATTAGGCTGAGACCCCACACACATATATGTGTGGGTACTTGCCACACAGGTAGGTGAGATACTGGCCAAAAATATACCCACATGCTAGCCAACCTGATATAGGTACTAGCTAGCTACCTAGTAGGAGCGTGCTAGAATATCAGAAGGAAGCCAGGAGGGATAAGTCTTAGACTTCCAGATGAGTACATAAGCCCCTTGATCTAATACTCACAATCATTCTTATTTTAGGGACCTAAACCCATTTATATTTATATTAAAGTAAGACTCCCCCAGTCATGAGCAAGACTTTGTGATGTTGTTAAGGGAGAAACAACATTATCTCATTCAAAACCATTGTTATGGGTTTGTATGAACAATTATATTATCCATAACAATTCGTGTTTTGAATCTCACACCACAAAACACTACCATTCGTGGGTCAATCACCAGGCCAAGCCACACGTGGGCCAGTCACCAGGCCAAGCCACACGTGGGCCAGTCACCAGGCCAAGCCACACGTGGGTCAGTCACCAGGCCAAGCCACACGTGGGGCCAGTCACCAGGCCAAGCCACACGTGGGGCCAGTCACCAGGCCAAGCTACACGTGGGGCCAGTCACCAGGCCAAGCCACACGTGGGGCCAGTCACCAGGCCAAGCCACACGTGGGCCAGTCACCAGGCCAAGCCACACGTGGGGCCAGTCACCAGGCCAAGCCACACGTGGGGCCAGTCACCAGGCCAAGCCACACGTGGGGCCAGTCACCAGGCCAAGCCACACGTGGGCCAGTCACCAGGCCAAGCCACACGTGGGGCCAGTCACCAGGCCAAGCCACACGTGGGCCAGTCACCAGGCCAAGCTACACGTGGGGCCAGTCACCAGGCCAAGCCACACGTGGGCCAATCACCAGGCCAAGCCACACGTGGGTCAGTCACCAGGCCAAGCCACACGTGGGTCAATCACCAGGCCAAGCCACACGTGGGGCCAGTCACCAGGCCAAGCCACACGTGGGGCCAGTCACCAGGCCAAGCCACACGTGGGGCCAGTCACCAGGCCAAGCCACACGTGGGGCCAGTCACCAGGCCAAGCCACACGTGGGCCAGTCACCAGGCCAAGCTACACGTGGGTTCTAACAAGAGATTTTTACAACGTTCCGCCGTTCCCGTTCTTAACAACCATGGACAAGAACCATAAAATGGGAGGCCCTTTATGGCTTCTTATTTTAAGTGGTCGAGACACTTAAGATAAAATCCTGCCTTGTTAAACTGTTGTACTTCCGACAGTCAAGAACCTGGTATACTTCCAACAGTCGGGGACCTGGTGTACTTCCGACAGTCAAGGACCTGGTGTACTTCCAACAGTCGGGGACCTGGTGTACTTCCGACAGTCAGGGACCTGGTGTTCTTCCGACAGTCAGGGACCTGGTGTACTTCCGACAGTCAGGAACCTGGTATACTTCCAACAGTCGGGGACCTGGTATACTTCCGACAGTCAGGAACCTGGTATACTTCCAACAGTCGGGGACCTGGTGTACTTCCGACAGTCGGGGACTTGGTGTACTTCCGACAGTCAGGGACCTGGTGTACTTCCAACAGTCAGGGACCTGGTGTACTTCCAACAGTCGGGGACCTGGTGCACTTCCGACAGTCAGGGACCTGGTGTACTTCCGACAGTCAAGGACCTGGTGTACTTCCGACAGTCAGGGACCTGGTGTACTTCCGACAGTCAAGGACCTGGTGTACTTCCAACAGTCGGGGACCTGGTGTACTTCCAACAGTCAACGACCTGGTGTACTTCCAATAGTCAAGGACCTGGTGTACTTCCGACAGTCAAGGACCTGGTGTACTTCCGACAGTCAGGGACCTGGTGTACTTCCAACAGTCGAGGACCTGGTGTACTTCCAACAGTCGAGAACCTGGTGTACTTCGAACAGTCAAGGACCTGATGTACTTCCAACAGTCAAGGACCTGGTGTACTTCCAACAGTCAGCGACCTGGTGTACTTCCAACAGTCAGCGACCTGGTGTACTTCCGACAGTCAGCGACCTGGTGTACTTCCAACAGTCGGTGAACTGGTGTACTTCCAACAGTCGAGGACCTGGTGTACTTCCAACAGTCAGCGACCTGGTGTACTTCCAACAGTCAGCGACCTGGTGTACTTCCGACAGTCAGCGACCTGGTGTACTTCCAACAGTCGGTGACCTGGTGTACTTCTAACAGTCAGGGACCTGGTGTACTTCCAACAGTCGAGGACCTGGTGTACTTCGAACAGTCAAGGATCTGATGTACTTCCAACAGTCAAGGACCTGGTGTACTTCCAACAGTCAGCGACCTGGTGTACTTCCAACAGTTAGCGACCTGGTGTACTTCCGACAGTCAGCGACCTGGTGTACTTCCAGCAGTCGGTGACCTGGTGTACTTCCAACAGTCGGTGACCTGGTGTACTTCTAACAGTCAGGGACCTGGTGTACTTCCGACAGTCAAGAACCTGGTGAACTTCCAACAGTCAAGAACCAACATTTGGTATTCCATCTTATGAATTCCCAAGACTCTTGGGGAGGTTGTTTAGAATGAAGAAAGATGTTGACCGTGAGGGCACGGAGCCACCAGCGGGCGCCGCCGACAAGGGTGACCTAGAAGGCGAGGCGCCCCGGGAATGTGGCACTCGTGTGTGTACACATCCATGGTTGGGGCACTAATGGAGGGCAGTAATTAACCGCCAAAGGGCGAGGAGGACTCGGCTAGTTGAGCCTACCCAGAGGGCGGGAAGAGAATGAACCGCTAATGGCATTGTGTAGCCTAGTGGTTATGGCACCACTTTGTGAGGAGGGGGGATCTTTACATCCCTACTGGGCCCTCGACCAGACCTCCCGGCCTGAGGACGGGTAAGTGGTTGACAGGCTCAGGCTGGGCGTCCGTTACCTGTGGCAGGTGGCTACTGTTACTTGGGGCAGGTGGCTACCGTTACTTGGGGGCAGGTGGCTACCGTTACTTGGAGGCAGGTGGCTACTGTTACATGAGGGCAGATGACTACCGTTACTTGGGGGCAGGTGGCTACCGTTACCCGAGGCAGGTGACTGCCGTTACCTGTGACAGGTGGCTACAGATGACGAACCTCCCAATCCTGAGCACTCCAGGTGCAAACTCTGTGAGCAGGAACCGGGCCAAAACCTCCACATCACTGAATGTCCAGTCATAAGACCCTGCAGGCCTGCCTGCATCAGGTACCTGCAACTTTGCAATTCCTTGACTCCCTCCCCCTGTTCTTGAGGACATCCCGCATTATCCACACACAGGTTGACAGGGGTTGACAACCCATCACATGCCCCTACTTTTATTTTTTTGTTTACTCAGGTTTATACAGGAACTGACGACTGCTGACTCCTGTTAGCAGGCTGAGAGCTTTCCCTTCCCTTAGCTCATGGGTAAGCCTTACCCACTAGTTTCCCCTGGAACACGATCCTCCAATTGTTCAACAACCTAACTTTCCAATCACTGCTGGGAGGATAGAGGCGTACAGTTAAGGATTGGCGCCTAGTCAATCCTCCTCGGCCGGGATACGAACCTGGGTCAAATCGGTCACGAAGAGCGGGGCGAGCGTGTTACCGCTGCGCCTTTTTGGACATAGTTTATGGTCACATCTGGCAGTGACCAGTGAGACACAAACCCAAAAATATCAAAAGGTTAAGCTCACCATCTGAGGTACCGAGCGATGGGTTGCAAGTGAAACAAAGTGAAAACTGCAACAAGTCAACGACAACCCATCTCAAGGGAGGAGGAGAGCAGCTACTGAGACGAGTGATAAACAAAGGGAGAGAGGGAGACAAAGAGATAGAGCGAGATTAGTGCGAAACAGGGGAGAAGGAAGGGAGGGACGAACAGAGGAGTGAGATAAGGGAAGGTGGTGAGGGAGGGAGAGGTTGTGAGGGGGTGATGGAGGCCAGACTTTGCGGTCTGGCCTCCTGCCACCGGTGATTTTTTTTTTTTTTGGAGTAAAGAGGAAGGAGAGGCATAGGTGAAGGGAAGTATAGAAGTGGGAAAGACAGTGAGAGGTATGAAAGCAGGCGGGCTGTCCGCCTTGCTGACACGATGTGTGGGTGTTGGCAGCTAAGCTAAGCTGGCTCCCTCTTGTCAGGGAGCTGTGAGTGTGTGAGAAGTTCTTCACATGTGTTTCACCATATATGGATGTCCATAGATGAATACTGTGTAGCATTCATATATACACACTCCGATGCTTCCACACATGTTGTTCTGTTTAAGGCTCTTTGTTTTATTATTATTATTTATTGATTTATTCATACATAAACATACACACACACACACAAATGTATATATGATAGAGCCCAATAGGCTCAGCAATCTGTATACCAGTTGATTGACAGTTGAGAGGCGGGACCAAAGAGCCAAAGCTCAACCCCCGCAAGCACAATTAAGTGAGTACACACACACATATTATATATATACACACTTACATACTCAATTTTGTCCAATTATTGGGGGAAGGATTTCTGGTCAGTATTTCATCTGAGAATAATGTACTTTGGGGCGGGGTTTTCATCTAGTAAATCGAGGCTCTTGGTCCACCAGCTGTGGGAGCGGGGAGTCTCATCTTGGTCCACCAGCTGTGGGAGCGGGGAGTCTCATCTTGGCCCACGAGCTGTGGGAGCGGGGAGTCTCATCTTGGTCCACCAGCTGTGGGAGCGGGGAGTCTCATCTTGGCCCACGAGCTGTGGGAGCGGGGAGTCTCATCTTGGGCCACCAGCTGTGGGAGCGGGGAGTCTCATCTTGGCCCACGAGCTGTGGGAGCGGGGAGTCTCATCTTGGGCCACCAGCTGTGGGAGCGGGGAGTCTCATCTTGGCCCACCAGCTGTGGGAGCGGGAAGTCTCATCTTGGGCCACCAGCTGTGGGAGCGGGGAGTCTCATCTTGGAGTAATCTTTCTAACATTGGGTCCTGTAACATTTCGATGGTGTTCCACACACTGATGGCTTGGTGCTGTAGACTGATGTTTAGTGGCTTTGTGTTCAGGAGTTCATGGAGTTCCTGGATTGTCTGATCATATGGTGGACGGTGTTTTGCTGCTCTCCTTAGTGCCTCATTTTCCACTTCTTGCAGTTTTTGCATGTTAGTTTTCTTGCTATGTTAGTTTTCTATGTTTCTATGTTAGTTTTCTATGCTATGTTTCTTTTGCTATGTTAGTTTTTTTGCTATGTTAGTTTTTGCTATGTTAGTTTTCGATGTTTCTATGTTAGTTTTCTATGCTATGTTTCTTTTGCTATGTTAGTTTTTTTGCTATGTTAGTTTTTGCTATGTTAGTTTTCTTCAAGGTGTGTAGTGGTACTGGGGAATACTCTAGATGCGGCCGAACTAGTGCCTTATTCAGGTGTATCTGTATGTTAGTACTGAGGCTTCGGAATCTCCTCAGTTTTCCTAAGGCTGCTTTGGCTTTGCTTAGTCGGTCCCTTACGTGAATTTTTTCCCTGTTCTATTTACATGAGTCCCAGTATTCTGCCTACCTCCGCATATTGGATCGGGCGGTTGTCAAGGGTAATTGGGTCTGGGTTTCTTTTCGCAATGTGTATTATCTGAAACTTTTGTTTGTTTGTGCTAATTTTCCATTGCTTCTCAAAGTTGTTTGTAAGTTCAATTGTTCAAGAGAGAAAGAGAGAGAGAGAGAGAGAGAGAGAGAGAGAGAGAGAGAGAGAGAGAGAGAGAGAGACAGACAGACAGTGACAGAGAGACAGGCAGACAGAGACAGAGACAGAGACAGAGAGACAGAGACAGAGACAGAGACAGAGAGAGACAGAGACAGAAAACAGTTTCATCTGGATTCGGGCCCTGGTAAAAAACGATTGACTGGGCACCAGCCCTTAACTATTCGTCCGTGTTCACCCAACAGTAACTGGGAGCCTGGACGTAAACCCGGATGGTTGATCGTGTTCAAGAGAAAACAACAAATGACAGAGAGTAGGGTTTAGGGGAGGGATTCCTTACCTTAAGGTTACCGTGAAATGGTTTCGGGGCTTAGCGTCCCCGCGGCCCGGTCCTCGACAGTCCTCCTCGTTGCTGGACTGGTCAACCAGGCTGTTAAATGCAGCTGCTCGCAGCCTGACGTATAAGTCACAGCCTCGTATAAGGGGCCTCGTAGCCTGGTGGAGAGCGCGCAGGACTCGTAATTCAGCTTTTCAGGTAAACTCAGATATTCACAATATAGTTAGTTGACAGTACGATTTCATACTAAGTGTAAATAAGTACAATTCCTGACTGTCATACATAGTACCTAATTGCACTTAAGGGGCTGTTACATTTACCTCCCCATTTTTGGAGGACGGGCTGCCTTGCTGGCACAGGTGTTGGATCCTGCAGCAAGACTGCCACTCAGGTACCAAAGGTAACCTCTGCCACAGGAAAGGTCAACACAAGGTCACTAAAATTGTGAGAATAGCTTGAGCCACCTCATCCCTTTGTGTGTAATTTTACCTCAATAAACTTATATATCAATTTCAATTCAAACCTGTCGGAATAAAATTAGATTTTGATGTGGTGACAAATGTGTCGATGAGAGAGGTGCCACCAGGCACAGCACCCCTGGCACCCCTCACCAACCAATCAATTCAAAATTATGAATGGCGGAAATGTTGTAAACAACTTATTTGCATACTGTCTGCCAACATCTGCAACATTTGCATACTGTCTGCCAACATCTGCAACATTTGCATACTGTCTGCCAACATCTGCAGCTTTATTGCCAATGTTGGAGCTCTCACACAATTACGCAAACAATCCTCCCCAATTTTATGTTTGAATGGGAAAATAGAGTGTTGCTCGAACATGAGCATGTGTATGTAATATTAACAATTGTGTAACCGGCTACACGAGTCTCTCACTTGCTGAGCTAAACGAACAATGTGCTTCAGTTCCTGGGTCCCAATATGTGCCTCTGGAACCCTTTCCACCAACGCTGACAGCTAGGGTATGGGGTTATCTTGAGGTTATCTTGAGATGATTACCTCAAGATAACCCCTATAACCTAGCCGTGGGTATGGGGTGCACAAAGTTATAAAGATATAAATTAAAGATTTACAAATTAAGAAATAATTATTAAAAAAATATATAGATATTTGAGGAGCTCTACAACCTGTGACAAATAGCCTTGTACCCTGCATGTAACCAATGTTGTAACCCTTTTTGTGTAGTGAAATTTTAAAATAAAGTTAGATATATATACACACATACAAAAAGAATAGGGGTGGAAAATATCAAAGTGTTCAGTGAGGATCCACAAGGTCTTCTCTGAGTACTCTTCATTTTCTTCTCCGAGGCTATGGGTCCCTACACTTGTACCAATATAAAACATTAAATAACAAAATAAATATGTGAAGTGTTGACAGGATGCCACCCACAACAGTCGACTCACAACCAAGTACCTACTTGCTGCTAGGTGAACAGAAACAACGGGAGCAAGCAGACTTGCCCAGTGGTCTCGCCCTGACCAAAAATCGAACCGAGGACGACTGGCTTATGAGCCGAGAGTGTCGACCACTGCGCCACAGCTTGTGCTGGAAACTTTTCTACACAACACCAGTCCCGAGACCTTCGCTAACACCCCCCGCTGACCCGGCCACGATTTATAAAGCATTTAGGCAACCGGGGGCCTGACGGCTGAGTGGACAGCGCTTGGGATTCGTAGTCCTAAGGTTCCAGGTTCGATCCCAGGCGAAGGTGGAAACAAATGGGGCAGAGTTTTTTCACCCTGATGCTCCTGTTACCTAGCAGTGAATAGGTACCTGGGAGTTAGTCAGCTGTCACGGGCTGCTTCCTGGTGTGTGTGTGTGTGTGTGTGTGTGTGTGTGTGTGTGTGTGTGTGTGTGTGTGCGTGTGTGTGTGTGTGTGTGTGTGTGTGTGATGTGGAAAAAAAAAAAGTAGTTAGTAAACAGTTCCTATGAGTGGCGCTGCCCAATAAACTCTCCCCTCGGGGGCAAAATTTAAATTTAGTAAACAGTTGATTGACAGTTGAGAGGCGGGCCGAAAGAGCAAAGCTCAACCCCCGCAAACACAACTAGGTGAATACAACTAGGTGAATACCAGGAATAATACATATTTAGTAACCACAACAATCCACTCCTTAATATCTCCACCCCCCTATCACTATCCTCACCATCCCCATCACTATCCTCACCATCCCCATCACTATCCTCACCATCCCCATCACTATCCTCACCATCCCCATCACTATCCTCACCATCCCCATCACTATCCTCACCATCCCCATCACTATCCTCACCATCCCCATCACTATCCTCACCATCCCCATCACTATCCTCACCATCCCTATCACTATCCTCACCATCCCCATCACTATCCTCACCATCCCCATCACTATCCTCACCATCCCCATCACTATCCTCACCATCCCTATCACTATCCTCACCATCCCCATCACTATCCTCACCATCCCCATCACTATCCTCACCATCCCCATCACTATCCTCACCATCCCCATCACTATCCTCACCATCCCCATCACTATCCTCACCATCCCTATCACTATCCTCACCATCCCCATCACTATCCTCACCATCCCCATCACTATCCTCACCATTCCCATCACTATCCTCACCATCCCTATCACTATCCTCACCATCCCCATCACTATCCTCACCATCCCCATCACTATCCTCACCATCCCCATCACTATCCTCACCATCCCCATCACTATCCTCACCATCCCCATCACTATCCTCACCATCCCTATCACTATCCTCACCATCCCCATCACTATCCTCACCATCCCCATCACTATCCTCACCATCCCCATCACTATCCTCACCATCCCCATCACTATCCTCACCATCCCCATCACTATCCTCACCATCCCTATCACTATCCTCACCATCCCCATCACTATCCTCACCATCCCCATCACTATCCTCACCATTCCCATCACTATCCTCACCATCCCTATCACTATCCTCACCATCCCCATCACTATCCTCACCATCCCCATCACTATCCTCACCATCCCCATCACTATCCTCACCATCCCCATCACTATCCTCACCATCCCCATCACTATCCTCACCATCCCCATCACTATCCTCACCATCCCCATCACTATCCTCACCATCCCCATCACTGCATAACAAAAATGTGTTAAAATTTTCTGAAAGCACATCTGATACTCATGGGTGTCTGTATACCCCCCTCTCTCTCTCTCTCTCTCTCTCTCTCTCTCTCTCTCTCTCTCTCTCTCTCTCTCTCTCTCTCTCTCTCTCTCTCTCCCTCTCCCTCTCTCTCCCTCTCTCTCTCTCTCCCCCCCCCCCCCTAGCTGCCAGACAAACCTACGATCTCTCCCCAAGACTAACTTCCTTCTCTGCCATACCCCACTACCCCAGCCAACCACAGGAGGAGAGGTGGCAGGGGGTCACCATCCGCCCCTCTCTATCCCCTCATCGACCCCATCCCCAAAGATACTATCCAGGAGACGTCTAGGGACAGTGAGTGATGTATTACCGTCCTTGTCGTCTGCAGCCTCCTGCCCTTGCCAGTTTCTTTATTACAAGTCTTACCGTCGTAAAGTTTAAGCACTCCATCATTGTATTGGGTCTGTGTGTACTCAACTAGTTGTATTCTCCTAGTTGTGCTTGCGCGGGTTGAGCTCTGGCTCTTTCGAGCCGCCACCTGGACACATCTGGATACATCTGAACACACCTGGGCACACCTGGACACATCTGGACACACCTGGACACACCTGGACACATCTGGATACATCTGAACACACCTGGGCACACCTGGACACACCTGGACATACCTGGACACATCTGGACACACCTGGACACACCTGGACACACCTGGACACACCAGGACACACCAGGACACACCTGGACACACCTGGACACACCTGGACACACCAGGACACACCTGGACACACCTGGACACACCTGGACACCGGAACTTCCTGTGTCACTAATAATCTCCTAATAAGCTTACCTGTGACTGCCAATTAACAATAAGTTTATACCAATTAAAACGTTATTCATTCATTAAGCATTTACACATCCACTTACGAAACCTGTACATCTTTCCCCCTTAGTCTTGGCGGTTTTGTTTACATTTATTAAAATGTTTACGAGCTCCGGAACTTCACAACCCAAAGTTATTATGGGTTGTAAACAACTTCCTAGTGCTACGGAACCCATTAATGGTTTGAACAACCACTAAAACAATGCTGCCAGGATATATAGGAAAGATGAAGAGGTTTCGTTGGTAGTTGCTTAAGTGCTTGAGGAATCCTGGATCTGATATGCAGGTTAAGACATAAGTGTATTGCATCATCACACAATGCAACCATGCCACTGGTGTGAGACAACCATGCCACTGGTGTGAGACAACCACGCCACTGGTGTGAGACAACCATGCCACTGGTGTGAGACAACCACGCCACTGGTGTGAGACAACCACGCCACTAGTGTGAGACAACCATGTCACTGGTGTGAGACAACCACGCCACTGGTGTGAGACAACCATGCCACTGGTGTGAGACAACCACGCCACTGGTGTGAGACAACCATGCCACTGGTGTGTGACAACCATGCCACTGGTGTGAGACAACCACGCCACTGGTACGAGACAACCACGCCACTGGTGTGAGACAACCACGCCACTGGTGTGAGACAACCACGCCACTGGTGTGAGACAACCACGCCACTAGTGTGTGACAACCATGCCACTAGTGTGAGACAACCACGCCACTGGTGTGAGACAACCACGCCACTGGTGTGAGACAACCACGCCACTAGTGTGAGACAACCACGCCACTGATGTGAGACAACCACGCCACTGGTGTGAGACAACCACGCCACTAGTGTGAGACAACCACGCCACTGGTGTGAGACAACCACGCCACTGGTGTGAGACAACCACGCCACTGGTGTGAGACAACCATGTCACTAGTGTGAGACAACCATGTCACTAGTGTGAGACAACCATGTCACTAGTGTGAGACAACCATGTCACTAGTGTGAGACAACCATGTCACTAGTGTGAGACAACCATGCCACTAGTGTGAGACAACCATGCCACTAGTGTGAGACAACCATGCCACTAGTGTGAGACAACCATGTCACTAGTGTGAGACAACCATGCCACTAGTGTGAGACAACCATGCCACTAGTGTGAGACAACCACGTCACTAGTGTGAGACAACCACGTCACTAGTGTGAGACAACCATGCCACTAGTGTGAGACAACCATGCCACTAGTGTGAGACAACCATGCCACTAGTGTGAGACAACCATGCCACTGGTGTGAGACAACCACGCCACTGGTGTGAGACAACCACGCCACTGGTGTGAGACAACCACGCCACTGGTGTGAGACAACCACGCCACTGGTGTGAGACAACCACGCCACTGGTGTGAGACAACCACGCCACTGGTGTGAGACAACCATGCCACTAGTGTGAGACAACCACGCCACTGGTGTGAGACAACCACGCCACTGGTGTGAGACAACCACGCCACTGGTGTGAGACAACCACGCCACTGGTGTGAGACAACCACGCCACTGGTGTGAGACAACCACGCCACTGGTGTGAGACAACCACGCCACTGGTGTGAGACAACGAGGCAGCGAGGGGTCAGGGAGAGACAGCGAGTAGTCAGGGAGAGGCAGCGAGGGTCAGGGAGAGGCAGCGAGGGGTCAGGGAGAGGCAGCGAGGGGTCATGGAGAGGCAGCGAGGGGTCAGAGAGGGGCAGCGAGGGGTCAGGGAGAGACAGAGAGAGGCAGCGAGGGTCAGGGAGAGGCAGCGAGGGTCAGGGAGAGGCAGCAAGGGTCAGGGAGAGGCAGCGAGGGATCAGGGAGAGGCAGGGAGAGGAAGCGAGGGGTCAGGGAGAGGCAGCGAGGGGTCAGGGAGAGGCAGCGAGGGGTCAGGGAGAGGCAGCGAGGGGTTAGGGAGAGGCAGCGAAGGGTCAGGGAGAGGCAGAGAGAGGCAGCGAGGGTCAGAGAGAGGCAGCGAGGGGTCAGGGAGAGGCAGAGAGGGGCAGCGAGGGTCAGGGAGAGGCAGGGAGAGGCAGCGAGGGGTCAGGGAGAGGCAGCGAGGGGTCAGGGAGAGGCAGCGAAGGGTCAGGGAGAGGCAGAGAGAGGCAGCGAGGGTCAGGGAGAGGCAGGGAGAGGCAGGGAGAGGCAGCGAGGGGTCAGGGAGAGGTTGAGAGAGGCAGCGAGTGGTCAGGGAGAGGCAGCGAGGGGTCAGGGAGAGGCAGAGAGGCAGCGAGGGGTCAGGGAGAGGCAGAGAGAGAGGCAGCGAAGGGTCAGGGAGAGGCAGAGAGAGGCAGCGAGGGGTCAGGGAGAGGCAGAGAGGCAGCGAGGGGTCAGGGAGAGGCAGGGAGAGGCAGGGAGGGGTCAGGGAGAGGCAGAGAGAGGCAGCGAGGGGTCAGGGAGATGCAGCGAGGGGTCAGGGAGAGGGAGGGAGAGGCAGCGAGGGGTCAGGGAGAGGCAGCGAGGGGTCAGGGAGAGGCAGCGAGGGGTCAGGGAGAGGCAGCGAGGGGTCAGGGAGAGGCAGCGAGGGGTCAGGGAGAGGCAGCGAGGGGTCAGGGAGAGGCAGCGAGGGGTCAGGGAGAGGCAGCGAGGGGTCAGGGAGAAGCAGCGAGGGGTCAGGGAGAGGCAGCGAGGGGTCAGGGAGAGGCAGAGAGAGGCAGCGAGGGGTCAGGGAGAGGCAGGGAGGATCAGAATGTTATTGTAGAGAGAAGAGAGGAATCCCTTTGTTGACATTCTTCTTGAGATGTTCATTCCCCCTCAGTTTTTGTCTCTGCTCCAAGGTAGACTTGGAGACTGTGTGTCTATCTTGTGTGTTGTCACCCAATTGTGTGGGGTGGAGCCTCGGCTCTTGGGTCCCCGTCTGTCCACTGTCAATCACCTGGCGTAGAGATTCCTGGGCCTTTTTGAGTGTATCATATCTACATTTGAAACTGGTTATGGAGTCTACCTCCACCTCGTTATTTCCTGTTCATTCTATTTGTTAGCTACTCTGACACTGAAAAAAATTACTTTCTAATGTCCCTGTGGCTCATTTGGGTACTCAGTTTCAACCTTCATCGCCTTGTTCATGTTCCTGCTGTGCTAAATACTCTGCCCTATCAATTCCCTTGAGAATTTTGTATGTAGCAATCACGTCACTCTTAATTCTTTACAATATGAATGTAAGACCGTTCTCTGTATGACGTGATCATGTCTGCGCGCTTCCTGTCCGACAGTGAGGTGAGAGTTAAGTTATCTCAGTCTCTCCTCGACACTCATGTCTACCTGCAATCGGCAGGTAGACATGAGTCTACCAATTGTATATTGGCATACAATTGATTGACTTCATCACAGAGATGTGTTGACAAGATCTGGGTCGTGTACAATCTACCAATTTGCGGTATATAGCGTCCTGATGATTGTTGTTCAAGCGTCTGAACTTAGTGATGCTTGTTAAGCTTAGTGATGTTAATCATAAGGTTATTTTAAATGTTATGAAAGCATGATGGGCTTCCTTATCTTTATTTGCTTTATGTTCTGCTTCCCATCCCACCACCCATATTCATGTTATGTTGCACTTGTTGTAATTGATTTCTAAAGGCCACTTTTAAAATAAACCTTTCTGACAGGGTCTGCTTGTCAGAACTTCCGACTGTCTACTTCCATAGACTGTCCTGTTTTGTTGCGTCATCAACAAACATTAATAATAATAATAATAATAATAATAATAATAATAATAATAATAATATATATATATATATATATATATATATATATATATATATATATATATATATATATGAAACAACATATCTACCTACTTAGCCAATTACAAACTGAAGCCAAGATTAGCCAGTCTATTACAATTACCGTCTTAGCGTACACCCATCAGAGGAATTACAGCTTATGACAAAAGGAAATTAAGTTATTAATAAAACAAACTGTTCCCCTGACGGGGCCAGACGTCACAGTATACTCCGAGGGACAGTTGACATAGTTCTTGGTCGTCACTGGATCACCGTTATCGTTGGAATGATATGTTATCTTCGTTGACAAATTAAGTTATCATTATTTTATCAGAAATAATATATCTGCTTGGCACAGACACAATATATAACTTAACTTTTTTATTATTATTATTATTTTCTACCACAGACGTAGCCACACATTTACAATGCTAACCAGCATATATACATTTTCTTCTGTCCTCCATGGACAGGGTTAGAGATGTGTTAAACATATAGTTCAAGGGTTTATTGAACACTCAACCACAGAAGGTGATTCGGTGCTTTTAAAATGCTAAGCTAACCTACATACGTAAATACATAGATATACAGATTTACGTATGCCCTACATAAAGTGTTAGATGTGTCTTTTACATAGTGTCATTAATGTGCATTTACAAAGGTGAAATGTAATTCTGATCAGCTTCCATATATACTTTATACACTTACATGTACATACACACACACATATACGTACATATACATATATACATGTATATAGACATGTATATATGATTTTGGACCAAAGAGCCAGAGCTCAACCCCCGCAAGCACAATTAGGTGAGTACATACATATATACACACATGCATTCACATACATTTGTCTCATTTACTCTGACAGGGTGAGGTAGCTGATAAAGAAACTAGTGTGCAATTAAGCACTTAATCACTGACGGTGATGAAGGTGCTTTTACAAGCTCAGGTTATATAGTTACATCACATACATACATTGTATAATTGATACAGTACATGGTCAATCTTTGGTACAAGTCCAATATATCATCAAGTGTTCCAGTACTCATATAGTAACTACAGAGTTCAGCATACCTTAGCCCAGGAGAGCGAAAGTCAGTCAGTATGGGACATTCTACAATATAATGTTCAAGAGAGTGCATGTTTTCTCTTTCACAAAGTTGACACATTGTGTACTCGACATTTGGGTTTTGAGAAAGCTGCCAGATACGTCTATATCCCAGGCGTATTCTGGCCACTATAACATCACATTGCCGGGTTCTTGTTCTATTAGTTCCATATGTGAATGTCTCCTCACGATATCTATCATAATATTTAATGCTACAACTTTCAGGTCTTTGTGAATTTGTTAGGTCGGTGAGATCTTCATTAGATATTTGTTTAAGTGTTCTCTTTGTCACTGCTAATGAAACACCCATATCAATTCGTGATGCGTTGCCGTGACCATTAACTTAAGACGCTCAGTCAGAGACACAGTGACATTAAACACAGCACAATATAAACGCCTACACATACTGTATCGAATATAAGCCTTGACAAGTTAGTGTGATTAACAAGGCTATTACTCTTTTGGGGCCAGGATTCATTAAGCCTTTACGTGTTTACTTACGAAACCCGTGCATCTTATCTCAATAATGGCGGGTACTTAGTATTTATTATAGACTTTTGAGCTTGCAAAGGCTGCAAGGTCGTTCTTGATCTAACATTATTAACCTTAAAGACAACCTGGCAGCTCATAATTTCGTTGTTAAAAAAAAAACAAAGCCACCATCAGGGAGGAAAGATGCACAGGTTTCGTAAGAGGACACGAAAATCCTTGATGAATGCCAACAAAGAACCTTAAAAGAGTGTGACCCTGGCCAGGCACAACCATTTCAGACTTGACGCTTGTCGCGTGGTGAGAACGGGTGGTTGAGGCTTCCTTGAGGTTATCTTGAGATGATTTCGGGGCTTTAGTGTCCCCGCGGCCCGGTCCTCGACCAGGCCTCCACCCCCAGGAAGCAGCCCGTGACAGCTGACTAACACCCAGGTACCTATTTTACTGCTAGGTAACAGGGACATAGGGTGAAAGAAACTCTGCCCATTGTTTCTCGCCGGCGCCTGGGATCGAACCCAGGACCACAGGATCACAAGTCCAGCGTGCTGTCTGCTCGGCCGACCGGCTTCCTGCAGACACTGCGACAATGACATACGTGGGAAACACCACAATTGTGTAGTGCAAGAGTAGGGGGAAAAACTTGGCAAGTTTCTAATTCGTGGACAACAGGGCTTTCTCTGTTGATGGTCCCGGCGTGAGGGGCGCTAATGGCCGAGGCCGCGCTGCTCTGTGGGAAGTATCACGCGCTTCTTAGTCTCCTGTTTTTTTTTGTGTCTACACAGGACCCCACCTCCCTCCAGTACTGGCGTGAGTGTACACAGGACCTACCTCCCTCCAGTACTGGCGTGAGTGTACACAGGACCCACCTCCCTCCAGTACTTGCGTGAGTGTACACAGGACCCCACCTCCCTCCAGTACTGGCGTGAGTGTACACAGGACCTACCTTCCTCCAGTACTGGCGTGAGTGTACACAGGACCTACCTCCCTCCAGTACTTGCGTGAGTGTACACAGGACCTACCTCCCTCCAGTACTTGCTTGAGTGTACACAGGACCTACCTCCCTCCAGTACTGGCGTGAGTGTACACAGGACCCACCTCCCTCCAGTACTTGCGTGGGTGTACACAGGACCCACCTCCCTCCAGTACTTGCGTGAGTGTACACAGGACCCCACCTCCCTCCAGTACTGGCGTGAGTGTACACAGGACCCACCTCCCTCCAGTACTGGCGTGAGTGTACACAGGACCTACCTCCCTCCAGTACTGGCGTGAGTGTACACAGGACCTACCTCCCTCCAGTACTGGCGTGAGTGTACACAGGACCTACCTCCCTCCAGTACTTGCGTGAGTGTACACAGGACCCCACCTCCCTCCAGTACTCACGCGTGAGTGTACACAGGACCCCACCTCCCTCCAGTACTTGCGTGAGTGTACACAGGACCCTCCTCCCTCCAGTACTTGCCTGAGTGTACACAGGACCCACCTCCCTCCAGTACTTGTGTGAGTGTACACAGGACCCACCTCCCTCCAGTACTTGCTTGAGTGTACACAGGACCCACCTCCCTCCAGTACTCGCGTGAGTGAGTGTACACAGGACCCACCTCCCTCCAGTACTTGCGTGAGTGAGTGTACACAGGACCCACCTCCCTCCAGTACTTGCTTGAGTGTACACAGGACCCACCTCCCTCCAATACTCGCGTGAGTGAGTGTACACAGGACCCACCTCCCTCCAGTACTTGCTTGAGTGAGTGTACACAGGACCCACCTCCTTCCAGTACTCGCTTGAGTGTACACAGGACCCACCTCCCTCCAATACTCGCGTGAGTGAGTGTACACAGGACCCACCTCCCTCCAGTACTTGCGTGAGTGAGTGTACACAGGACCCACCTCCCTCCAGTACTTGCTTGAGTGTACACAGGACCCACCTCCCTCCAGTACTTGCGTGAGTGTACACAGGACTCACCTCCCTCCAGTACTTGCTTGAGTGAGTGTACACAGGACCCACCTCCCTCCAGTACTCGCTTGAGTGTACACAGGACCCACCTCCCTCCAGTACTCGCTTGAGTGTACACAGGACCCACCTCCCTCCAGTACTTGCGTGAGTGTACACAGGACTCACCTCCCTCCAGTACTTGCTTGAGTGTACACAGGACCCACCTCCCTCCAGTACTGGCGTGAGTGTACACAGGACCCACCTCCCTCCAGTACTGGCGTGAGTGTACACAGGACTCACCTCCCTCCAGTACTTGCTTGAGTGAGTGTACACAGGACCCACCTCCCTCCAGTACTCGCTTGAGTGTACACAGGACCCACCTCCCTCCAGTACTCGCTTGAGTGTACACAGGACCCACCTCCCTCCAGTACTCGCTTGAGTGAACACAGGACCCCACCTCCCTCCAGTACTGGCGTGAGTGTACACAGGACTTACCTCCCTCCAGTACTTGCTTGAGTGAGTGTACACAGGACCCACCTCCCTCCAGTACTCGCTTGAGTGTACACAGGACCCACCTCCCTCCAGTACTCGCTTGAGTGTACACAGGACCCCACCTCCCTCCAGTACTGGCGTGAGTGTACACAGGACCCACCTCCCTCTAGTACTCGCTTGAGTGTACACAGGACCCACCTCCCTCCAGTACTCGCTTGAGTGTACACAGGACCCCACCTCCCTCCAGTACTGGCGTGAGTGTACACAGGACCCCACCTCCCTCCAGTACTCGCTTGAGTGTACACAGGACCCACCTCCCTCCAGTACTCGCTTGAGTGTACACAGGACCCACCTCCCTCCAGTACTCGCTTGAGTGTACACAGGACCCACCTCCCTCCAGTACTTGCGTGAGTGTACACAGGACTCACCTCCCTCCAGTACTTGCTTGAGTGTACACAGGACCCACCTCCCTCCAGTACTGGCGTGAGTGTACACAGGACTCACCTCCCTCCAGTACTTGCTTGAGTTAGTGTACACAGGACCCACCTCCCTCCAGTACTCGCTTGAGTGTACACAGGACCCACCTCCCTCCAGTACTCGCTTGAGTGTACACAGGACCCCACCTCCCTCCAGTACTGGCGTGAGTGTACACAGGACCCCACCTCCCTCCAGTACTGGCGTGAGTGTACACAGGACCCACCTCCCTCCAGTACTGGCGTGAGTGTACACAGGACCCCACCTCCCTCCAGTACTGGCGTGAGTGTACACAGGACCCCACCTCCCTCCAGTACTGGCGTGAGTGTACACAGGACCCACCTCCCTCCAGTACTGGCGTGAGTGTACACAGGACCCCACCTCCCTCCAGTACTGGCGTGAGTGTACACAGGACCCCACCTCCCTCCAGTACTGGCGTGAGTGTACACAGGACCCCACCTCCCTCCAGTACTGGCGTGAGTGTACACAGGACCCACCTCCCTCCAGTACTGGCGTGAGTGTACACAGGACCCCACCTCCCTCTAGTACTGGCGTGAGTGTACACAGGACCCCACCTCCCTCCAGTACTGGCGTGAGTGTACACAGGACCCCACCTCCCTCCAGTACTGGCGTGAGTGTACACAGGACCCACCTCCCTCCAGTACTGGCGTGAGTGTACACAGGACCCCACCTCCCTCCAGTACTGGCGTGAGTGTACACAGGACCCCACCTCCCTCCAGTACTGGCATGAGTGTACACAGGACCCCACCTCCCTCCAGTACTGGCGTGAGTGTACACAGGACCCCACCTCCCTCCAGTACTGGCGTGAGTGTACACAGGACCCACCTCCCTCCAGTACTGGCGTGAGTGTACACAGGACCCCACCTCCCTCCAGTACTGGCGTGAGTGTACACAGGACCCCACCTCCCTCCAGTACTGGCGTGAGTGTACACAGGACCCCACCTCCCTCCAGTACTGGCATGAGTGTACACAGGACCCCACCTCCCTCCAGTACTGGCGTGAGTGTACACAGGACCCCACCTCCCTCCAGTACTGGCGTGAGTGTACACAGGACCCACCTCCCTCCAGTACTGGCGTGAGTGTACACAGGACCCACCTCCCTCCAGTACTGGCGTGAGTGTACACAGGACCCACCTCCCTCCAGTACTCGCTTGAGTGTACACAGGACCCACCTCCCTCCAGTACTCGCTTGAGTGTACACAGGACCCCACCTCCCTCCAGTACTTGCGTGAGTGTACACACTTGTGCGAGTGAGAAACTGTAGCCTACACTATAATTTTTTTTCTTCTTGTTTTTTTGCTTCACTTCGATGTACAACGTGTGGCGACATTTAGACATTAATACAAAAGCAGGAATTAAACTTTTAGATGAAAATAAAAGAGATTAATAAAGGTATAATTAATGTTAGAAGACTTTGGGAAGAATTAATGTTAGAAGACTTTGGGAAGACTTAATGTTAGAAGACTTTGGGAAGACTTAATGTTAGAAGACTTTGGGAAGACTTAATGTTAGAAGACTTTGGGAAGACTTAATGTTAGAAGATTATCAGTGACAAGGTGAAGAACCTACCAGGTGTTCTTCCTATTGTGTGAAGGTGAAAAATTAATGTCGCCCTTCGAAGAACAATTTAAGTCAGAGAAGAAAAACAGGGAAATTGGGGGGCAGTGTTGTGTATGTTGTGGGGGGGTGAAGGAGGGGGGGCAGTGTTGTGTATGTTGTGGGGGGGGGGCAGTGTTGTGTGTGTTGGTGGTGGGGGGGGGGCAGTGTTGTGTATGTTGGGGGTGGGGGCAGTGTTGTGTATGTTGTGGGGGGCAGTGTTGTGTATGTTGGTGGTGGGGGCAGTGTTGTGTATGTTGTGGGGGGCAGTGTTGTGTATGTTGGTGGTGGGGGGGCAGTGTTGTGTATGTTGTGGGGGGGGGCAGTGTTGTGTGTGTTGGTGGTGGGGGGGGGGGCAGTGTTGTGTATGTTGGGGGTGGGGGCAGTGTTGTGTATGTTGTGGGGGGCAGTGTTGTGTATGTTGGTGGTGGGGGCAGTGTTGTGTATGTTGTGGGGGGCAGTGTTGTGTATGTTGGTGGTGGGGGGGCAGTGTTGTGTATGTTGGGGGGGGGCAGTGTTGTGTATGTTGGGGGTGGGGGCAGTGTTGTGTATGTTGTGGGGGGCAGTGTTGTGTATGTTGGTGAGCATTGTTGGGGGTGGGGGCAGTGTTGTGTATGTTGTGGGGGGCAGTGTTGTGTATGTTGGGGGTGGGGGCAGTGTTGTGTATGTTGTGGGGGGCAGTGTTGTGTATGTTGGTGGTGGGGGGGCAGTGTTGTGTATGTTGGGGGGGGGCAGTGTTGTGTATGTTGGGGGGGCAGTGTTGTGTATGTTGGGGGGGGCAGTGTTGTGTATGTTGGTGAGCATTGTTGTGTATGTTGGTGTGCAGTGTTGTGTATGTTGGTGAGCAGTGTTGTGTATGTTGGTGTGCAGTGTTGTGTATGTTGGTGAGCAGTGTTGTGTATGTTGGTGTGCAGTGTTGTGTATGTTGGTGTGCAGTGTTGTGTATGTTGGTGAGCAGTGTTGTGTATGTTGGTGTGCAGTGTTGTGTATGTTGGTGAGCAGTGTTGTGTATGATGGTGAGCAGTGTTGTGTATGTTGGTGAGCAGTGTTGTGTATGATGGTGAGCAGTGTTGTGTATGTTGGTGAGCAGTGTTGTGTATGATGGTGAGCAGTGTTGTGTATGTTGGTGAGCAGTGTTGTGTATGTTGGGGGGGCAGTGTTGTGTATGTTGGGGGGGGCAGTGTTGTGTATGTTGGTGAGCATTGTTGTGTATGTTGGTGTGCAGTGTTGTGTATGTTGGTGTGCAGTGTTGTGTATGTTGGTGAGCAGTGTTGTGTATGTTGGTGTGCAGTGTTGTGTATGATGGTGAGCAGTGTTGTGTATGTTGCGGGGGCAGTGTTGTGTATGTTGGGGGGGGCAGTGTTGTGTATGTTGGTGAGCAGTGTTGTGTATGATGGTGAGCAGTGTTGTGTATGTTGGTGAGCAGTGTTGTGTATGATGGTGAGCAGTGTTGTGTATGTTGGTGAGCAGTGTTGTGTATGTTGGTGTGCAGTGTTGTGTATGATGGTGAGCAGTGTTGTGTATGTTGGTGAGCAGTGTTGTGTATGTTGGGGGGGCAGTGTTGTGTATGTTGGGGGGGGCAGTGTTGTGTATGTTGGTGAGCATTGTTGTGTATGTTGGTGTGCAGTGTTGTGTATGTTGGTGAGCAGTGTTGTGTATGTTGGTGAGCAGTGTTGTGTATGTTGGTGTGCAGTGTTGTGTATGTTGGTGAGCAGTGTTGTGTATGTTGGTGTGCAGTGTTGTGTATGTTGGTGAGCAGTGTTGTGTATGATGGTGTGCAGTGTTGTGTATGTTGGTGAGCAGTGTTGTGTATGTTGGTGAGCAGTGTTGTGTATGTTGGTGAGCAGTGTTGTGTATGATGGTGAGCAGTGTTGTGTATGTTGGTGTGCAGTGTTGTGTATGTTGGTGAGCAGTGTTGTGTATGTTGGTGTGCAGTGTTGTGTATGTTGGTGTGCAGTGTTGTGTATGTTGGTGAGCAGTGTTGTGTATGTTGGTGTGCAGTGTTGTGTATGTTGGTGTGCAGTGTTGTGTATGTTGGTGTGCAGTGTTGTGTATGTTGGTGTGCAGTGTTGTGTATGTTGGTGTGCAGTGTTGTGTATGTTGGTGAGCAGTGTTGTGTATGTTGGTGTGCAGTGTTGTGTATGTTGGTGAGCAGTGTTGTGTATGTTGGTGTGCAGTGTTGTGTATGTTGGTGAGCAGTGTTGTGTATGTTGGTGTGCAGTGTTGTGTATGTTGGTGAGCAGTGTTGTGTATGATGGTGTGCAGTGTTGTGTATGTTGGTGAGCAGTGTTGTGTATGTTGGTGAGCAGTGTTGTGTATGTTGGTGTGCAGTGTTGTGTATGTTGGTGTGCAGTGTTGTGTATGTTGGTGAGCAGTGTTGTGTATGTTGGTGAGCAGTGTTGTGTATGTTGGTGAGCAGTGTTGTGTATGTTGGTGAGCAGTGTTGTGTATGATGGTGAGCAGTGTTGTGTATGTTGGTGTGCAGTGTTGTGTATGTTGGTGAGCAGTGTTGTGTATATTGGAGTGCAGTGTTGTGAAGTGTTGCAAGTGTTGACGGAGCTCGAGGGCGAAGGCGCTGCTCGAGTCGTCCTCAGGTTAACAGTCTCCGTGGTGTAGTGGTAAGACACTCGCCTGGCGTTCCGCGAGCGCTATGTCATGGGTTCATATCCTGGCCGGGGAGGTTTTACTGGGCGCAATTCCTTAACTGTAGCCTCTGTTTAACGCAACAGTAAAATGTGTACTTGGATGAAAAAACGATTCTTCGCGGCAGGGGATCGTATTCCAGGGACCTGCCCGAAACGCTACGCGTACTAGTGGCTCTACAAGAATGTAGCAACTCTTGTATATATCTTAAAAAAAAAAAAAAAAAAAAAAAAAAAAAAAAAAAAAAAAAAAGTCAGGGGTAATGTAATCTTAACCAACCGTAGTCAACACGGCCTCAGGGTGTAACACCATAAAGGTGTTAAGTTGTGTTTTATTTAATATTTTACATAGTACATGAGTCAGTCAGACAAGACAAGATTTGAGGCACCAGACTGCAGGCCTGTAGTAATTAAGAAATCACACCTCTAAAGTGTTATTGACTACAAGTTGATCAGGGGTCAGGTGGTGTGAATTGACCTTGCTTCTCCTAAGCTGATAATTGCAGATGGCTGACTGGGTTGGGCCCATCAAGCAAGCTGCTGTGTTAGGTGTGGTAGATAGAGAGCCCTAGGCTATCTTACTTGTGGGTGGAGTTTAGCTACCAGTATTCCCCATAAAAGGAACTGTACACTCGAGAACAGACAGATCAGACACACAAGACTGAGCAGCCGCGAGAATAAGATCGGTGACCAGAGGTTTCAGTCACCAGACTGGCCACCTCCCCAGGCCAGAAGGGGGACTCTGCCTCTCAACTGTAGCCCCCTGTAGGGAGCCGGTCGGCCGAGCGGACAGCACGCTGGACTTGTGATCCTGTGGTCCTGGGTTCGATCCCAGGCGCCGGCGAGAAACAATAGGCAGAGTTTCTTTCACCCTATGCCCCTGTTACCTAGCAGTAAAATAGGTACCTGGGTGTTAGTTAGCTGTCACGGGCTGCTTCCTGGGGGTGGAGGCCTGGTCGAGGACCGGGCCGCGGGGACACAAAAAAAAAAATAGCCCCGAAATCATCTCAAGATAACTTCAAGATAAGATAACCCCCCCTTCCTATTCTATTTAAGCTCGGTCCTTGGTAAGTAGAACGTTAAGATGATTTATTTTGTGTTTCCCAAACTTAAGGTGTTGTGTTATCAGGGGGATTGTTATCAAGGTTATCATCAGAGAGTCACACAGTGTCTTGTGTGGTGACTCACTTTGTTTATTAATCTTGACATTGTGAACATTAAGTTTAACTGTTTGAACTGATAACTGTTAATACTAAATATATATTACTGATTAACTTACTTTTTAATCTGACTATAATTGTGTTCCCCGAGATCTTGGATTTAATGATATATTGCAAGCTAGAGTGTGCAGCACTCTCAGTTCACTGACTTAAACACTATGAATACACGCTTACAGCAGATAATACATGATACATGTTAATTATTTGATAACAGTTTAGAGTTCAGACAAGTTCCATTCCTTGTCTTATATGTACTGAGTTAAAATGGATGGTGGCAGCTACTTTCTACTACTACTCTTCTACCTTTTATAATACTCCACTAACTTCTACTTTTCCCCAGTGATCCCATTCTCTTCCTCCCTCTAACTTTCCCTTTCCCCTGACCACTCCTTCCATGCTCCTCCCTCCCACTTCTCTCACCCTTCCCTATCTCCCTCAACCCATACCCTCACTCATTTCTTCATAATTCATTTAGTTTTTTCTTTCGTTCCTTCATATACGTTACAAGGGGCTACACGGCCTCAGGGACAACACGGCCTCAGGGACAACACGGTCTCAGGGACAACACGGTCACAGGGACAACACGGTCACAGGGACAACACGGTCACAGGGACAACACGGTCACAGGGACAACACAGTCTCAGGGACAACACGGCCTCAGGGACAACACGGCCTCAGGGACAACACGGCCGCAGGGACAACACGGCCGCAGGGACAACACGGCCTCAGGGACAACACGGCCTCAGGGACAACACGGCCGCAGGGACAACACGGCCGCAGGGACAACACGGCCTCAGGGACAACACGGCCGCAGGGACAACACGGCCGCAGGGACAACACGGCCGCAGGGACAACACGGCCGCAGGGACAACACGGCCTCAGGGACAACACGGCCTCAGGGACAACACGGCCTCAGGGACAACACGGCCGCAGGGACAACACGGTCTCAGGGGCAACACGGCCTCAGGGACAACACGGCCTCAGGGACAACACGGTCACAGGGACAACACGGTCACAGGGACAACACGGTCACAGGGACAACACAGTCTCAGGGACAACACGGCCTCAGGGACAACACGGTCACAGGGACAACACGGCCTCAGGGACAACACGGCCTCAGGGACAACACGGCCTCAGGGACAACACGGCCGCAGGGACAACACGGCCTCAGGGACAACACGGCCTCAGGGACAACACGGCCTCAGGGACAACACGGCCGCAGGGACAACACGGCCTCAGGGACAACACGGCCTCAGGGACAACACGGCCTCAGGGACAACACGGCCTCAGGGACAACACGGCCTCAGGGACAACACGACCTCAGGGAACCCAAGTCACGTTTGACAAATCTGAAAAAAAAAATCTGTGACAAAGTGACCGTCACATATGAGAGAGGCCCTGAGGACACAGCCGTCACATACACCAGAGGCCCTGAGGACACAGCCGTCACATACACCAGAGGCCCTGAGGACACAGCCGTCACATACACCAGAGGCCCTGAGGACACAGCCGTCACATACACCAGAGGCCCTGAGGACACAGCCGTCACATACACCAGAGGCCCTGAGGACACAGCCGTCACATACACCAGAGGCCCTGAGGACACAGCCGTCACATACACCAGAGACCCTGAGGACACAGCCGTCACATACACCAGAGGCCCTGAGGACACAGCCGTCACATACACCAGAGGCCCTGAGGACACAGCCGTCACATACACCAGAGGCCCTGAGGACACAGCCGTCACATACACCAGAGGCCCTGAGGACACAGCCGTCACATACACCAGAGACCCTGAGGACACAGCCGTCACATACACCAGAGGCCCTGAGGACACAGCCGTCACATACACCAGAGGCCCTGAGGACACAGCCGTCACATACACCAGAGGCCCTGAGGACACAGCCGTCACATACACCAGAGGCCCTGAGGACACAGCCGTCACATACACCAGAGGCCCTGAGGACACAGCCGTCACATACACCAGAGGCCCTGAGGACACAGCCGTCACATACACCAGAGGCCCTGAGGACACAGCCGTCACATACACCAGAGGCCCTGAGGACACAGCCGTCACATACACCAGAGGCCCTGAGGACACAGCCGTCACATACACCAGAGGCCCTGAGGACACAGCCGTCACATACACCAGAGGCCCTGAGGACACAGCCGTCACATACACCAGAGGCCCTGAGGACACAGCCGTCACAGAGACCGTCCCCATAAAACATTAACTAATAAGTAAGACAGAGACACAGGCGGGAGTATATGGAAAAGTACTTGACTGAGGAGAAGAGTACCTGACTGGATGGAAACAGTGATAGTAAGGAAAGAAATATCATAATGGAGGAAATTAGTAAAGGGTGTCTGAAGGACCAGGTGAATGGCCTACTCAAGGAAGCAAACTTCTCCATACCAATGTATTTGGCTATATGAGCCTTGTAGACCTACCCTAACCTGACCATTCCTGCCCGCCGTCCTCTCCCCAAATCCTCAGCCTCATCCCTTTCGAAGTGCTATTTAGTCGTAATGGCTTAGAACTTTCTCCTGTTAATTACTTTACCTCGCTGGCTACAACAGACGGTCCTAAACATGTTGCAAGAATGGCTAATTGCAATTTATGAGGAGGGTTAAGAGGTCGCTTTACTCATGCAGAATATTCAATTACAATTTTCGTTGCTGGCTTCTAGAATTCAATTCGACCAAATGTAGAGTACTGGGAAAGGCAGGAAGAACGCAAAGAATGAGAACACCAGAAGGTCAATATCGCATGTGAGATACATTCTGTACATATTTAAAGTATTTAATGGGACCCCGTAGCGCAGTTATATGCGCTACCACTACTACTCCACCACTACACACTACTACTCCACCACTACCACCACCTACACTACAACACCTCCACCAACACTACCACCCACTACCAACAACACCACCACCACAATCACCACCATCACTACCCCTTACACCGTCACAGCACCACCACCACCCCTAACATCATATACCCCACCCCTACATATTTAAAGTACATCACCACCCATCATATTTATCATAACATCACCATAACATCATAACATCACCACCCCTACATATTTAAAGTATTTAATGGGACCCCGTAGCGCAGTTATATGCGCTACCACTACTACTCCACCGCTACACACTACTACTCCACCACTACCACCACCTACACTACAACACCTCCACCAACACTACCACCCACTACCAACAACACCACCACCACAATCACCACCATCACTACCCCTTACACCGTCACAGCACCACCACCACCCCTAACATCACCACCAGCACCCCACACCGACTAGTGCCAGGCCAGTTCGTCCTGGTATAGGCTTGGGATAAAGATTCTTCCCCTGGTCCAGTCACCTCACGCGCGTGTGTCAGGAAGAGGCAGGAACCTCGCTCTTATTCTTCCTCTTGCATGAGCTGGAACCTGAAAAACCGGTTCCTGACACACACACACACGCTCATCCTCTCCTCACAGGCCAGGAATCAGGGTTCAATCCCAGGCCTGGATAGTGTTCCATACGATGCCTCTGTTCACCTAGTAATAAATAGATACCTATGGGATAGGCAGCCATCATGGGTTGCGTTGTGTGTGTGTGTACTCACCTAATTGTGCTTGCGGGGGTTGAGCTCTGGCTCTTTGGTCCCGCCTCTCAACCGTCAATCAACTGGTGTACAGATTCCTGAGCCTGCTGGGCTCTATCATATCTACATTTGAAACTATGTATGGAGTCAGCCTCCACCACATCACTTCCTAGTGCATTCCATTTACTAACTACTCTGACACTGAAAAAGTTCTTTCTAATGTCTCTGTGGCTCATTTGGGTACTCAGCTTCCACCTGTGTCCCCTTGTTCGCGTCCCACCAGTGTTGAATAGTTCATCCTTGTTTACCCGGTCGATTCCCCTGAGGATTTTGTAGGTTGTGATCATGTCCCCCCTTACTCTTCTGTCTTCCAGTGTCGTAAGGTGCATTTCCCGCAGCCTTTCCTCATAACTCATGCCTCTTAGTTCTGGGACTAGTCTAGTAGCATACCTTTGGACTTTTTCCAGCATCGTCTTATGCTTGACAAGGTACGGGCTCCATGCTGGGGCCGCATACTCCAGGATTGGTCTTACATATGTGATGTACAAGATTCTGAATGATTCCTTACACAGGTTCCTGAACGCCGTTCTGATGTTAGCCAGCCTCGCATATGCCGCAGACGTTATTCTCTTTATGTGGGCTTCAGGAGACAGGTTTGGTGTGATATCAACTCCTAGATCTTTCTCTCTGTCTGTTTCATTAAGTACTTCATCTCCTATTCTGTATCCTGTGCCTGGCCTCCTGTTTCCACTGCCTAGTTTCATTACTTTGCATTTACTCGGGTTGAACTTCAACAGCCATTTGTTGGACCATTCACTCAGTCAATCCAGGTCATCTAGTAGCCTCCTACTATCATCCTCTGTTTCAATCCTCCTCATAATTTTTGCATCGTCGGCAAATATTGAGAGGAACGAATCTATACCCTCTGGGAGATCATTTACATATACCAGAAACAGTATAGGTCCAAGGACTGACCCCTGCGGGACTCCACTTGTGACGTCTCGCCAATCTAAGACCTCACCCCTCACACAGACTCGTTGTCTCCTGTTGCTTAGGTACTCCTCTATCCACCGGAGTACCTTCCCTTTCACTCCAGCCTGCATCTCCAACTTTCGCACTAGCCTCTTGTGTGGCACTGTATCAAAGGCTTTCTGACAATCCAAAAATATGCAGCCTGCCCACCCTTCTCTTTCTTGCCTTATTTTTGTTGCCTGGTCGTAGAATTCAAGTAACCCTGTGAGGCAGGACCTGCCATCCCTGAACCCATGTTGATGCTGTGTTACAAAGTTCCTTCGCTCCAGATGTTCCACTAGTTTTTTTCGCACAATCTTCTCCATCAGCTTGCATGGTATGCAGGTTAGGGACACTGGTCTGTAATTCAGTGCCTCCTGTCTACCCCCAGTGTGTGTGTGTGTGTGTGTGTGTGTGTGTGTGTGTGTGTGTGTGTGTGTGTGTGTGTGTGTACTCACCTAGTTGTACTCACCTAGTTGTGTTTGCGGGGGTTGAGCTCTGGCTCTTTGGTCCCGCCTCTCAACCGTCAATCAACAGGTGTACAGATTCCTGAGCCTATCGGGCTCTGTCATATCTACACTTGAAACTGTGTATGGAGTGAGCCTCCACCACATCACCCCCTAATGCATTCCATTTGTCAACCACTCTGACACTAAAAAAGTTCTTTCTAATATCTCTGTGGCTCATTTGGGCACTCAGTTTCCACCTGTGTCCCCTTGTGCGTGTTCCCCTTGTGTTAAATAGACTGTCTTTATCTACCCTATCAATCCCCTTCAGAATCTTGAATGTGGTGATCATGTCCCCCCTAACTCTTCTGTCTTCCAGCGAAGTGAGGTTTAATTCCCGTAGTCTCTCCTCGTAGCTCATACCTCTCAGCTCGGGTACTAGTCTGGTGGCAAACCTTTGAACCTTTTCCAGTTTAGTCTTATCCTTGACTAGATATGGACTCCATGCTGGGGCTGCATACTCCAGGATTGGCCTGACATATGTGGTATACAAAGTTCTGAATGATTCTTTACACAAGTTTCTGAATGCCGTTCGTATGTTGGCCAGCCTGGCATATGCCGCTGATGTTATCCGCTTGATATGTGCTGCAGGAGACAGGTCTGGCGTGATATCAACCCCCAAGTCTTTTTCCTTCTCTGACTCCTGAAGAATTTCCTCTCCCAGATGATACCTTGTATCTGGCCTCCTGCTCCCTACACCTATCTTCATTACATTACATTTGGTTGGGTTAAACTCTAACAACCATTTGTTCGACCATTCCTTCAGCTTGTCTAGGTCTTCTTGAAGCCTCAAACAGTCCTCTTCTGTTTTAATCCTTCTCATAATTTTAGCATCGTCCGCAAACATTGAGAGAAATGAATCGATACCCTCCGGGAGATCATTTACATATATCAGAAACAAGATAGGACCGAGTACAGAGCCCTGTGGGACTCCACTGGTGACTTCACGCCAATCGGAGGTCTCACCCCTCACCGTAACTCTCTGCTTCCTATTGCTTACATACTCCCTTATCCACTGGAGCACCTTACCAGCTACACCTGCCTGTCTCTCCAGCTTATGTACCTGCCTCTTATGCGGTACTGTGTCAAAGGCTTTCCGACAATCCAAGAAAATGCAGTCCGCCCAGCCCTTTCTTTCTTGCTTAATCTGTGTCACCTGATCGTAGAATTCTATCAAGCCTGTAAGGCAAGATTTACCCTCCCTGAATCCATGTTGGCGATTTGTCACGAAGTCCCTTCTCTCCAGATGTGTTACCAGGTTTTTTCTCACGATCTTCTCCATCACCTTGCATGGTATACAAGTCAAGGACACTGGCCTCTAGTTCAGTGCCTCTTGTCTGTCGCCCTTTTTGTATATTGGGACCACATTCGCCGTCTTCCATATTTCTGGTAGGTCTCCCGTCTCTAGTGATTTACTATACACTATGGAGAGTGGCAAGCAAAGTGCCTCTGCACACTCTTTCAGTACCCATGGTGAGATCCCATCTGGACCAACCGCCTTTCTAACATCCAGATCCAGCAGGTGTCTCTTGACCTCCTCTCTCGTAATTTCGAACTCCTCCAAGGCCGCCTGGTTTACCTCCCTTTCTCCTAGCACAGTGACCTCACCCTGTTCTATTGTGAAGACCTCCTGGAACCTCTTGTTGAGTTCCTCACACACCTCTCTGTCATTCTCTGTATACCTGTCCTCGCCTGTTCTAAGTTTCAATACCTGTTCTTTCACTGTTGTTTTCCTTCTGATGTGACTGTGGAGTAGCTTTGGTTCGGTCTTGGCTTTGTTTGCTATATCATTTTCAAAAATTTTCTCTGCTTCTCTTCTCACCCTGACGTACTCATTCCTGGTTCTCTGGTATCTCTCCCTGCTTTCTGGTGTTCTGTTATTCCGGAAGTTCCTCCACGCCTTTTTGTTCAGTTTCTTCGCTTCCATACATGCCCTATTATACCATGGATTCTTTTGTTGCTTCTCGGATTTTTCCCTTTGGGCCGGGATGAACCTGTTTACTGCCTCCTGACACTTTTGGGTAACATAGTCCATCATACCCTGTACAGACTTGTCTCTGAGGTCTGTGTCCCAAGGTATTTCACTTAGGAAATACCTAATGTGTGTGTGTGTGTGTGTGTGTGTGTGTGTGTGTGTGTGTGTGTGTGTGTGTGTGTGTGTGTGTGTGTGTGTGTGTGTGTGTGTGTGTGTGTGTGTCGAGCTCTGGCTCTTTGGTCCAGCCTTTCAACTGTCAATCAACTGATGTACAGATTCCAGAGCCTACTGGGCTCTATTATATCTAAAGCTGAAACTGTGTATGGAGTCAGCCTCCACCACATCACTACCTAATGCATTCTATCTGTTAACTACTCTGACACTGAAAAAGTTCTTTCTAACGTCCCTGTGGCTCATTTGGGTACTCTGTTTCCACCTGTGTCCCCTTGTTCGCGTACCACCCGTGTTAAACAGTTTATCTTTGTCTACCCTGTCAATTCCTATGAGAATTATAGGTAATGCTCATGTCTCCCCTTACTCTTCTGATTCTAGTGTCGTGAGGTACATTTCTCGCAGCCTTTCTTCGTAATTCATGTCTTAGTTCTGGGACTAGCCTAGTGGTATACCACTGAACTTTTTCAAGCTTCACCTTGTGCTTGACAAGGTACGGGCTCCATGCTGGGGCCACATACTCCAGGATTGGTCTTACATATGTGGCATACAAGGTTCTGAATGATTCCTTACACAGGTTCCTGAAGGCAGTTCCGACTTTAGCCATCCTCGCATACGCCGCAGATGTTATTCTTTTGATGTGGGCTTTAGGTGACAGGTTTGGTGTGATATCAACTCCTAAATCCTTCTCTCTGTCCGTTTCATGAAGGACTTTATCTCCCATTCTGTATCAAGTGTCTGGCCTCCTGTTTCCACTGCCTAGTTTCACAACCTTACATTTAATCAGGTTGAACTTTAGTAGCCATTTGTTGGACCATTCATGCAGTCTGTCTAGGTCATCTTGCAGTCTCATACTGTCTTCCTCCGTCTTAATCCTTCTCATAATTTTTGCATCATCAGTGTGTCTTTGTGTGTGTGTGTGTGTGTACTCGTCTGTTTGTACTCACCTATTTGTGTCTGCAGGATCGAGCATTGACTCTTGGATTCCGCCTTTCGAACAACGGTTGTTTACAGGAATGACTCCGGTCCTATTTCCCTCGGTCCTATTTCCCTATCATACCTAGGTTTAAAATTATGAATAGTATTTGCTTCCACAACCTGTTCCTTAAGTGCATTCCATTTTTCCACTACTCTCACGCTAAAAGAAAACTTCCTAACATCTCTGTGACTCTGAGTTTCCAGCTTCCACCCATGTCCCCTCGTTCTGTTACTATTCCGTGTGAACAATTCGTCTATGTCCACTCTGTCAATCCCCCTGGGTATTTAGTACATTCCTATCATGTCTCCCCTCTTCCTTCTTTTTTCTAGTGTCGTAAGGCACAATTCCTTCAGGCGCTCCTCATACCCCATCCTTCGTAACTCTGGGACGAGTCTCGTTGCAAACCTCTGAACCTTTTCCAGTTTCCTTATATGCTTCTTCAGATGGGGACTCCATGATGAGGCGGCATACTCTAAGACTGGCCTTACGTAGACAGTGTAAAGCGCCCTAAATGCCTCCTTACTTAGGTTTCTGAAAAATGTTCTAACTTTTGCCAGTGTAGAGTACGCTGCTGTCGTTATCCTATTTATATGGGCTTCAGGAGATAGATTAGGTGTTACGTCCACGCCCAGGTCTCTTTCTCGCGTCGTCACAGGTAGGCTATTCCCATTAATTGTGTACTGTCCCTTTGGTCTCCCATCACCTAGTCCCATTTCCATAACTTTACATTTCCTCATGTTGAACTCCAGTAGTCATTTCTCTGACCATCTCTGCAACCTGTTCAGGTCCTCTTGGAGGATCCTATAATCCTCATCTGTCACAACTCTTCTCATCAACTTTGCGTCATCCGCGAACATCAACATGTAGGACTCTACTCCTGTAAACATGTCGTTAATATATATTAGAAATAGAATTGGTCCCAGCACCGATCCTTGAGGTACTCCACTCATTACTGTTCGCCAGTCCGACTTCTCGCACCTTACCATAACTCTTTGGCTCCTTCCTGTTAGGCCCTTATCCATGCTAGGGCCTTTCCTCTCACCATCGCCTGCCTCTCGAGTTTGAACAGCAGTCTCATGTGCGGTACTGTATCAAAGGCTTTTTGGCAGTCCAGAAATATGCAGTCTGCCCAACCATTTCTGTCCTGTCTTATCCTCGTTATTTTATCAAAGAATTCCATAAAGCTTGTTAGGCACGATTTCCCTTTCCAGAACCCATGTTGATGTTTGTTCACAAACCTAATGTTCTCCAGGTGTGCAACCAGTCGTAGCCTAATTATTCTTTCAAGTATTTTACAGGGGATGCTTGTCAGTGATACAGGTCTATAGTTAAGTGCCTCCTCCCTATCGCATTTCTTGAAAATCGGTATGCTATTTGCTTTCTTCCAGCAACTGGGCAATTCTCCCGACATAAGTGACTCATTAAAGATCATTGCCAGAGGCACGCTGAAGGCCTGCGATGCCTCTTTTTACACACATAGTGTGTGTGTGTGTGTGTGTGTGTGTGTGTGTGTGTGTGTGTGTGTGTGTGTGTGTGTGTGTGTGTGTGTGTGTGTGTGTGTGTGTGTGTGTGTGTGTGTGTGTGTGTGTGTGTACTCACCTAGTTGTACTCACCTAGTTGTGTTTGCGGGGGTTGAGCTCTGGCTCTTTGGTCCCGCCTCTCAACCGTCAATCAAAGTGTGTGTGTGTGTGTGTGTGTGTGTGTGTGTGTGTGTGTGTGTGCGTGCGTGTGTGCGTGCGTGCTCGAAGGATTCAACCGTTAGTTTTAGTTTAGTTCATTTATTATGCACCCCATACCCATCTTGTGGGCGGTAGTGGAAAGGGTTACAGAGGCACATAATGGGCTCAGCGACTGAACCCCACAATCCATGTAGCTAAGCAAGTTACAATCTTGATGAGCTAGTTACAAAATTCAATACACATCATCACATCATCAATGGGTTCGACATCGACCACAAGTACAGTTTCTAAATTAAGCAACTGACATATGTGGAGAGCTAGTGTCACATTTGATATATTTGTCCTGCACACCGCCCCCCATCCAGTGAGCAGCGGTGGATAGGTTAAAGTCATTTAGTTACTCCCTACAGTTCGCAAGCTGGGGATATTTGGCTAAGATTTCTGGTAACAGATCATTTTGAATGAAATATTTACACATCTCTGGAACATTTGTTATATAATTGTCTCTGAATTCACGTATCTTTTCGCACTCCATCACATAGTGACGGAGGGTGTGCGAATAATTTTGTTAACACAGTCTACATTTGGTCAGGTCTACATCGGCAGATAATGAGAATTCCCAGAGATACTTGTAACCGAGTCTAAGCCGAGCAGTAGTAACATCTAGAAGTCTGCTGATTTTATTGGATGAACCATAGATGTGTGGCTCCTCTTGCATGATAGTATGATGATAGATGGAATTACTGGTGTCGATTTCACTTTGCCTTATATCTACAAGATTTTGTTTAAGTTCTTAGTGTACTATTGCTCTCAGACTGAGTATAACCTTGGATTGTCAATAAGCAAAGATCCTGCTTTTCCAACCTTGATTGTCTTATGTATTGACTTCCCAAACAATTTTCTGTATCATCTCTACTATATGTGACATAACTTATATATCTGTTTTTGTATGAAAATTGAGTAAAAACATGAGTTTTTACCATCTCAAGGTAACCTGGAGTTAAACAGTATTTCCTTACACAAACACATAACAAAAAAAAAATCTTTGTTCAATCTTTGCTACAACTGAATTTCCACTAACAAACCTTACAAAAATAAATAGATCCACCATCAAGGAAGTTGCCACCGCCTCACCGTGGCAGCATTCCTGTACATCTACGAGACCTCTACATCTGTATGTTTATTAAACAGCTTACGAGCTTGAGAACCCTAAGATACCTTTCTCAACCCACTGTTATTACTGCTGTAGACGACCTCGTAGGCCTTCCCAGCTCGTAAACTGCTTAATAAATATAGACAAAGTAGCTACGATTGAGGAAAGATGTAAAGGTTTCGTAATTGTAGTAATAAATGTTTAATGAATCCTGGATCTTGACTGACCAGAAACGTACGAACCCCATCAACCCACCTAACCTATCGCGACTGATGCACTGAAAACGTTAATACCACGGTGCATAAATTGATACTAATACGCGTCGCATTTTGTAATGGATTGGTCGACTACGTCCACAAATTGACGTATTAGGTGAGAGGCCGGGTTGGACTAAGACTCCCGGTCCTAAGACTACACCTTAATTAAGCTTTAGTCCTATAGCGTCATTAATCCACAGGAAGAGAGCGGAGAGTGAGACGGCCGCCAGCCTGGGCGGTGATAATGGAGTTTAATAGACACAAATTAATCTTCCCATGGACCTTCAAAACTATTTTTATATATATTATATAACAAACCTTTTATGTTGACCAAACCACACACTAGAAAGTGAAGGGACGACGACGTTTCGGTCCGTCCAGGACCATTCTCAAGTCGATGGTGAATGGTTCGACTTGAGAATGGTCCAAGGACGGACCGAAACGTAGTCGTCCCTTCACTTTCTAGTGTGTGGTCTGGTCAACATACTTCAGCCACGTTATTGTGACTCATCGCCTGCATATGGAAATATTATATTACTGCGTCACTATTACGACGTTTCAAGCCCTCTTGCTCAACGTTACACAATCTTACACAATCTTGCTCTTACACAATCGAGGTCAACGTAAAAATTGGGGTGGTTTAGGGAAGTATGAACCACCCAAATATTGACGGTTCCTGGGGCCTAATCAGCTCCGGTGGGCTAGTTGGGAAGCCTATAGGTTCTGACGCTTCTGGTACAGCTCAACCGCTGCCTTTTTTACGGAGAGAACGTAAGAGAGAACTTTTTTATGAAGAGAACGGGCGCCGCTCCCAGCCTAACCTATCAAGGCAAAATAACGTCAATATTACGGTCCGTTAACTGTCACTAGTACGTCTCATTTTTAACGTATTTAAAGATTCCCTTCAAAACACAGGTCAAACTGTTATATTATGAACAATTTAATCCGTTCTTTCACTTAATATGCTATTGTTTTTACGTTCCTGGTTAAGCAAAAAAAATAATTATATTTTGAACAGAATGACAAATACAAAAATCGGGCTGAGCAATTACAAAATTACAAAGGTTTACAATTACAATCACCGTTGTCTTGGACAGGAGACCTGTCATTATATATAATATAACACTATCATATATTTATATATATATATATATATATATATATATATATATATATATATATATATATATATATATATATATATATATATATATATATATATATATAATAAATATAAATTATATATATATATAATAAATATAAATATATATTTATATTATATATATATATATATATATATATAATATAAATATATATATATATATATATATATATATATATATATATATATATATATATATATATATATATATATATATATGATAGAACTTCACCATAGCACTCCTGTATATGCCGTCGGGTACGTGTGGGCGTGCTGTACCGTGAACCATAACCAGGTGGTCGGCACAATGGTTCCCTGCGAAACCTGTTTATCTAAACGGTTCGTAATTTGGTTGGCCTGACCCCCCCGGGGCTTCGTCTTGTCTGGGGTTGGGGGGGGGGGGGGGTTGGGGGAGGGGGGGGGATGGACGTGTTGGGGGAAAGCACAACTCCTCCCCCCCCTACACACCAGCTGTGACCCCCCACCCCCCTACACACCAGCTGTGATCCCCCACCCCCCTACACACCAGCTGTGACCCACCACCCCTACACACCAGCTGTGACCCCTCACCCCCTACACACCAGCTGTGACCCCCCACCCCCCTACACACCAGCTGTGACCCCCACCCCCCTACACACCAGCTGTGACCCCCCTCCCCACCCCCTACACATCAGCTGTGACCCCTCACCCCCTACACACCAGCTGTGACCCCCACCCCTACACACCAGCTGTGACCCCCCACCCCCCTACACACCAGCTGTGACCCTCCCACACCCCTACACACCAGCTGTGACTCTCCCACACCCCTACACACCAGCTGTGACCCCCCACCCCAGCTGTGACTCCCTCACCCCCTACACACCAGCTGTGACCCCCCACCCCCTACACACCAGCTGTGACCCCCACACACCAGCTGTGACCCCCACACACCAGCTGTGACCCTCCACCCCTCTACACACCAGCTGCCTTAACTCACAAAGGTGTGGGACTGGAGGTGTGAGGCACCTCACGGCCTTGGGTGTGGCCCGTCCCTTCTCTATTATGACGATGAGGAAGACAGCAGATTCCGGCTGCTGACAGCATGATGTCAGCGCTTGACGGCTGCTGACGTCGCCTTGTCAGCCAGTAATCTCCCAACGGATATAAATGACATATTAGTTTTTTTCCCCCCCTGCTTTACCATTATTTTATTATTTCTCTCTGATGTGAAATTCGGCATCCTTTTTCTGCTTGCAATTTTGGCTTGCAATTTCTGCTTGCAATATTTATCCGTGAAAGTTGAGGAAAGTGACCCCTGGCTGTCAGCCTCGTGGTGTTATCTCCCGTCAAGCAGCGCTTGCGTGTTGCCAACTATACAGATTCAACGAACGAGCCGGTCATGCCAACAGCCAGATTGTGAGACCGTAAACCTGGCCCGTGTTGAACCACGGGGTCCGTATTACACGACTGGGTCCGTATTAAACCACGGGGCCCCCGTACTACCACTGGGACCCCCATGCAACCACTGGGACCCCCATGCAACCACTGGGCCCCCCATGCAACCACTGGGACCCTCATGCAACCACTGGGCCCTCATGCAACCACTGGGACCCCCATGCAACCACTGGGACCCTCATGCAACCACTGGGCCCCCCCATGCAACCACTGGGACTCCCATGCAACCACTGGGCCTCCCATACAACCACTGGGCCCCCATGCAACCACTGGGACCCTCATGCAACCACTGGGCCCCCCCATGCAACCACTGGGACTCCCATGCAACCACTGGGCCCCCCAGGCAATCACTGGCCCCCCCATGCAACCACTGGGACCCCTATGCAACCACTGGGCCCCCCATACAACCACTGGGCCCCCCATACAACCACTGGCCCCCCATGCAACCACTGGGCCCCGATACAACCACTGGGCCCCCCATACAACCACTGGGCCCCCCATACAACCACTGGGCCCCCCATGCAACCACTGGGACCCCCATGCAACCACTGGGCCCCCCATGCAACCACTGGGCCCCCCATACAACCACTGGGCCCCCAATGCAACCACTGGGGCCCCCCATACAACCACTGGGCCCCACATACAACCACTGGGGCCCCCATGCAACCACTGGGGCCCCCCATGCAACCACTGGACCCCCATGCAACCACTGGGCCCCCCATGCAACCACTGGGCCCCCCATACAACCACTGGACCCCCATGCAACCACTGGGCCCCGATACAACCACTGGGCCCCCAATACAACCACTGGGCCCCTCATGCAACCACTGGGCCCCCCCATACAACCACTGGCCCCCCATGCAACCATTGGGCTCCCCATAAACCACTGGGCCCCCATACAACCACTGGCCCCCCATGCAACCACTGGGCCCCCATACAACCACTGGGCCCCCCATGCAACCACTGGGCCCCCCATGCAACCACTGGGCCCCCATGCAACCACTGGGCCCCCCATGCAACCACTGGGCTCCCCATACAACCACTGGGGCCCCCATGCAACCACTGGGACCCCCCATGCAACCACTGGGCCCCCCATACTACCACTGGCCCCCCCATGCAACCACTGGGCTCCCCATACAACCACTGGGGCCCCCCATGCAACCACTGGGCCCCCATACAACCACTGGCCCCCCCATACAACCACTGGGGCCCCCCATGCAACCACTGGGCCCCCCATACAACCACTGGCCCCCCCATACAACCACTGGCCCCCCCATGCAACCACTGGGCTCCCCATGCAACCACTGGGCTCCCCATGCAACCACTGGCCCCCCATGCAACCACTGGGCCCCCCATACAACCACTGGGCCCCCCATGCAACCACTGGGCCCCCATTAAACCCGAGACAGTAAGGACCAGAGAGGCACCAGGCGAGATAGGCGCCTTGTAACATGCTATCGCCTAGAGGCACATGATATCATCAAGCTGGAGCGACATGATCCCAACATCGTACACGACGTAACCACAACACCGTTTTCTACGTACACAACATACCCACATCAATGTAAATACGTTCAAACATACACGCAATGAAACCACAACGTTTTACAGAAACGTTATTATGGTGTACAAATACCATTCATACAACGTTTGTGTGTTTGTTGAGGTGATATACCGTCTACTTGGAACCGTGTATATCACCGGAACGCTCACATCGTAACCACAACGTCGTAGTAACGTTTTTAATGTAACGTTGCTACAACGTTGTGTGTGTGTGTGTGTTGGGATGATATCATCTTGGAGCGGCGTGTGACTACCCTGGCAGAATTCCACCATGATGCTTCCCTTGTTTTGAAATCTTAAGATCAACGCTGAAAATAGTGGCTTGGTGAATGTTTCAAGGGAAACCTGTTCTTGTTTTTTGAACTCTCACTCATGCACATGCTCACGCACACTGACGCACGCACATGCTCACTCACGCATTTACATACACAAGCAAGTAGGTCAGAATATCATTCAAGTATGCCAGTCCACCATGGAGCCCTCATCTAAAAAAAAAAAAAAAAATAAGATAGAGGTTCAGAGGTCGCCAACGAGGCTCGTCCCAGAACTGCGAGGGATCGGGAATAAAGAGAGACTGAAAGAACTAGACCTGACCTCGATAGAAAAAAAGAGACATGATAGAGATGTATAAAGTGCAGACGAGGAGTCACAATAACGTGTCTGAAATATGTTGACCAAACCACACACTAGAAAGTGAAAGGCACGACGACGTTTCGGTCCGTCCTGGACCATTCTCAAGTCGATTGCGAGAATGGTCCAGGACGGACCGAAACGTCGTCGTCCCTTCACTTTCTAGTGTGTAGTTTAGTCAACATGTATAAATTACTCAGGGGTATCAACAGAGTAGAAAAAGAGATGGTTGATATGAATACCGATACAAGAAGAGAGTCATGGATGGAAGGTGGAGACCCAGATGAATCAAAGATAAATTAAAAAAATTTAATTTAGCATAGCAATAGTGGGACCGGAATGAACTAAATGATCAAATTCTAGACGTGAACTCCATATATATATATTATAAAGTAATGGGCAACAAATAATAAAATTATTATTAACAAATGGGCAACGTTTCTCTCACCTAATGTCCCAGTTCAGCTAGCAGTAAATATAAAGGTACCTGAGAGTCAGACTGCTGCTGTAGGCTGCATCCTAGGGAGTGTGTGTGTGTGTGCATGTTAAATATATGAAGTAAATATAGAGGAAAACAGGTTGGAAGTCAGTACATTAGACAACCGACTGTTAGAAAGACAGAGTCCAAGAGTGATCAGTTGGATCTTGCAGGCACAAATAGTAAATACACACACACACTCGTGGAAATTTAAATTAAGTTTTGAAACATAAGACACCGTCGCTCTACCAACCAGGCCATGGATCATCATAATAAAGATGGCCATGGGTGTCCTACCAACTAATTTTTACAATGCCAAACGTATAATGATTGTCCTATTACCCAGGCCATGGTAATCCTACCAACCAGCAACTTGTCCTCAGACCAAGTCCATTCCATCCAGCGGTCGACCCCAAAGACGTATTCATGTTTTAACAACTTGTTCATTCAAGATAGTTATTTTCTCAAAAATAAATTAACATTATGTTCTAGCATACTGTGCATATTTAGTTATTAGTTAGGTGTTTAGGTTCTGTTGGTGAATATTTGTATTTGTAGTACGTACATTTACAGCTTTATGGTTCAGACAAAAGTCGCCAGTGAAGCACTTGTAGAGAAGTGTTCGAATGTCATGAATTGTGAGTCACGTGTCAGCCCGTCCTCCAAACAAAGATCCAAAAGTGATTCCATGCATCCGCCAAACCCCCAAGTGTTTATGAATGAAAAACGGTTTACACACGACTCACAACTGCTGACGTTCGAACACTTCCGGAACAAGTGCTTCACTGACGAATTTTGTTCGAATCACAATGCTATAAATGCTTCACCCACGTACTACAAATACAAATAATCGCCAACAGAACCTAAACACCTAACCTAACCTAACCTATGCCTATATATGCACAATATGCTAATATATTATAATATTAATTTGTACTTGAGAAAATTCCCGTTTTGAATGAAGAGCATGTTAAAATTTATGAATGCGTCTGTGGGGTCGACCACTGGATGTAATGGACTTGAGTCGAGGACGGGTAGTGGAATCACAACTTTGTACAAAACAATTTTTAATAAACAGTATGTTTATTAAATTGACGTATCATAGGACGGTCGCCGTTTTAACGAGCCTGGCCTGAGGACAGGTTGTATCCCCAACATTCTTGCTTGAATCTTATGGGGTGCTATAGAGCAGTAGTCTGCGTCCTCGGCGCACAACCAAGGATCCCGGGGTCAATCCATAGGCATGACAGAAACGGTTGGGCACGTTTTATTTCACCTGGTACAACTGTTTAACCTGCAGTAAATAGGTTCCCGAGAGTTAGGCAACTGTTGTGGGTCACATTCTGGAAGACGTAACCTGTATTTGGCATAATATATCGCATTTTTTAACCGATTGGTCGATTCCGTAAAAAATGAGACATACTACTAACATACACACGTTAGTAGTACATACGACATACATACGTTAGTAGTACATACGACATACAACATACATACGTTAGTAGTACATACAACATACATATGATAGTAGTACATACAACATACATACGTTAGTAGTACATACGACATACAACATACATACGTTAGTAGTACATACGACATACAACATACATACGTTAGTAGTACATACAACATACATACGTTAGTAGTACATACGACATACATACACCATACATTAGTAGTACATACGACATACATACACCATACATTAGTAGTACATACGACATACATACAACATACATACGACCTACTACTAAGTGAGAGAACGGGTTGGTATGGGAAGGAATGCATTAAATCCTGTGCTGTTATCTCTCCCGAATTTTGGCTCTATCTCATGACAAGTCCAAATTTACGATCTTTGGCCACAAAGAAATCTTGCAAATTGAGACGATACAAATCTCTGCAATAAGCAAATTATAGGGTCCTCTTTCTGCGGACTACTTTCCGTGGCGGAGTGATATACCCGCTAAACACACACCGAAACTACGACGTTGGTACAACGTTCGAACAAGTTTTAACACCTCCTAACCAGTTATAACAATCAATATAGCCAGTTGTAACAACGTTCTAATACGTCATAAACACGTTAAGCCAAGATGTAACAACTTTATTACAAGTTGTAACAAGCGGAAAATAGAGACAGTTTCGGTTTGTGTTTCCAGGGTATGCAGCCGTGCAAGGGTCTTTATCCTGTCCTCTCACCTAACACGTCGCATATTTCATGCAATCTACCAATCCGTTAAAAATGCGACCTATTATTAAAATTAAAACACCGTAATACTGACGGTTTCTATGCATCGGGTTCGATAAGTTAGAATGGGTTGCTTGGGTTTGTGTGCTTTAGGTTAGACAGCACGCTGGACTTGTGATCCTGTGGTCCTGGGTTCGATCCCAGGCGCCGGCGAGAAACATTGGGCAGCGTTTTTTTCACCCTATGCCCCTGTTACCTAGCAGTAAAATAGGTACCTGGGTGTTAGTCAGCTGTCACGGGCTGCTTCCTGGGGGTGGAGGTCTGGTCGAGGACCAGGCCGCGGGGACACTAAAAAGCCCCGAAATCATCTTAAGATAACCTTAAGATAGGCAAAACAGTTGTATTTCTTACGTAGCATGGTGAGGAAAACCATTGTATTTTTTACAAAGTGGCATGTTGACACAACTTCCTGGAGCTAACGAAAGGAATTAGAGATTTATTTTCCTCTTCTCGTTACATATGATAGTTGCCAGAAAATTACTTTTAATATCAATACAATTCACAAAATAATAAAATAAGCTTAATGGTCAAACTGCTCTTGTACAATCGGAGTTTAAGTTTTACCAAACGAGTAAAGAGTTACACAAACTATCAGCGATGCCATTCTGATCTTGGGCCAACAACTGGTATTTTGATCATGTATGATTACTCTTCACTACAATCATATCCCAACATACACACAACATTGCCACAACATTAAGTTTTACAGTATATCACTGGAACCTCAACGTTGCTACAAGGTTGTGGTTACGTTGTGTGTTTGCTGGGGTGTCAACTTAGTACATTCCAACAAACTTGTGGTGTTGCTCTATAGTATATGAACAAAAGCATGAAGTTTTTTTTTTTTTTTGCAGGGATATTCCTGCGCGGGCCCTAAGCCTCTGGCTGGTCCACTAAGTGTTGCTTGTTTCTGTTTTACTTGGGCGGAGTATGAGTATTTATGACTCGTATGGTCGCTTCTGTAAGATTTTGCCCAATGTGTTTAACAACTTCTTCTGCTCTGTCGAATCTAAGTTGAAATCTTATTGGGTTTGTAACTGTGCAGTGTGTTAGATAATGTTCCAGTGATCTGTCGGGCATTTCTCCACAGTGTTGACATTTCCTCTCATCTTCCAGAACCTGTAAGCCTTCTTCCCATGAACATGGGTATCCAAGCCTGATGTGATGTAAGTGTACTTCTGTTGTTCTACTGCTCCCTTTCATCAACATAAATGGTTCGTAGTTGGTTGAATTCTTGTACCAACCTGCAGATCCTGATGTTGCAACTGCTGTGTTGTGGTCACTGTACATCTTTTGCATTGATGCATTGATGGTACCATCACACACAGAGATCACACTAACGTGATGCATCAAATGCATTATACATATATATATATATATATATATATATATATATATATATATATATATATATATATATATATATATATATGTATATATATATATATATATATATATATATATATATATATATATATATATATATATATATATATATATATATATATATATATATATATATATATATTATTAAATATGACCGAAAAAGTAAGATTAATAATTCTAACACGAATTTTCTCAATCTTTCGTACATTTCTTTTCACTGTTGGAGGTAAATCAAAAATCAATTCTCCAAAATTCATTTTTATTTCTAGTCTGACGCGACACGAGCGCGTTTCGTAAAACTTATTACATTTTCAAAGACTTTAGTTTACAAATACACAACTGAATAGAACTTACGCATCTCCGACTTTGTTTATATCTGCATTTGAGAGAGGTGGATGGGGTGAGGTGGCATTAATAGGGTATTAATTTCATCAACACAAGACAGAACAAGAGGTGGCATTAATAGGGTATTAATTTCATCAACACAAGACAGAACACGAAACAATGGGTATTGAATAGAAGTGATTGTAGAAAGCCTATTGGTCCATATTTCTTGATGCTTCTATATTGGAGCGGAGTCTTGAGGTGGGTAGAATATAGTTGTGCATTAATTGGCTGTTGATTGCTGGTGTTGAATTCTTGATGTGTAGTGCCTCGCAAACGTCAAGCCGCCTGCTATCGTTTGCGCCTGGACCATCGGGCCCTTAGTATTGGTGTTGCTCTGCGCCTTGCCGCCCCTATCTCCACCGAGCACCGGTGTATTTGCGGCCATGCACGGGCAGACCAATACGGCAGCCATGGTCTCATCTGTCGTAAGACACAGGGAAAGATTGCCAGACATGAAGCAGTCAATGACATCATCAAGAGAAGTTTGGCTACAGCTGGGTGCCCAGCACAAAGGGAACCTCAGTTGTGCAGGCCTGACAACAGCCAAAAACGCCCAGATGGAGTCACCCTGCAGCCGTGGAGGGAAGGTAAACAGGTCGTGTGGGATTACACGTGTGCATCTACATTGGCTGATACCTATCTACCTAACAGCACAGCTGAGGGAGGCGGGGCGGCCACCTTCAGGGAGAACCAGAAAACCAACAAGTACAGAGACATAGAACGTTGTTACAGGTTCGTGCCAATAGGCTCTGAGACTCTGGGCGCCTGGGGTAAATGTTCACCTAATTTCCTAAAGGAGGTGGGTGAGGAACTCATTGAGAAAATTAAAGACTCAAGAGCGGCCGGTTTCCTGTTCCAGCGCCTGTGTTGTAGTTCAGAGAGGAAATGCGTGCTGTATCTTGGGTACGCACCCGACCCCCGAGGAGCTGGACAGGGTCTTCGAGCACTGATATAATGTTATATATGTGTGCGTTCTCTGTAAACTGTAGCAATGCCATAAAATACAACATAATTAATAAAAAAGAATAGGGGTGGTAGGAGAAGAAAAGATTAAAGTGTTTAGTGAGAATCCACAAGGTCTTCTCTGTACTCACCTAGTTGTGAGTATCACACAAGTTTATATATATACCACACAAGTATATGTATACCACACAAGTATATATATATACCACACAAGTATATGTACACCACACACACACACATATATATATATATATATATATATATATATATATATATATATATATATATATATATATATATATATATATATATATATATATATATTATATATATATATATAATGTAGAGGGAGAGGTGTGGCTGTGATGAAAGGGCTGCTCCCTACATGGCGGGAAGACGCCATCGTTATCAGATACATATGGTCAATGGTGAATTTAATTTGAAAGAGATTAATGCTCCAAAGAATTTAGATTGGCGCTTGAGTCAATTAAACTAATATAATTAATTCAATGACGTGTTAGCTCCTACGTTTGGCACCAACTATGGAATAAGATTGTTAATGAGTTTCTCAACACCTGATTTGATCCCTCTCTTGATGTGTCTTTGGGCTGCGTGAGTAAACTACCCAATTGGCCTTTGCGTGCACACGAACGCACACACGTGTGCAAACACCATGGTACTTCCATCAACATGGGTACTCACCTAATTGCCCCTAATTGTGGATGTGTGTGTGTGTGTTTGTGTGTGTGTGTGTGTGTGTGTGTGTGTGTGTGTGTGTGTGTGTGTGTGTGTGTGTGTGTGTGTGTGTGTGTGTGTGTGTGTGTGTGTGTGTGTGTGTGTGTTTGTGTGTGTGTGTGTGTGTGTGTGTGTGTGTGTGTGTGTGTGTGTGTGTGTGTGTTTGTGTGTGTGTGTGTTTGTGTGTGTGTGTGCGCGCGCACGTGCGCACACACACGTGCGCATCAACATGGGTTCAGGGATGGCAGGTCCTGCCTCACAGGGTTACTTGAATTCTACGACCAGGCAACAAAAATCAGGCGAGAAAGAGAGTGGTGGGCAGACTGCATATTTTTGGATTGTCAGAAAGCCTTTGATACAGTGCCACACAAAAGGCTAGTGAAAAAACTGGAGATGCAGGCTGGAGTGAAAGGGAAGGTACTCCGTTGGATACAGGAGTACCTAAGTAACAGGAGACAACGAGTCAGTGTGAGGGGTGAGGTCTCAGATTGGCGAGACGTTACGAGTGGAGTACCGCAGGGGTCGGTCCTTGGACCTATACTGTTTCTGATATATGTAAATGATCTCCCAGAGGGTATAGACTCGTTTCTCTCAATGTTTGCTGATGATGCAAAAATTCTGAGGAGGATTGAAACCGAGGATGATAGTAGGAGGCTACAAGATGACCTAGACAGACTGAATGAATGGTCCAACAAATGGCTGCTAAAGTTTAACCCGAGTAAATGCAAAGTAATGTAACTAGGTGGTGGAAACAGGAGGCCAGACACAGGATACAGAATAGGAGATGAAGTACTTAATGAAATGGACAGAGAGAAGATCTAGGAATTGATATCACACCAAACCTGTCTCCTGAAGTCCACATAAAAAGAATTACGTCTGCGGCATATGCGAGGCTGGCTATCATCAAAACAGCCTTCAGGAACCTGTGTAAGGAATCATTCAGAATCTTGTATACCACATACGTAAGACCAATCCTTGAGTATGCGGCCCCAGCATGGAGCCCGTACCTTGTCAAGCACAAGACGAAGCTGGAAAAAGTGCAGAGGTATGCAACTAGACTAGTCCCAGAACTAAGAGGCATGAGTTACGAGGAAAGGCTGCTGGAAATGCACCTTACGACACTGGAAGAGAGAAGAGTTAGGGGAGACATGACCACTACCTACAAAATCCTCAGGGGAATTGACAGGGTAGACAAGGATAAATTATTCAACACTGGTGGTACGCGAACAAGGGGACACAGGTGGAAACTGAGTACCCAAATGAGCCACAGGGACGTTAGAAAGAACTTTTTCAGTGTCAGAGTAGTTAACAGGTAGAATGCATTAGGCAGCGATGTGGTGGAGGCTGACTCCATACACAGTTTCAAATGTAGATATGATAGAGCCCAGTAGGCCTGGGAATCTGTACACCAGTTGATTGACAGTTGAGAGGGGGGACCAGAGAGCCAAAGCTCAAACCCCGCAAGCACAAATAGGTTAGCACACACGTGCGGGCGCGCGCACACACACACACTATTAAATATCGACTTAAGAGAGGAGGAAGTAAGGATACAAGTAGGATTACGAGATGTAACTAAAGTATCAGATAGAGTATCATGGTGAGTGGTAACAGAAGCAGCACCGACCCTCAGCATACCTCTAGCACTAATCTCTAATGAGTCACTTACACAGGGGTAAATGCCCAGCTGCTGGAAGAGGGCACATGTGGTGCCAATCTAGAAGAGATAGAAAAAAGGCACTTAACTACAGACCAGTGTCACTCACAAGCATCTCTTGCAAAGTACTTGAGAGAATTATAAAGTTAAGGCTAGTTGCACACCGAGAAAGAATTAGGTTTGTAACCTAACACGAACAACACAGTTTTAGATAAGGGAAATCATGCCTGACCGATCTTTTGGAGTTTTATGATAAGATAACGAAAATAACGCAAGACAGAAAACTTAGGCTGGGTAGATTTGCATATTTCAGGACTGCCAAAAAGCCTTTGATACAGTACCACAGAGAGAGAGAGAGAAGCTAGAGTGTGACGGTTTTACCTTCCTTGGTTACCTTGAGGTGCTTCCGGGGCTTAGCGTCCCCGCGGCCCGGTCGTCGACCAGGCCTCCTGGTTGCTGGACTGATCAACAAGGCTTTACACCTAAAACATATATATAACTTAACATGGCACATATTTTGCCTGAAATATATAAATGGTAATCATTCATTTGCTGTCGTTAAAAGTTCAATGTCTCCTTGCATGGCCGCCAGTTCCTTCACTCAATATTGATGTTGCAATATATGGTCCTCAATTTTCACTGATGCCCCAGAAGAAAAGTGAGGAACTCAGGATTTTTTCAATATGGGAGATGGTTACTGGAGGTCTGGTGAAGAAAATATGAGCCCAATATATACATAGGAGTTTTAAATTGTTTATAGGCCTAATAAAATAACCCTGGTTGTAGTTCAGGGGGTTAAAGCTAATTTTATTCAAAATTTTAAATGTAAATATGATAAAAAGCGAGAAATGAGTCGTTGCATTGATCTAAGAACGTTCTGAAGGCGGGGGACAGGAGTCTAGCTCGACCCTTCTAGCACATCTAGGTGAGTCAATCTAGGTACAACAAGAAATTAATGTCATGTTTCATTCCCTCTTGATGTGAAAATTCAAACACTTTCCCCAGAAGTTATCAACACAATACCACGAAGGTCATGGGTGACCCACCATGACCTGACACCTGGATCTCCAAGGTGGATGAGATCAAGAGACAAGTCGACCAGCACGAGGTAATTGCGTCTTAAACCGGAACTTGTTGGGTGTGTCCCCACGTGGCAGTGTTTTGAACGCGATATGTACATGTTTCCTTGACCCGGCGTCCCTGTGACTCATCTTACTTATGGCACATCTCCCTAGCTCACTTAGATGACACACTTACCCATGCACCACTTGCATGACACACTGGCCCATACACACTTAAATGACACACGTATCATCGAAATTCACTCACTCCAAGAACTCAATTTCTTTCTTTATTATGCACCCCATACCCATCCCGTGGGCGGTGGTGTAAAGGATTACAGAGGCACATAATCGGTTCAGGAACTGAACCCTCTAGTGCGTTTAGCTAAGCAAATAACAATTTTTGACGCTAGTTACAAAATCCAAAATTCACTCCAAGAGGGAAGGAAGATGTTGATGGCCGCGTGTGTGTTGCTAAGTGTAGGCGGACTGCTATATATATCTGGGCGTGGGAGGCCAATAAGGGTATAGGCCTATATGGTGACGTTAGGCCTATGTTAACACCCGGGAGCAGAGCCGTGAATATACCTGCGAATGATTACGTTATCTTCCAGGCCCTTGTCGTCGCCCGAGCCTGTCGTCGAGACTACCTCCCTCTCCACGACGGTGAGGTGGGTGAAGTACCCCATGAAGTCACCCACGGTGGGTGAAGTACCCCATGAAGTCACCCACGGTGGGTGAAGTACGCTATGAAGTCACCCACGGTGGGTGAAGTACGCTATGAAGTCACCCACGGTGGGTGAAGTACGCTATGAAGTCACCCACGGTGGGTGAAGTACCCCATGAAGCCTCACACAGTGGTGAAGCCTCTTTTTTTCAGGGATATTTCTGCGCGGGCCCTAAGCCTCTGGCTGGCCCACTAAGTGCTACTTGTTTCTTGTTTGACTTGGGCGGAGTATGAGTATTTATGACTCGTATCGGCGCTTCAGTAAGATTCTACTCCCGTAAACATGTCATTTACGTAAATTAGAAATAAAATTGGTCCCAGCAACGGTCCTTGAGGTACTCCACTCGTTACTGTTCGCCAATCCGACTTCTCGCCCCTTACTATTATTCTCTGGCTCCTTCCTGTTAGGTAGTTCCTTACCCTTGCTAGGGCCTTTCCGCTTACTCATGCCTGCCTCTCAAGTTTGAATAGCAGTCTCATGTGCGGTACTGTATCAAAGGCCTTTTGGCAGTCTAGAAATATGCAGTCTGCCCAGCCTTCTGTGTGTGTGTGTGTGTGTGTGTGTGTGTGTGTGTGTGTGTGTGTGTGTGTGTGTGTGTGTGTGTGTGTACTCACCTATTTGTACTCACCTGTTTGTGTCTGCAGGATCGAGCATTGACTCTTGGATCCCGCCTTTCGAGCATCGGTTGTTTACAGCAATGACTATGGACCTATTTCCCTATCATACCTAGTTTTAAAATTATGAATAGTATTTGCTTCCACAACCTGTGTGTGTGTGTGTGTGTGTGTGTGTGTGTGTGTGTGTGTGTGTGTGTGTGTGTGTGTGTGTGTGTGTGTGTGTGTGTGTGTGTGTGTGTGTGTGTGTGTGTGCGTGCGTGTGCGTGTGCGTGTGGGTGCGTGCGTGCGTGTGTGTGCATGCGTGCGTGGGGAGGAGGGGAGGGTGAGATGCTCCTACCCTTCTGCCTTCTCTCACTCTATGGGCCATTATCTCACACTGAGCTCCAGTTACCTAAACACCCCTTGGCTGATAATCCCATTAGCAGTGGCGCCTCGTGACACCTTGTGACGCCCGAGGGCCTCTTGTGTTGCCTCTCCTTACCAGGTGGCACCTTGTGACGCCCTCAGACACCTTCTGGCACTTTGTGACGCTCTTGGACACCTTCTGGCACTTTGTGACGCCCTCAACACACATACACACACACATATACACGCACGTACGTACACAGGATGAACAACCCAGCGGGTTTTCTTCCTACTGGGGAGTGTTGTACATGCTGCTTTGGTGATGTGTCCACTCACAGGAAGAGTGGCGCTGCCCAATACTGTCACTATGGTGATGTGTCCACTCACAGGAAGAGTGGCGCTGCCCAATAAACTCGCCCCTCGGGGCAAAAAAAACAAAAAAAATAAACTCACGCACAATACAAAGTTTTTTCGTCAAAGTATTTTTTCCTGCCATAATACGTAGAATGCGTGTCTAAATTTCACCGCTTGATTTGTAAAGCGTAGGTTAGACATATAAATATAAGTATGTTTGAGTGTATATACAAAAGAGCTGCCTCGTATAGGCCAATAGGAGCGACCTCGTTTGAGATAATAGACCCTCTGCAGTTTTCCTTAATTCTCACGTTGGTGTTATGTTGCACGGGCGACGTGGCGAAGTGACGACGTAGCGACGTGGCGACGTAGCGACGTGGCGACGTCTCCAACACTGAAACCGAGTACATTAATACGGGCGAAGACGTGCTGCTGGCCCCAGGATCACTCACATGACCAACCACCTGTCGGTTTTATGACCATTAAAGAGCTCAGGTTAATGCCTCAAAAGATTTCCGAGAGCTTTTTTTTCTTAAGATTATCTGTTTATTTACTCGGTCATATGAGCGTGACCGCCAGCGTCTTATGACGTAATGTAAACATTGGCTCCGGGGTGTTGGATTCCTTAATGAACTGAGGCATGGGAACCATCTTGTGGCTGCCTCAGGCTCTCAGGTGTCCTGCGGGGAATGTGGGCTGGGTTATGGGCTCCACCCCACGCCCTAAGTCACGTCGTCGGGGGGACAGGAAGCCTGTGCTTAGACTTGCAGGCGATGAGTCACAATAACGTGGCTAATGTTGACCAGACCACACACTAGAAGGTGAAGGGACGACGACGTTTCGGTCCGTCCTGGACCATTCTCAAGTCGATTGAGCTTAGACTCAATCGTTCTGTGTTCTTGTTCTGTGCTTAGACTTGTTCGTGCAGGTCTCTCGAGTCCAACTACTGCCCTTCCCCCGGGACGCAGCCCTTAACGATGATTGTTGATGCACCCCATACCTATCCTGTGAGCGATAGCGCAAGAAAGGATTACAGGATGATTAAGTTCTGGGAGCCTGTTTAGGGGGGATGAGAGGCATCTGGAGTCTGGGAAAAGTATCCAAATACGTCTTGACCTCTCAAGGAATAGGACCCGCGGCCATTTCTTCCGTATTTACGAGGTTCTTGAACCCTTCCAACACTACCCTCGTCCCGTTCTCACGATTGTCTTACAAATTATACAGATTTACCTAAAATATGTCTGAGAGCTTGGCTGACAGCACGACGCCTCCCTGGCCCAGTCACCACGACGCCACCCTGGCCAGTCACCACGACGCCACCCTGGCCAGTCACCACGACGCCTCCCTGGCCAGTCACCACGACGCCTCCCTGGCCAGTCACCACGACGCCACCCTGGCCAGTCACCACGACGCCTCCCTGGCCCAGTCAACACGACGCCTCCCTGGCCAGTCACCACGACGCCTCCCTGGCCAGTCACCACGACGCCACCCTGGCCAGTCACCACGACGCCACCCTGGCCAGTCACCACGACGCCACCCTGGCCAGTCACCACGACGCCACCCTGGCCAGTCACCACGACGCCACCCTGGCCAGTCACCACGACGCCACCCTGGCCAGTCAACACGACGCCACCCTGGCCAGTCACCACGACGCCACCAGGGCGGCGACGACGGTGAAGAGCACTGTGCTCACCTCGTTGTCACAGGACCCGTGTCTGAAGGCCAGGCTAGAGGGCGTAGAACCCGTCCCATATATTGTGCGGCTTCTGGTAATGACGATGAATGGCGCTCTAGCCATTCACCCCCCCCCCCCTCCCATCCCGTCCAGCCCCCCCCTAAGACTCAAGATGTATGGCTGTCCCTTCACCCACCCCTCAGGTCGACCTCTCCTTCCCAAGACTTGGAAGATCGAGCCCTTCCTTATCTGGGCACACACACACACACACACGGTTGAGAGGCGGGACCAAAGAGCCAGAGCTCAACCCCCGCAAACACAACTAGGTGAGTACTAGGTAAGTACACACACACACACACACACACACACACACACACACACACACACACACACACACACACACACACACACACACACACACACACACACACACACACACACACACACAAACCTTTTAGAATTCTATGATAAAGTAACAAGGATAAGGCAGGACAGAGAAGGCTGGGCAGACTGCATATTTCTTGACTGCCAAAAGGCCTTTGATACGGTACCGCACATGAGACTGCTATACAAACTTGAGAGGCAGGCAGGAGTAAGCGGAAAGGCCCTAGTATGGGTGAAGAACTACCTAACAGGAAGGAGCCAGAGGGTAATGGTAAGGGGCGAAAAGTCGGACTGGCGAACAGTAACAAGTGGAGTACCTCAAGGATCGGTGCTGGGACCAATCCTCTTTCTAATTTACGTAAATGATATGTTTACAGGAGTGGAGTCATACATGTCAATGTTTGCAGATGACGCAAAATTAATGAGAAGAGTTGTGACAGACGAGGATTGTAGGATCCTCCAAGAGGACTTAAACAGGCTGCAGAGATGGTCAGAGAAATGGCTACTGGAGTTTAACACCAGTAAATGTAAAGTTATGGAAATGGGATCAGGTGACAGGAGACCAAAGGGACAGTACACAATGAAGGGGAATAGCCTACCTGTAACGATTCGAGAAAGAGACCTGGGAGTGGATGTGACACCTAATCTAACTCCTGAGGCACATATAAATAGGATAACGACAGCAGCGTATTCTACACTGGCGAAAATTAGAACTTCATTCAGACACCTAAATGAGGAAGCTTTTAGGGCGCTTTACACTGCCTACGTGAGACCCGTCTTAGAGTATGCCGCGCCATCATGGAGCCCCCACCTGAAGAAACACATAAAGAAACTGGAGAAGGTTCAGAGGTTTGCGACGAGGCTTGTCCCAGAGCTACGAGGGATGGGATATGAAGAGCGGCTGAAGGAACTGAACCTTACGACACTAGAGAAAAGAAGGGAGAGAGGAGATATGATAGGGACATATAAAATACTCAGGGGAATTGACAAAGTGGAAATAGATCAAATGTTCACACGTAATAATAACAGAACGAGGGGACATGGGTGGAAACTGGAAACTCAGATGAGTCACAGAGATGTTAGGAAGTTTTCTTTTAGCGTGAGAGTAGTAGAAAAATGGAATGCACTTGGGGAACAGGTTGTGGAAGCAAATACTATTCATACTTTTAAAACTAGGTATGATAGGGAAATGGGACAGGAGTCATTGCTGTAAACAACCGATAGCTAGAAAGGCGGGATCCAAGAGTCAATGCTCGATCCTGCAAGCACATATAGGTGAGTACATATAGGTGAGTACACACACACACACACACACACACACACACACAATACACACACATACACACACACATACACACACACACACACACACACACACACACACACACACACACACACACACACACACACACACACACACACACACACACACACACACACACACACATACACACACACACACACAACAATACAAGCACCAGAGTATACACAAGCATACCAAGCCCCAGGTATACAGACACACACACACAGACCCTCACCCCAGGACTGGGATACTGGAGCTGACCACCAAGGACTCTCAAGCACCGGCCCCGCCTCCATACAGTACCAGCCGAGGGAACATCCTGAAACTATCACAGCGCCGGTTAGACACAAACAGTCCCGCAGATCAAGCAATCACCGAGGAAGGCGGCGGCCCTCAGGCCAGCCGTATATTTTGGTATACTTATCACCGGTATACTTCTCACATGGTATACTTATCACATGGTATACTTATCACCTACCTCAGGCCAATCAGTGATAAGAAAAAAATAGAAATAGTTAACATCTCTCTCTCTCTCTCTCTCTCTCTCTCTCTCTCTCTCTCTCTCTCTCTCACAGCCTCCCTAGCAAAGAGATATAGAAGGTCACCTTCCTGAACCTCCGTCCAAATCGAGTAGGGTCTAAAACCGGAAGGGAATTATCAAGACAAAAACGCCAATTCATTACGACTATAGAGTGAACAAATCCACAAGGGCAGTGATGACCTGTGATCCACAAGGGCAGTGATGACCTATGATCCACAAGGGCAGTGATGACCTATGATCCACAAGGGCAGTGATGACCTATGATCCACAAGAGCAATGATGACCTGTGATCCACAAGGGCAATGATGACCTGTAATCAACAAGAACAATGATGACCTATGATCCACAAGGACAATGATGACCTATGATCCACAAGGGCAATGATGACCTATGATCCACAAGGGCAATGATGACCTGTGATCCACAAGGGCAATGATGACCTATGATCCACAAGGGCAATGATGACCTGTGATCCACAAGGGCAATGATGACCTGTGATCCACAAGGGCAATGATGACCTGTGATCCACAAGGGCAATGATGACCTGTGATCCACAAGGGCAATGATGACCTGTGATCCACAAGGGCAATGATGACCTGTGATCCACAAGGGCAATGATGACCAATGATCCACAAGGACAATGATGACCTGTGATCCACAAGGGCAGTGATGACCTATGATCCACAAGAGCAATGATGACCTGTGATCCACAAGGGCAATGATGACCAATGATCCACAAGGACAATGATGACCTGTGATCCACAAGGGCAATGATGACCAATGATCCACAAGGACAATGATGACCTGTGATCCACAAGGGCAATGATGACCAATGATCCACAAGAGCAATGATGACCTGTGATCCACAAGGGCAGTGATGACCTATGATCCACAAGAGCAATGATGACCTGTGATCCACAAGGGCAGTGATGACCTATGATCCACAAGAGCAATGATGACCTATGATCCACAAGGGCAATGATGACCAATGATCCACAAGGGCAATGATGACCTGTAATCAACAAGAACAATGATGACCTATGATCCACAAGGACAATGATGACCTATGATCCACAAGGGCAATGATGACCTATGATCCACAAGGGCAATGATGACCTGTGATCCACAAGGGCAATGATGACCTATGATCCACAAGGGCAATGATGACCTGTGATCCACAAGGGCAATGATGACCTGTAATCAACAAGAACAATGATGACCTATGATCCACAAGGACAATGATGACCTATGATCCACAAGGGCAATGATGACCTGTAATCAACAAGAACAATGATGACCTATGATCCACAAGGGCAGTGATGACCTATGATCCACAAGAACAATGAAGACCTGTGATCCACAAGGGCAATGATGACCTATGATCCACAAGGGCAATGATGACCTGTGATCCACAAGGGCAATGATGACCTGTAATCAACAAGAACAATGATGACCTATGATCCACAAGGGCAGTGATGACCTATGATCCACAAGAACAATCGAACCTCTACACATTGGATGTTCCCAGACGCGCTTTAATTAACTGGATCACTACATGGTGGTACTATATGGCTCTTGGAAGGGATCAACATATGGATTTAGGATGGGACGTGAAGGGTGGTGGTGGGGGGGGGGGGAAGGAATGGTACCAAACCACTTTGGTACCAAACAAACCACACATTTATAATGGTAACCAGCATATATTCATTAGCTTCTGTCCTCCATTGTCAGGATTAGAGATCTGTTAGACATTATATTATTTATTTATTGAGCAATCAACTACACGCGATTGTAGTGTTTTTAAGATGCTAAGCTACATACATAAATACATACATTTACGTCTCTCCTACATAAACAGTGGTCGATGTAGGTTCTTTTGCACACAATGTGATGAATATGTGATGATTCATAATGTGATGAATGCGTTTCCTGTGGACGGGGCGAGGGGCCTTGCCATGATACGATCATTTCCAGGCCCGTAAAGGTTGGAGGTCCTACTAGTCCAAATCTACGTCACAAACTCGATGTTGTTCTTCCTCGGCCGTGGAGAACATTAAAGAACAAGCTGATGATCTTCTCCGCTGCGACAGTTCGGTTCCGTAAGACCGGCAGATTGCCCCGGGTCGTACTTTTCCGTGTTCGATAAATAATAAGTTGCCAGAGTTACATAATTTACTGATGTCCAGAGGGAGTGGACACCGCATTAAGTCTGTTGGGTTAATGAGTTGGCGACATTGTTATGGCATTCTCTTGGGATTATGCTGTTGGTGAGCAGCATGTGATGAGTTAGAATGCTGCAATTCACATTGGTTGAGCAGGAAATGAGTCTGCTCAGTGCCGTTGGAAGCGTGCATAGCATTCGTCTGCTCTATGATATATGCAATATTAGAGCTGGAAATATGCAATTAAATCACTGGGGGATAATCCCCTCACAGGTGTCAAATATATAACCTACCTCACACGAAGCAGTAAAGGTAAAGGTGTGAATCTACATATTAAATAAGAAAGACCTGAGGTCAATGAGGCTCAAGCATTAGGGCACACACACAAGAGGTGTTTTGGTGGGCAAGAGAGCAGGCTCTTGCGGCCTCTTATACTTGACCTTAAAGCTGCAGGTAAACTTGAAACTTGAGCCAAGTGGCACTCTTTGGAACCTCAGGAATGCACTGCCTTGTGTAAACAAATCAAAATTTCTTATTCATAAATGCCTATACATCTATAAGTAAGTTTGTTTACACCAAATTCCAGAAAAGTGTTTACACAGCTAATAGCAACTTCTTATTACTATATTTACAAGTTGTATAAGAGCTAGATTTTAGCTTTAAATAAAATAAAGAAGGTTAACATTGACTGTTAATACAGACATTGTACCTGGAGTTCAGAAAGTGACATTTGTTACAGATAACATCAACACCAACACCCGGGAGCCGGTCGGCCGAGCGGACAGCACGCTGGACTTGTGATCCTGTGGTCCCGGGGTTCGATCCCAGCCGCCGGCGAGAAACACTGGGCAGAGTTTCTTTCACCCTATGCCCCTGTTACCTAGCAGTAAAATAGGTACCTGGGTGTTAATCAGCTGTCACGGGCTGCTTCCTGGGGGTGGAGGCCTGGTCGAGGACCGGGCCGCGGGGACACTAAAGCCCCGAAATCATCTCAAGATAACCTCAAGATAAGAACCCTCTACATAAGAACATAAGAACAAAGGTAACTGCAGAAGGCCTATTGGCCCATACGAGGCAGCTCCTATCTATAACCACCCAATCCTACTCATATACTTGTCCCAGGTGTCTCTACACCACTCATATACTTGTCCCAGGTGTCTCTACACCTGGTTAGAGTTAGTGCGGCGTCTATTGGATGCTTAATCTATGGCTTCACCATTGGCTAATGTCTTAATCAGAATAATGATGCTGTTGCTGCGTGATTCACCATTGTTTACTGAACCTCTTTGCAAGTTTTGAGCTGTTGAGTAGTTGAGGCGACTGTTTATTTCCCTCTATGTTCTTACATATTCACAACTACTTCGGCCATTTCTTTATTTTGTCATCTCTCTTCGCTTATCAACAGTTGAATTTTTAGTTTCATTTTCCTTCTTTCCGCTCATTGTTCTGATGACTTGTGGAGGATAAAACATAAGAACATTAGAC
>NC_091171.1:33834122-33866622 GCF_040958095.1 Procambarus clarkii
GACACGCGCGTGTGCTTTGGGTGGTACACACTTGGGGCAGCATGTCCACAGGCTGCTGGACTATGTTGTAGTATGTACACCTAGGAATGTCGTGTTCCGTTGTAACCTGACACTCGCGGGAAGTACACACTTACGGTAGTGTACACAAATATGCCGCCGAGGGGTGCTGGAGTACGTCACTGTCCAGGAAAGTACACACTTGTGTGTACAAGCGGCGCCTCTGTGTGTGTAAGTACACACGTACTTACAAGTAACACACATACTTACTAAGTAACACACGTACAGTACACAAGCGGCCGCTGTGTAAGTGCACAGCGGCCGCAGGACTAACCTTCACCACGGGGGGGGGGACATAGCAGGCACTATGCTGTGCATGGTGTCCTCCCTGCACAGCACCCGGGTGTGCTGTGCAGGAGGGGGGGGAGGGGGGGGCACATGAAAGCAAGCCGCGTGAGAGCCACAGACGCGGACAGGCTCTCACTGTGGCTCCTGCAACCCTTCCCGTCTGTATATAGTACTTTGTATAACTATATAGAGCACCGAACATATATATATTGACGTAATGGATAATTAGCAGGCGATGAGTCACAATAACGTGGCTAAAGTATGATGACCAGACCACACACTAGAAGGTGAAGGGACGACGACGTTTCGGTCCGTCCAATACCATTCTCAAGTCGATCGACTTGAGAATGGTCCAGGACGGACTGAAACGTCGTCGTCCCATCACCTTCTAGTGTGTGGTCTGGTCATCATGGATAATTAGTATAATTTGGTACAATTCACCTCATACTCTAGAAAATATAAAGCTAAACAACCAAACTTAAATATTCCTAGGCTTAGCGTAGTACACATGTTTACTTTATTATGCCTAAGACAATGTGCATTAGGTCTAGGATGGTTAGGGTTGATTAACAACAAAATATAAAACCTTTTCAGGTTTGTCCAAATTCAATATTAGCAAATTCTACTATGTAATGGCCCATTACGCCAATATGTGTATCGTTATAGATATGTGTATAGTCCAAATCGGTACTATAAGTACTATCTGAACCGGAGGATGGGCTGGGATCCTGAAAGAAGCAACTGCGGTACTGTGTAGACCCCTTGCTATGGTTTTCAACTCATTACTAAAAAAAGAGGGAACTTCCTAACATTTAGAAGGTGGTATATGTGGTATCTATATCCCAAACAAAAACAAAAAACTGAGGAAGACGAGAGCCACTGAACTACAGCTATTTATATATGTTTAATGAAGGTATTAAGCTAAAGAAGCAAATCAGAACTGAGGACTGCAAGACACTACAAGATGAACTAGACAATCTCCAGAGATGGTCTGAGAGATGGCTACTACATTTTAACCCGGACAAATGCAAGGTTATGAGGACTGGAATTTGAACAAGAAGGCATCGAATACAGTACAGGATGAAGGGAAGGGCAACTTTCCTCTTCTTAAAAGGAGAAAGTCACAGGAGTGGACATAACTGGAGACCTAACACCAGAGGCACACACACACACACACACACACACACACACACACACACACACACACACACACACACACACACACACACACACACACACACACACACACACACACACACACACACACACACACACCAGCAGAATAACGAGGGCAGCATATGCCATACTGGTAAACGTCTTATGCTTCAGGAACTTGGACAAAGATCCCTTCCGACCATTGTTTACATCCTTTGTGAGACTCTTGAATATGCTGCCCCAACCTGGAACCCCTACCTATAGAAAGACAAAACAAACGTAGAAAAGGTTAAAAACAGTATTCAACTAGGCTCGTTCCTGAGCTAAGTGGACTGAGCTAGGAAGAACATCTAAGGGGACTGAGACAGGAAGAACATTTAAGGGGACTGAGCTTGGAAGAACATCTAAGGGGACTGAGCTAGGAAGAACATCTAAGGGGAACTGAGACAGGAAGAACATTTAAGGGAACTGAGACAGGAAGAACATCTAAGGGGACTGAGCTAGGAAGAACATCTAAGGGGAACTGAGACAGGAAGAACATCTAAGGGGACTGAGATAAGAAGAACATCTAAGAGGATTGAGATAGGAAGAACATCTAAGGGGGACTGAGATAGGAAGAACATCTAAGGGGACTGAGCTAGGAAGAACATCTAAGGGGACTGAGACAGGAAGAACATTTAAGGGGACTGAGCTTGGAAGAACATCTAAGGGGACTGAGCTAGGAAGAACATCTAAGGGGACTGAGCTAGGAAGAACATCTAAGGGGACTGAGCTAGGAAGAACATCTAAGGGGACTGAGCTAGGAAGAACATCTAAGGGGCCTGAGATAGGAAGAACATCTAAGGGGACTGAGCTAGGAAGAACATCTAAGGGGACTGAGATAGGAAGAACATCTAAGGGGACTGAGCTAGGAAGAACATCTAAGGGGCCTGAGATAGGAAGAACATCTAAGGGGACTGAGCTAGGAAGAACATCTAAGGGGACGGGTTACATAGAGTGAGAAGTGATAACTATGTGATAACGACGTACCATATATTAAAGAGTTCGACAGAGCAGATATAGAAGCAATGTTCATATTACAGAACATTAAGACGGAAGGACATATTTGCAGCCTGGAAACACAGATGAGTCACAGAAAAAAAACTTGTTCATTTTAAGAGTCGTAAATACGAGGAACAGACATAATGAGGAAACTGTCGAAATGAATTCAATACATAGTTGTAAATATGAATATGACTATTAAAAAGGAGGAAAAGTGTCAGTGAAAAACGCCTTTCGACTGATGGTCGAAAGGCGGAGCTTAGGAGCAGTGGCTCGACACTAAAAGTACAGCAAGGTCAGCACACACATACACGCGTGTGCGCGCGCGCGTGCACACACACATACATGCACACATACATACACCCACAACTAAACTAAATTGGAGAAGGTTCAGAGGTTTGCCACTAGACTAGTGCCCGAACTGAGGGGCATGAGCTATGAGGAGAGACTACAGGAATTAAACGTCACGTCGCTGGAAGACAGAAGTGTTAGGGGGGGGGGAATGATCACCACATACAAGATACTCAAAAGTATTGATAGGGTAGACAAATACAGTTTATTTAACACAAAGGGCACACACACTAGGGGGACACAAGTGGAAATTGAGTGCCCAAATGAGCCATAAAGATTATAAAGAATTTGTTTAGTGTCAAAAGTAGTTCATAAATGGAATGCATTAGGCAGTGATGGGGTGGAGGCTGACTCCATACACAGTTTCAAATGTAGATATGATAGAGCCCAGTAGGCTCAGGAACCTGTACACCAGCTGATTGACAGTCGAGAATGAAACCAAAAGAGCCAAAACTCTTTTGCCAGCACAACTAGATGAGCACACCTAGATGAGTACACCTACAAATTAAAACATAACTCATATCTTAACGACACACCGAGACTAAATATAGCACTAAAGCACTATCATGTGTCAAGAGGAGATCCCGGGAGATGCGTCTTGAACCCGTCAAGACATCACACACACCTTCGCCACTTGGGGAGAGAGAGAGAGATAAAAAAAGGTCGCCCACAGGTGTTAATTTTCACCTTAATGTAGATAGCGTCAAATACATTACAGCGTCGCACTCGCACCTGCCTGGGTGCCGTCAGCGCCCCTGGCGGGAGGGACCAGAGGCTGCTTGGATAAAACCGTCCACATTGGGGTGGATATGTGGATGGTTTTATCCACACGTGGATGGCTTGTTTGATATGAGGATGGCTCGGTGGAGAAGTGAATGGTAGGATAGACATGTGGCTAGTTAAGTGGACATGTGGCTGGTTACACACGTGTGGTTGGGCCACTTCGTGGATGGTTCGGGTGCTGTATGGATGGTTGTACGTCCCTGATGACTATGGGTGTACCAACCCGCCAACTACGTCGCATTTTGACGTATGAGTCCCCTAAGGCCAAAAACCGACGTATTAACAATCATAGCGGACCGTTAATTTGACGTAATGTCCCGTTTTCTATTCCTGGGGTACTTGTTTAGGTCAGGTTAGGTTCGGGTAATTTAGTACATCAGTTTAGTGACGTTGGAAACGCCCGAGAGGACGGGCTGGGGCGCCATAGGTACATTGGTGTGTAAATGGTATTAATACTGACAAATGAAAAAAATACCAGTCATACCAGATTAAATTAGATTGTAATGTATTAAAGTCTTATTTAGTCACCACATAAGTCCTATTTAGTCACCACACAAGTCCTATATTGAGACCACGTAAGTCCTATTTAGTCATCACACAAGTCCTATATAAAGACCACATAAGTCCTATTTAGTCACTACACAAGTCCTATATAACTACAAGCCCCATATTGTAAATGGATAAAAATCTAAGAAAACTTAAAGCCTAAATTAAACTCCTCGAGTTGTGGCAGGAACAAAAAACAAATATTCAATAAATACAATTGGTTAGAATAAGCATTTTGAAAGCATACAATCACCTTCTGTGGTTGATTGTTCAATAAATCCCTGAATTATATGTCTAACAGAACTCTAGCCCTGTCCATGGAGGACAGAAGAAAATTTATATATGCTGGTTAGCATTGTAAATGTGTGGCCACGTTTGTGGTAAAAAATAATAGGAAAAAAATAGATACAGTTCAAAGCCATTAGTCTAAATTAAAAAATATATTCCACAGTAATTAAGACCAACAGTGTTTTTATAAAATAAAAATGAATATATAAAAATAATGAGTAATTAGCAGTCATTTAGTATAAATCACGACCTTGGGGTGGTCTGTACTGCGAAGGTCTCGCTTCTTGCGAGGTCGGAGTTCGATCCCCCTCTGGTCCAAGTGGTTGGGCACCATTCCTTTTCCCCCGTCATAATCCATCTCCCTATCCTCATATCCCCTCCAAGTGTTATATAGTCGTAATGGTTTAACGCTTTCTCCTCATTATTACCTTACTAGCCATCAATCATCAAGAATGCTGATGACTAATGATTTTTAGTCTGAATAATTAACTATACGAGTAATTAACTAACGGGCCTCGTAGCCTGGTGGATAGCGCGCAGGACTCGTAATTCTGTGGCGCGGGTTCGATTCCCGCACGAGGCAGAAACAAATGGGCAAAGTTTCTTTCACCCGGAATGCCCCTGTTACCTAGCAGTAAATAGGTACCTGGGAGTTAGTCAGCTGTCACGGGCTGCTTCCTGGGGGTGGAGGCCTGGTCGAGGACCGGGCCGCGGGGACACTAAAGCCCCGAAATCATCTCAAGATAACCTCAAGATAAGATACGAGCTTCCTACTGGACAATTACACGATGACAAATGCTTTTTCCGTCTCGTGACAAACGTCAAACAAACATTTTTGTCCCGTTTCTCAAGCTGTGATCTCACCCGGTGTTGTCTTTGGCAGATTCTTTGGAGCAGGACGGTGGGATCGAACTTGTGTCTTGGGTCACACCCCAGACGCACTCCTTACCAGTGAACCATGATGGGTTTCGAAGTTACACGATGTGTGTGTGTGTGTGTGTGTGTGTGTGTGTGTGTGTGTGTGTGTGTGTGTGTGTGTGTGTGTGTGTGTGTGTGTGTGTGTGTGTGTGTGTGTGTGGTTGTGTGTGTGTGTGTGTGTGTGTGTGTGTGTGTGTGTGTGTGTGTGTGTGTGTGTGTTGTCACCCCTTGCCCAACGGGATCTGTCATACTGGGGGCGGAGTTTGGGTAGATTATGATGTTCGAGGTTACCTGGGGAGTTCTGGGTCACACTCAGATACTTCATGTGTGTGTGTGTGTGTGTGTGTGTGTGCGTGAGTGAGTGCGTGCGTGCGTGCAGTAAGAGGAGGCAAGGCGGATGTGAATCGGTGCAATTAACTACCACACAAAGGGCGACATCCGTAGAAGCACTCTGGGTCTTGCTGTTAATTAAGAACATTTCCCCGTACAAGAAGAGCATGATGGGCGCCGTTTTGCTCCTCTCGTTCACATATAACTCACTCTGATGCCTTTATGTCACCCATTATCAGCACAGAAATTATCTAACAAAAAATAATTAATGGTAGACGCACTGGCGTTGGTATTTGCTTGATTATTTCTATATATAGTTCCTCATGGCGAGGTTCTTGAATATCATTTGTTTGAGAGGTTGGTGGGGAGAGTTAAGACGGTCTCAGGATTTCTTTCAACCTCGTGACATCAACGTTGTTGGGGTTGTAAATGGCGTGGTTCACTCGTTACTGTCGTCTGTGTACACCATATCGCACTCCACCTCCAAGCTGCAGACAGGAGACATCTCCCGTCACGCAGGGTGCAGTCGCGCCTCCACAGATCTCCAGTGTCAGCTCTTGATACTGGTAATGGCTCAAAAGGGGCCACCACCTACGGGCTATTCATGCCCGTGCCACCTCTTGGGTGGCTTAATCTTTATCAATCAATCAATCCAAGCTGCACGTGTGTGTACTTGCCTAGTTGTTCTTACCTAGTTGTGCTTGCGGAGGTTGAGCTCTGGCTCTTGCCAGAGCATGAGCTTTTGTGTGTGTGTGCGTACCGACCTGGACACACACCATCGGCCGGGAGCACGACCCAGGTGCGCGTGTTCATGATCCTCCGAACAACTACCAATGCTAAGAAATGGACGGAGAGTACGAAGTACCCTTCACTTCACTAACTATGGCCCGCCTACCATAAGTTACCCGGCGTTACCCGGGGCTCCCTCCGCCAAGTGCCCGCATTAATGGGAATTTAGCCTCAACTCCACAGTTAAGTTAATTATGAAGAGAGTGCACCAAGCCAGAACGACAATATAGCACTAGGAAAGGTTATAAGATCAGGGATCTTATAACGGAGGGACTAGATGGAGACTGAGGGTTTTATAAAGGTGCTCCAACCACTTGGATCGTCGGGGAATCGAACGCTGACCCGCACACGAATAGGAAAAGAATATATCTATCCCATTCGTGTGTGTGACTTGGAGAATCATGGCGCCCACAATATGTTTATTGTTTGAGATGTGTGTCTATGTATGTATTAACACGTTGTACTGAACGGGGTGAGAATAGCTTGAGCTACCTTATCCCTTTGTGTGTATTTTACCTCAATAAACTTATTTCAATTTCAATTTCAATGGCGCCCACTGACTGTAGCGAAGGGATAGACCTCCAAGCTGGAGCGTCCCGTTCATTACCTCAGCTTACCTGCCCTCCTCAAGCCTCCTGATAGCATCTCCAACCTGTGCGGAGTATAATTAGGGTTCCCCACCTGCCTCAGGGCCCGCCGCCCTAACACAGCTACTGCTAATTACAACAGGAAGAGGATAAGCAAACTGTGAGTTTTATAATCGATTAAAATATTCGCCGACGTGGAGAGGCCCAGCCGGAGTCACAACCATTAACTCATGCAGAGCCGGCTTGGTGGTGGGAGTCAGCAGGTTGTTGGTGTCAGCAGGTTGTTGGTGTTAGCAGGTTGTTGGTGTTAGCAGGTTGTTGGTGTCAGCAGGTTGTTGGTGTCAGCAGGTTGTTGGTGTCAGCAGGTTGTTGGTGTTAGCAGGTTGTTGGTGTCAGCAGGTTGTTGGTGTCAGCAGGTTGTTGGTGTCAGCAGGTTGTTGGTGTCAGCAGGTTGTTGGTGTCAGCAGGTTGTTGGTGTTAGCAGGTTGTTGGTGTCAGCAGGTTGTTGGTGTTAGCAGGTTGTTGGTGTCAGCAGGTTGTTGGTGTCAGCAGGTTGTTGGTGTCAGCAGGTTGTTGGTGTCAGCAGGTTGTTGGTGTTAGCAGGTTGTTGGTGTCAGCAGGTTGTTGGTGTCAGCAGGTTGTTGGTGTCAGCAGGTTGTTGGTGTCAGCAGGTTGTTGGTGTCAGCAGGTTGTTGGTGTTAGCAGGTTGTTGGTGTCAGCAGGTTGTTGGTGTCAGCAGGTTGTTGGTGTCAGCAGGTTGTTGGTGTCAGCAGGTTGTTGGTGTCAGCAGGTTGTTGGTGTTAGCAGGTTGTTGGTGTCAGCAGGTTGTTGGTGTCAGCAGGTTGTTGGTGTCAGCAGGTTGTTGGTGTTAGCAGGTTGTTGGTGTCAGCAGGTTGTTGGTGTTAGCAGGTTGTTGGTGTCAGCAGGTTGTTGGTGTCAGCAGGTTGTTGGTGTCAGCAGGTTGTTGGTGTCAGCAGGTTGTTGGTGTCAGCAGGTTGTTGGTGTCAGCAGGTTGTTGGTGTTAGCAGGTTGTTGGTGTCAGCAGGTTGTTGGTGTCAGCAGGTTGTTGGTGTCAGCAGGTTGTTGGTGTTAGCAGGTTGTTGGTGTCAGCAGGTTGTTGGTGTTAGCAGGTTGTTGGTGTCAGCAGGTTGTTGGTGTCAGCAGGTTGTTGGTGTCAGCAGGTTGTTGGTGTCAGCAGGTTGTTGTGTCAGCAGGTTGTTGTGTCAGCAGGTTGTTGTGTCAGCAGGTTGTTGGTGTCAGCAACTGCATGGATAATGATACAAATAACAATGGTTTTTCGTAAGTGGTAAATGTACCGATGATACGGTACATGAAGTGAACCCGTCACAGCGAGAGAGAGAATGGACCGTAGACATACCTTGAGGCTACCTTGAGGTGCTACCGGGGCTTAGTGTCCCCGCGGCCCGGTCGTCGACCAGGCCTCCTTCACTAAAAACAATCATATAGCTCTCTATGTTCACCCCTGTTGGATGAACGGGCGTGAATAGTTAAAAAGTGGTGCCCAGTCAATCTTACTTTGCCAGGGCTCGAATTCAGACGAAATCGCTAGCAAGGGGAGTTGGGAAGTCCGGGAGGGAGTCGGTCGGCCGAGCGGACAGCACGCTGGACATGTGATCCTGTGGTCCCGGGTTCGATCCCGGGCGCCGGCTAGAAACAATGGGCAGAGTTTCTTTCACCCTATGCCCCTGTTACCTAACAGTAAAATAGGTACCTGGGTGTTAGTCAGCTGTCACGGGCTGCTTCCTGGGGGTGGAGGCCTGGTCGAGGACCGGGCCGCGGGGACACTAAAACCCCGAAATCATCTTAAGATAACCTCAAGATAACCTCAAGGGGTAGTGTTCTATTGCTGTCTGTTTGTCTCTGTCTGTCTGTCTCTGTCTCTGTCTCTGTCTCTGTCTCTCGCTACTTCGTTCCTTTAAATCCTTTAAAAACAAATGAGCTATTTGTAAATACAAAAAATCATTTGAAAAATCATTAAAAATCATTAGTATTACCGAGTACACTCAGTCGAAGCTTCTGTTCGAACCCCAGTTCGAAGCTCAGCCTGACCTTCATCAACAAAGTAACCCTAAGCTTCACTTGATCAATATTCAGCATGGAATGGTGGTGGTGGGAGCTTCCCCCCCCCCTCAACCCTTTCTGTAAGGCAGGTGTAATGGGGTATAATTACAGAGTCATTAGTGGTGGTGGAGGGGCTGGCCCCCAGCCCCACCATCTGGGGTGTGGCGCCCCGGGCGGCGGTCAGACCCCCAGATGCACCCCCTTGGTAGGGGGCGCGGGGCACAAGTCTCCTGTTAATTTCCTCCATAAGCCTGTAGATTGGTCTCATGTTCACCCTTCCTCATACCTCATATCCAGTGTTCACCCCCTACCGCATACATGATGCAGTGTTCACCCAAGCATATGCGTCATGTATTGTTCATCCTGCCTCATACCATGTTCACCGTCCCCTCATACAATGTTCACCCTACCTCATATACCTCTTTCAATATTAACCCACCATTATTGAACGATGTATGAACATTCACAGCGTTCATGTTTAGTGCGTTCACAATGTTCACGATCTCGTATCTTGAACAACACGGTGTTCACCCGCTAGCAGTAGATCGAATTTAACCCAACTTCACCTAATCAATCCTAACCCAACCTAACCCAGGTCAACCTAACTCAACCCAACCCAGCTCAACCTAACCTACAGTGAAGGGCGAGTTGTGAACTTAATTACGCACCGTTATATCTGTCACCTTACTGGCGAGTCATAGATTAGAGAGAACGGTGTTTACTAATCGCATACTTGGGTTCCAGCAGCCTATATGACGAGCCAACACTAAGAACTCTCATCAGGTTGAAGAAATGCTGTAATGATATTGTAATAGGATGTCGTAATTGGTTGCCAACCTACTTATATTTTTTTAACTCGGGTGAGTACAGGAGAAAATGACTACTAGTAGACTTGACTGACTGACTTACTCTTGGTAAGTATAGCTTGCTATAGCTTACTATAGCTCATGGGAAGAGCTATAGGAGGAGAAAGGCTTAATCCTGCGAGCTTTTCCCTGGGACACGACCCGTAGACGACTTCTGACACCTATTAGCAGGCTGAGAGCTTTCCCATGCCTTAGTTCATGGGGAAGCCTTACCCACTAATCTTCTCTGGAACACGATCGGCCAATCGGTTTACATCCAGGTCCCCAAAGTTTTGCTGAGTGAACTGGGGAGGGGCAAGCAGTTCGGAACTGATAACCAGTAAACGCTACATGCCCGGGGGGCTCGACCCGCAGCCGAAATTGCTTGCGAGGCGTTTGAATGTGCGTGTTACCACTGCACCCATATATTTCTGGAAGTAAAATTGCTTTCTAAACGTATATGAGAGATTCTCGAGGGACAGAAGGCACTGTGTGTTTTTTATTTTGGCCCGAGGGCGAGTTTATTGGGCAGCGTCACTCATCCTGTGAGTGGACACATCGCCATAGTGACAGTATTGGGCAGCGCCACTCATCCTGTGAGTGGACACACCGTCATAGTGACAGTATTGGGCAGCGCCACTCATCCTGTGAGTGGACACACCGCCATAGTGACAGTATTGGGCAGAGCCACTCATCCTGTGAGTGGACACACCGCCATAGCAGCATGTACAACACTGAGTGTTCTTGAGCCGTGTGGTTTAAGAAACTCGTGATATTCCTTTTAAGTCCGTTCTAAGACATTTTCATCTCACTCTCATGTACTCAAGGGAAGCTGTATAGATCCGCCTATTCACATGTTAAAAACGAAAAATTAAAAGTCCAGTCTCGTCGATCAGCGACCAGACCCCCCTCCCCCCTCAGCCTTAACCCAACCTCCTACATCAACAACCGGACCCCCACAACCCTAACCCAACCTCCTAGATCAACAACCGGACCCCTACAACCCTAACCCAACCTTCTAGATCAACAACCTGACCCCTACAACCCTAACCCAACCTCCTAGATCAACAACCAGACCCCCCACAACCTTAACCCAACCTCCTAGATCAACAACCGGACCCCTACAACCCTAACCCAACCTCCTAGACCAACAACCGGACCCCCACAACCCTAACCCAACCTCCTAGACCAACAACCGGACCCCTACAACCCTAACCCAACCTCCTAGACCAACAACCGGACCCCCACAACCCTTACCCAGGCTCCTCTTCCCCTCCATCTGGGTAATTAAATCCCCCCCCCCCCAGGAGCGCCCCAGCCTGTGTACACACAGGGAGAGAGGCCGAGGATGCTGTGTTGACATTCTTCACCCTCTTGGAAGCCCTCGAGAGCCGCACTACTGACCCGGGCGGCCCTTGTCGCTGTGGCCTCTCAGACTACCAGCAGTGTTCCGGTGTTCAGTCTTTGTTCTTCGAGCACCAGGTGGATATGAACACCAGGTGGCTGAGAGCACCAGATTGTTCAGAACACCAGGTGGCTGAGAGCACCAGGGTGTTCAGAACACCAGGTGGCTGAGAGCACCAGGTTGTTCAGAACAGAAGCAGTGTTTCACTAGTGAACAGAACCGGCCATGTCCTCCCGGTATCCGGCGCGGAGGGCCTCCGGGAGTCAGGTGTTGTGATCTAACAACACACCGGCCGGATAATTTATGGCTCGTCACTACCAGCCAGACGCCTCGCCTGCCCTACCCGGCCTCTCACCTAATACCTCACATGTCTTACGGAATCCACCAATCCGTTAAAAAATGCGACGTTGTAGTAATAATTATACCACCGCAATAGTGACGTTGGCTACGCATTGGTCTCGATAGGTTAGGTGGGTTGCTTGGGCCTGTACGTATCTGTCTGGGGGAAACAGTTGCATTTGTTACGGAGTGAGAGGAAGGTATATTGTACCTGCCTCAGGTGTTCCTCCTCCTCCTCTCTTCCTATTAATGTGCAGCCCGTCCTCGCCAACGTCAAGGAAACTGTTGTACTAAAGTGCCCTCCTCCTAACCTACCAGAGGACCCAAAACTGAAAACGGGACAATAAGTCGCTTTCGCGAGCCGCTTCCATTTTCTAGACGACGATTTTTGGCCTAAGGGTTGAGTATACGCCAAAATGCGACAGTCTATTAGCAGGTCGGGTTGAAATGTGGCCAGTAAATGAGCAAATCCACAAGGGCCGTGACGAGGATTCGAACCTCGTCACGGCCTTTGTGGATTTGTTCATTTGATGCATCACGTAATTGTGATTTCTGTGTGTAATGAAGTAAGGAGGAACAGGGAGAACGGCCTATTGACATAGCTCGAGTGCAGGGGGGTAGTTGTGTAAAACCCTGGTTTGTGCCTCGGAGAGGCTGCAGGATCCAGTAAGTTCAGTAGAACTTCGGTTTCAACTCCTTTTGACCATGTCGTAGCTCAGTCGATTAAGGCAGCGTCTGGGATGCTCTCGGACGCAGGTTCGAATCCTCGTCACGGCCCTTGTGGATTTGTTCATTTGATGCATCACGTTAGTGTGATTTCTGTGTGTAATGTGGCCATTAGCCCTCTCGAGCGTAAGAAATACGATGGTTTAGCTGGACTAAAAGCGTCAGAAGCCGGGTTATCCACATTAACTCCCCGACCCATCTCTCATTACTCTCAGGAATCGTAAATATTTTGGTGGTCTTAATTTCCGTAAAGTACTGCAATTTTTTGACGCCGGGGTCGATAGCCTTCAACATGTCGTAGGTTCACTAAGAGGACTGAGCCATGATTCATTAAACACTTACGCAGCCACTTACGAAACCTGCACATCTTTCCTCAGTCATGGGGGGGTTTCATTCACATTTATTGTTACAAACATCCTTGTAGGGCTTCACAGCTCATAAACTGATAAATGACAACAAAGTTGTCATGATTGAGAGATGTACAGGTTTCGTAAGATTTTGCATGACTTTTATATGTCATCTTGGTGCTGGCGATGACAGATGGTGGTTCAAGATCGCACCAACACAGCTCACTCACTCCTAAAGCCTGGTGGGAACTGATTGGGCAGAAAAAGACTTTCCTCCCGTATTTAACACGGGAGGAAACAGAGTGCCCAAATGAGCCACAGAGACATTAGAAAGAATTTGTTCAGTGTCAGGGTCACCGACTAGAAAGAGAAGAGTGGGAAGACTGCATTTTCTTAGACTGTCAGAAAGTCTTTGACACAGTACCCGATAAGAGGCTATTACAAAAGTTGGAGAAACAGGCAGGAGTAAAAGGTAAGGGGCTCCAGTGGATTAGGGAGCCGGTCGGCCGAGCGGACAGCACGCGGGACTTGTGATCCTGTGGTCTTGGGTTCGATCCCAGGCACCGGCGAGAAGCAATGGGCAAAGTTTCTTTTACCCTATGCCCCTGTTACCTAGCAGTAAATAGGTACCTGGGTGTTAGTCAGCTGTCACAGGCTGCTTCCTGGGGGTGGAGGCCTGGTCGAGGACCGGGCCGCGGGGACACTAAAAAGCCCCGAAATCATCTCAAGATAACCTCAAGATAGGGAGTACCTAAGCAACTGGAAACAGCGAGTAACCACAGCCCCGCTCCTGTAGCATGTAAGTCCACTACGGGCTCACTATAGCCCGTGCTATTTGGAACTTTTGTTCCGAGTGGGAACAAGAGATAAAAAATGGGAACAGGTGATAAGAGATCAAAGGGACAGCACACGATGAAAGGAAACACCTACCTATAACGATTAGAGAAAAGATATTGGAGTGGACATAACACCAAACCTTACACCGGAGACTTGTATAAATAGGATAACGTTAGCAGCATAATCTATACTAGAAAAAGTCAGATCATTCAGGAGCCTGAAAAAGGAAACATTTAAGAGTGCTGTGCACCGCCCATTGGAGACCTGGTTTAGAGTATGTCGCCCCGTCGTGGAGCCTAATCTAAAAAACACACACGAAAACTCGAATAGGTTCAGAAATTTGCAACGGGGCACGTTCCAGAATTCGAAGGATGGGGATTTGAAGAGAGACTGAAAGAACTAAACCTGACGAGACATAAAATACTTAGGGTGACTGGTAGAATGGAAAAAGAGAGGAAATGACAATGAACACCAATGCAACAAGAGGCTATGGATGGACGCTGAAGACTCAGATGAGTCACAGAGATGATAAAACGTGCTCTCTCAGTGTAAGAGTTGTGGGAAATGTAATATACTAAAGGTAGATGATAGAAGAAAATAATATACTAAAGGTAGATGATAGAAGAAGATAATATACTAAAGGTAGAAGATTGTAGAAGGAAACTACATCTTCTAGGGACAAATAATCGAGTACAAATAGGTGAGCACACAAAGGCATACATTTGTGTATTCACCTAGTTGTGCTTGCGGGGGTTGAACTCTGCTCTTTCGGCCCGCCTCTCAACTGTCAATCAACTGTTTCTACTACTACTTTTTTTCCACACCACACACACACACACACACACACCACGAAGCAGCCCGTGACAGCTGACTAACTCCCAGGTACCTATTTACTGCTAGGTAACAGGGGCATAGGGTGAATGAAACTCTCCCCATCGTTTCTCGCCGGCGCCCGGGATCGAACCTGGTACCACAGGATCACGTGTACGCGTGCTGTCCGCTCGGCCACCGGCTCCCATGCACTTCGTGTGTGTGTGTGTGTGTGTGTGTGTGTGTGTGTGTGTGTGTGTGTGTGTGTGTGTGTGTGTTTGTGTGTGTGTGTGTGTGTGTGTGTGTGTGTGTGTATGTGTGTGTGTGTGTGTGTGTGTGTGTGTGTGTTATATATCAGTCAAATACCAGCGATTTGAAGATCAGTACACCTTTGTTCCCATGGCGTCTGCAACGCTCTGCCCTTGGTGAAGGAGTGCCTTGGGATTTCTCAAAGAATTGGGTTCCAGGCTCATTGATATCACGAGAGACCCAAGAGCTGCCAGTTTCTTATTTCAGCGCCTCAGTGAGGTGGTTCAGAGGGAGAAACGCCTGCTGCGTCCTCGGTTCCTGTCCGGAAGTGGAAGAGCTCCAAGAGATCCATAACATTTAATCACTCATTGTATTAACCAATAAACAACTTGTAACCTTTAACTATCTAATAAAGCACAAGAAAACACAAAAGAAAGGGGGTGGTAGGAGAGAGGAACATTGAAATTGTATTGAAGGGGACCTAAACATTCCTTCTAATGCGTTGTGTGTTTTCCTCTGAGGCTAGTTAAGGGTCTCCTTCTTCCAGCCAGAGGTGGTTACTCCCTTCCATATTATTTATGTATAATATGGGAGAAATATACGTATATTATATATACATACATATATATATTATATATATTCATTATATATCATATATATTCATTATATATTATATATATAATGAATATATATTATATATATTCATTATATATTATATATATTTTCATTATATATTATATATATTCATTATATATTATATATATTCATTATATATTATGTATATTCATTATATATAATATAATGTAAATAGGAAGATAGAGTAATTTCTCTCATTGTTTTCTTCTTAGTTCTTACAGAAGCATGAACGTAGAAAATGGATAAAGTAATCCAATAAAGGGTAATTTCACAGCAGAAGTTGAGATTTCGTTACGCCCCCCCATGCGTGCAGGAACAGTGGAGAGTGCAATGACTGTTGCATTGTTTGGTGTTGGCAACAACCTGCTGGGTTTGTTGAAGCACCAGTGGTACTCGGGGTCCTAACCAAGACCAGCCACCAGGTCCAGCACTACGGGACCACCACCTGACGAAGACAGTCAGTCTCCAAGACCGGAAGTAATGCTTTGATAAGAGTCTGCCCTCCACTCAGCTACAGCCAAACACCCCAGCCAAACACCGCAGCCAAACACGCAAGTGTGTTTACTGCGTGTAGAACACGCACTTCACTATAACACAGATAAATCACAATAGCGTGATGCATCAATGAACAAATCCACAAGAATTGTGGATTTAATCATTGATGCTTCATGCTATTGGGATTTCTGTGTGTGTAATGAAGTAAGGGCGAAGAGGGAGAACGGCCTATTGACATAGCTCGAGTGCATTGGAGAGTTGTGTAAAACCCTGGTTTGTGTCTCGGAGAGGCTGCAGGATCCAGGAAGTTTAGTAGAACTTCTGGTTTCAACTCTTTTTGACCATGTCGTAGCTCAATCGATTAAGGCCGCGTCTGGGATGCTCTCAGACGTAGGTTCGAATCCTCGTCACGGCCCTTGTGGATTTGTTCACTATAACCTTACCACTTCCCTCCACTGGATGAGTGCGAAGTCCATGATGGCCAAATAAAAACTGAAAGGAACAAATTAAACACAAATGGCCTACCATTTGTGTTGAAATGAACACATCCTCCTACAAATGGTGAATACATCCTACTACAAATGGTGAATACATCCTGCTACAAATGGTGAATACATCCTGTTACAAATGGTAAATACATCCTACTACAAATGGTGAATACATTCTACTACAAATGGTGAATACATTCTACTACAAATGGTGAATACATTTTACTACAAATGGTGAATACATTCTACCACAAATGGTGAATACATCCTACTACAAATGGATGTATTCACCTACCATGAAGGTCGAATTAAGTTACTCAACTCATGGAGGCGAGTCAGAACCCAAGTCGCCACAGCTCACAGGGTGAGTTGACTATCGGGGCCCATAGTCAACTCATTGATCTAAAGGGGTGGTGAGTAACGTTGCGGTGAGGCCTCTGTATCACCCAGTCTCCAGACGAAGAAAGGCAAGCATGAAGGATCATAGTAGCATTGTTCATCCACTACGACTACTCGGTAGAGCGACGGCCTCGCGTCTTGCATGTCCATGTTCGATCCCCGATGGTCAAAGTAGTTGGGCAACGTTCATTCACCCCCTGAAAATATGTCGAATATAAATGTATGTGATCTAGCACACATTCGTCAATAATTTCACAATGTTTCCATCCCGAGAGAGAGGCTTCGAGCCGCGGTTCTTGTTCTCATGTATATATTGGGGAACTTTTACGAAGGACTGTACCAAGCACATTCAAGCAGCCAAGGAACAAGCAGATCACCCTACTTTCCTTCACCCACCCTTCTTTATTAAAATTTAAATCTATCAAATTGTGTCGAATATATTCGTTAAACAAGACCTACCCTCAATGCAAGCCAATGCAGTGTGTGTGTGTGTGTGTGTGTGTGTGTGTGTGTGTGTGTGTGTGTGTGTGTGTGTGTGTGTGTGTGTGTGTGTGTGTGTGTGTGTGTGTGTGTGTGTGTGTGTGTGTGTGTGTGTGTGTGTGTGTGTGTGTGTGTGTGCGTGTGTGTGTGTGTGTGTGTGTACTCACCTAGTTGTGCTTGCTGGGGTTGAGCTCTGGCTCTTTAGTCCCGCCCCTCAACTGTCAATCAATTGGTGCACAGATTCATGAATCTGTACACCAATGTGTACAGAATGTATTCACCTAGTTGTGCTTGCGGGGGTTGAGCTCTGGCTTTTTCGGTCTGCCTCTCAACTGTATCAACATCTCCAGCTTTTTCACTAGCCTCTTGTGTGGTACTGTATCAAAGGCTTTTTGACAATCCAAAAATATGCAGTCTGCCCACCCTTCTCTTTCTTGCCTGATTTTTGTTGCCTGGTCGTAGAATTTAATTAGCCCTGTGAGGCAGGATTTGCCATCCCTGAACTCATGTTGATGCTGTGTTACAAAGTTCTTTCGCTCCAGATGTTCCACTAGCTTTCTTCGCACAATCTTCTCCATCGGCTTGCATGGTATGCAGGTTAGGGACCCTGGCCTGTACTTCAGTGCCTCCTGCCTATCCCCTTTCTTGTATATTGGAACTACATTAGCTGCCTTCCAAATTTCTGGCAGTTCCCCTGTTTCCAGTGATTTGTTATACACTATGGAGAGTGGCAGGCACAGTGCTTCTGCTCATTCCCTTAGTATCCAAGGGGAGATTCCATCTGGGCCTATATCCTTTGTCACATCCAACTCTAGTAAACACTTCTTTACTTCCCCACTGGTAATCTCAAACTCTTCTAGAGGTTCCTGGTTAACCTCTCTTATCTCTGGAATCTCTCCTTGCTCTAAGGTGAAGACCTCCTGGAATTTCTTATTCAGTTCCTCACACACTTCCTTGTCGTTTGTAGTGAATCCTTCTGCCCCTATCCTTATATTCATTACCTGTTCCTTTACTGTTGTTTTTCTCCTGATGTGGCTGTGCAACAATTTAGATTGAGTCTTTGCCTTGCTTGCGATGTCATTTTCGTATTGTCTTTCTGCCTCTCTTCTCATCCTGACATATTCATTCCTGGCACTTTGGTATCTTTCTCTGCTCTCCAGTGTCCTGTTATTCCTATAGTTTCTCCATGCCCTTTTACTTTGCTGCTTAGCTAGCCTACATCTCTGATTAAACCATGGGTTTCTCATCTTCATTTCACTGTTTTCCTTTTGGACTGGGACAAACTTGTTTGCTGCGTCCTTGCACTTGTGCGTGATGAAGTCCGTCATGTCTTGGGCCGTCTTTCCCCTTAGCTCTGTTTCCCATGTTATATCTGTTAGGAATTTTATTAACTCCTCTTGTGTGTGTGCGTGTGTGTGTGTGTACTCACCTAGTTGTACTCACCTAGTTGTGTCTGCAGGATCGAGCATTGACTCTTGGATCCCGCCTTTCGAGCATCGGTTGTTTACAGCAATAACTCCTGTCCCATTTCCCTATCATACCTGGTTTTAAAATTATGAATAGTATTTGCTTCCACAACCTGTTCCTGAAGTGCATTCCATTTCCCCACTACTCTCACGCTAAAAGAAACTTCCTAACATCTCTGTGACTCATCTGAGTTTCAAGCTTCCATCCATGTCCTCTCGTTCTGTTACTATTCTGTGTGAACATTTCGTCTATGTCCACTCTGTCAATTCCTCTGAGTATCTTATACGTTCCTATCATGTCCCCCCTCTCCCTTCTTCTTTCTAGTGTCGTAAGGCACAGTTCCCTCAGGCGCTCTTCATACCCCATCCCTCGTAGCTCTGGGACGAGTCTCGTTGCAAACCTCTGAACCTTTTCCAGTTTCATTATATGCTTCTTCAGATGGGGACTCCATGATGAGGCGGCATACTCTAAGACTGGCCTTACGTGGGCAGTGTAAAGCGCCCTAAATGCCTCCTTACTTAGGTTTCTGAATGATGTTCTAACTTTTGCCAGTGTAGAGTACGCTGCTGTCGTTATCCTATTAATATGTGCCTCAGGAGATAGATTAGGTGTTACGTCCACCCCCAGGTCTCTTTCACGCGTCGTTACAGGTAGGCTGTTCCCCTTCATTGTGTACTGTCCCTTTGGTCTCCTATCTCCTAGTCCCATTTCCATAACTTTACATTTGCTCGTGTTGAATTCTAGTAGCCATTTCTCTGACCATCTCTGCAATCTGTTCAGGTCCTCTTGGAGGATCCTGCAATCCTCATCTGTCACAACTCTTCTCATCAACTTTGCATCATCCGCAAACATCGACATGTAGGACTCTACGCCTGTAAACATGTCGTTAACATATACAAGAAATAGAATTGGTCCCAGCACCGATCCTTGTGGTACTCCACTTGTTACTGTTCGCCAGTCCGACTTCTCGCCCCTTACCGTAACTCTTTGGCTCCTTCCTGTTAGGTAGTTCCTTATCCATTCTAGGACCTTTCCCCCCACTCCCGCCTGCCTCTCGAGCTTGAACAGCAGTCTCATGTGCGGTACTGTATCAAAGGCTTTTTGGCAGTCCAGAAATATGCAGTCTGCCCAACCATCTCTGTCCTGTCTTATCCTCGTTATTTTATCATAGAATTCCAGAAGGTTTGTTAGGCACGATTTCCCTGTCCAGAACCCATGTTGATGTTTGTTCACAAACCTAATGTTCTCCAGGTGTGCAACCAGTCGTAGCCTAATTATTCTTTCCAGTATTTTACAGGGGATGCTTGTCAGTGATACAGGTCTGTAGTTAAGTGCCTCCTCCCTATCTCCCTACCTATGTGTGTGTGTGTGTGTGTGTGTGTGTGTACTCACCTAATTGTACTCACCTAATTGTACTCACCTAATTGTGCTTGCGGGGGTTGAGCTCTGGCTCTTTGGTCCCGCCTCTCAACCGTCAATCAACTGGTGTACAGATTCCTGAGCCTATTGGGCTCTATCATATCTACATTTGAAACTGTGTATGGAGTCAGCCTCCACCACATCACTTCCTAATGCATTCCATTTACTAACTACTCTGACACTGAAAAAGTTCTTTCTAACGTCTCTGTGGCTCATTTGGGTACTCAGCTTCCACCTGTGTCCCCTTGTTCGCGTCCCACCAGTGTTGAATAGTTCATCCTTGTTTACCCGGTCGATTCCCCTGAGGATTTTGTAGGTTGTGATCATGTCCCCCCTTACTCTTCTGTCTTCCAGTGTCGTAAGGTGCATTTCCCGCAGCCTTTCCTCATAACTCATGCCTCTTAGTTCCGGGACTTGTCTAGTAGCATACCTTTGGACTTTTTCCAGCTTCGTCTTGTGCTTGACAAGGTACGGGCTCCATGCTGGGGCCGCATACTCCAGGATTGGTCTTACATATGTGGTGTACAAGATTCTGAATGATTCCTTACACTGGTTCCTGAACGCCGTTCTGATGTTAGCCAGCCTCGCATATGCCGCAGACGTTATTCTCTTTATGTGGGCTTCAGGAGACAGGTTTGGTGTGATATCAACTCCTAGATCTTTCTCTCTGTCTGTTTCATTAAGTACTTCATCTCCTATTCTGTATCCTGTGCCTGGCCTCCTGTTTCCACTGCCTAGTTTCATTACTTTGCATTTACTCGGGTTGAACTTCAACAGCCATTTGTTGGACCATTCACTCAGTCTATCCAGGTCATCTTGTAGCCTCCTACTATCATCCTCTGTTTCAATCCTCCTCATAATTTTTGCATCGTCGGCAAACATTGAGAGGAACGAATCTATACCCTCTGGGAGATCATTTACATATACCAGAAACAGTATAGGTCCAAGGACTGACCCCTGCGGGACTCCACTTGTGACGTCTCGCCAATCTGAGACCTCACCCCTCACACAGACTCGTTGTCTCCAGTTGCTTAGGTACTCCTCTATCCACCGGAGTACCTTCCCTCTCACTCCAGCCTGCATCTCCAACTTTCGCACTAGCCTCTTGTGTGGCACTGTATCAAAGGCTTTCTGACAATCCAAAAATATGCAGTCTGCCCACCCTTCTCTTTCTTGCCTTATTTTTGTTGCCTGGTCGTAGAATTCAAGTAACCCTGTGAGGCAGGACCTGCCATCCCTGAACCCATGTTGATGCTGTGTTACAAAGTTCCTTCGCTCCAGATGCTCCACTAGTTTTTTTCGCACAATCTTCTCCATCAGCTTGCATGGTATGCAGGTTAGGGACACTGGCCTGTAGTTCAGTGCCTCCTGTCTATCCCCTTTCTTGTATATCGGGACTACGTTAGCTGCTTTCCAAATATCTGGCAGTTCCCCTGTTGCCAGTGATTTGTTATACACTATGGAGAGTGGTAGGCACAGTTCTCTTGCTCCTTCCTTTAGAACCCAAGGGGAGATTCCATCTGGGCCTATAGCCTTCGTCACGTCCAACTCTAGTAAACACTTCCTTACTTCCCCACTGGTAATCTCAAACTCTTCCAGTGGTTCCTGGTTAGCTATTCCCTCACTTACCTCTGGAAATTCTCCTTTCTCCAAGGTGAAGACCTCCTGGAATTTCTTATTCAATTCCTCACACACTTCCTTGTCATTTGTAGTGAATCCTTCCGCCCCTATCCTTAATCTCATAACCTGTTCCTTTACTGTTGTTTTTCTCCTAATGTGGCTATGCAACAATTTAGGCTGAGTCTTTGCCTTGCTTGCGATGTCATTTTCGTATTGTCTTTCTGCCTCTCTTCTCATCCTGACATATTCATTCCTGGCATTCTGGTATCTTTCTCTGCTCTCCAGTGTCCTGTTATTCCTATAGTTTCTCCATGCCCTTTTACTTTGCTGCTTAGCTAGCCTACATCTCTAATTAAACCATGGGTTTCTCATCTTCATTTCTCTGTTTTCCTTTTGGACTGGGACAAACTTGTTTGCTGCGTCCTTGCACTTCTGCGTGATGTAATCCATCATATCTTGGGCCGTCTTTCCCCTGAGCTCTGTTTCCCATGCTATATCTGTTAGGAATTTTCTTATCCCCTCATAGTTTCCCTTTCGGTATGCTAACTGTGTGTGTGTGTGCGTGCGTGCGTGTGTGTGCGTGCGTGTGCGCGTGCGTGTGCGTGTGCGTCTACATGAAAATCCCTCTCTTATTTTTCACAAGTTTACAAGCCAAGGCGAGTTAATCGAGTCATTATAGAATGACTGAGAGCGAGGGAGTGGTTTCAAAGGTCACACAAGTCACGACTAACTAGGCGGAGCTGACCTCGCTTGCCCTGGGGTATCAGCGTGCCCGACGGGGGTCACCGGTACCCCTTTGTGCCCAGGGAGGGGGGCCAGTGGTGTCGTGGAGGGCAGAGCAGCCCCGATACATCTCTCTTGGGCTGGAAGAGACACTCGCATGTTTGGGGTACAGCTTAATTAGTAATATTAAAGACCTCACAATACCAGCAAGACTCGCTGAAGAGATTAAGGTACTCTAATACTCACCTAGTTAATGTGCTCATAGGGGGTTGAGCTTCGGCTCTTTGGTTCCGTCTTTCATACTGCCAATTGAGAACAGGTTTCAGAGCCTATAAGGCTCTAATATATATATTTGAATCTGTATATAGAGTGCGTGGAGTGTATAGTGAATGAAGTATATAGTGAATGGGGAGTTATATACAAAAAGTTAGTTTAATGCCTGGTTGAGCTGAGTTTGTGGTGCGTGAAGTGAGCTAATTATCGATACAAGGAAGTCATAAAGAAATATTGGATAGAAAAGTGACCTGGTCAAGATTCATCGAGCATTTGCGCAGCCATCTACGAAACCTGTGTATCTTTCCTTAGTCATGGTAGCTTTACATATATTCAACAGTCCGAGCTTCGAACCGCTAACCAGGTAATTTATAACAATATGTAGAGGAGTATCCGGCTGTGACCGGGTCTCTGTCCGTCTCTTTGTCTGTCTGTCTGTCTGTCTGTCTGTCTGTCTGTCTGTCTGTCTGTCTGTCTGTCTGTCTGTCTGTCTGTCTGTCTGTCTGTCTGTCTGTCTGTCTGTCTCTCTCTCTCTCTCTCTCTCTCTCTCTCTCTCTCTCTCTCTCTCTCTCTCTCTCTCTCTCTCTCTCTCTCTCTCTCTCTCTCTCTCTCTCTCAGTTAGCAAACCATGCTCGAGTAATGTTGAATGAACATTATCGACGTTGAATCATCGTCGATAAAATTTTGTATTAACACATTTAGATACATCTGCATTTGTGCAGCTGCCCTAGACTATATGAAGGGGAGTACAGTGTGTCCCATCACTACTTGATGCTAGAGTCCCCATCTCGCAGGATATCTTGGTTATCTTGAGATGATTTCGGGGCTTTAGTGTCCCCGCGGCCCGGTCCTCGACCAGGCCTCCACCCCCAGGAAGCAGCCCGTGACAGCTGACTAACACCCAGGTACCTATTTTACTGCTAGGTAACAGGGGCATAGGGTGAAAGAAACTCTGCCCATTGTTTCTCGCCGGCGCCCGGGATCGAACCCGGGACCACAGGATCACAAGTCCAGTGTGCTGTCCGCTCGGCCGACCGGCTCCCTTTAATGGTTAGTTACAGGATGATTAGTCATACAGGGCCATATGTTCAGTAGCCGGCACTGGCAAATTTTGGGTACACTATGAGGATATCTTCAAGAACACGAGAGTGAATAAAGTAATTGCAAAGCTCCAGGTACCTCATGCTAACTGGTCTGAATGGTTTGATAACTGGACACTCGGCGATGTAGTGCGGGAGATCATGCCGTAGTTCCTGCTCACAGAGTTTGCACCTGGAGTGCTCAGGATTGGGAGATCCGTCACCTGTAGCCACCTGCCACAGGTAACGGTAACCTAATCTGATCCTGGCAATCACTGTGTCGCACAGTCTGGTCCATAAAGAACAGATGAAGGTTTATGTGCTGCCCATAAACATAAGTTTCGGATCTGAACAAATCATAGCTTTTTATACTGGTGCTTTCAGGTCGTTGGGAATGTACTTTATCTCCTGAGTGTCTGGAACAATATAGTTTTGACAACAGAGATGGAGAGGTTATCTTGAGATGATTTTGGGGCTTAGTGTACACGCGGCCCGGTCCTCGACCAGGCCTCCACCCCCCAGGAAGCAGCCCGTAGCAGCTGTCTAATTCCCAGGTACCTATATTACTGCTAGGTAACAGGGGCATCAGGGTGAAAGAAACATTTTGCCTATTTGTCTCCGCCTCCACCGGGGATCGAACCTGGAACCTCAGGACTACGAATCCGAAGCGCTGTCCACCCAGCTGTCAGGCGCCCCTAGGGGGATACCTCAATGCAAACTAAGCCGCCACGATCGAGTAAAGATGTACTGGTTTCGCAAATGGATACGCAAGTGCTTGATGAATTATAGCCAAAGCCAAGCAGAACTAGACAGATTATCAAGCACTTTAGAAGACATTTGTTGGCTAACTGTCAATATATATTAAGTTGGTCATAGTAAATTGTGTCCTGTCATTTTGCCCGATAAACAAAGGCCCGATTTTATTTAAAGTAAGAATTCTTGTTTATGTGGCAACACTCCGGGTCTTACTTCCCCTCTTGCCAGTACCACTGTCCACTTAAAGGGGAGCAGCACCTCAGTCAGTCATTGAGGAAGTGTCCCACACTCAGCCTTCCAACCCCGTGGCAAGTGAAATAAACCGGCCGCTCCCGGGTCTCCAATCTATGTATCCGCTATCTTGAAGTTATTTTGAGATGATTTCGGGGCTTTTTAGTGTCTCCGCGGCCCGGTCCTCGACCAGGCCTCCACCCCCAGGAAGCAGCCCGTGACAGCTGACTAACACCCAGGTACCTATTTTACTGCTAGGTAACAGTGACATAGGGTGAAAGAAACTCTGCCTGCTCTGCCGTGGACAGAGACCCGGGCTGCTCGCTGCCGACTTCCCCGCCACAAAACTGGATAGCCATGGTCGCCAATCTGGCTAATGTTTCATTCAGGTCAGATCATTTCTATCAATACAGTGGTAATGTGTCCGAGCTGCCTGGTGTTACGTTAATTGTGCTCAGTGTTCCACACCAGACTCAGACAAACACTATACACACCAGACTCAGACATACACTATACACACCAGACTCAGACAAACACTATACACACCAGACTCAGACAAACACTATACACACCAGACTCAGACAAACACTATACACACCAGACTCAGACAAACACTATACACACCAGACTCAGACATACACTATACACACCAGACTCAGACAAACACTATACACACCAGACTCAGACAAACACTATACACACCAGACTCAGACAAACACTATACACACCAGACTCAGACATACACTATACACACCAGACTCAGACAAACACTATACACACCAGACTCAGACAAACACTATACACACCAGACTCAGACAAACACTATACACACCAGACTCAGACAAACACTATACACACCAGACTCAGACAAACACTATACACACCAGACTCAGACAAACACTATACACACCAGACTCAGACAAACACTATACACACCAGACTCAGACAAACACTATACACACCAGACTCAGACAAACACTATACACACCAGACTCAGACAAACACTATACACACCAGACTCAGACATACACTATACACACCAGACTCAGACAAACACTATACACACCAGACTCAGACAAACACTATACACACCAGACTCAGACAAACACTATACACACCAGACTCAGACAAACACTATACACACCAGACTCAGACAAACACTATACACACCAGACTCAGACAAACACTATACACACCAGACTCAGACATACACTATACACACCAGACTCAGACAAACACTATACAAGCTGAAGAAACCAGCGAATCGAAACACAATGTAAAAGAATAAATTATTTACTGGAAATTAAAAGTACATTTGCTTAAAGCGGAAAATATGTCAAGTGTCACATGTGGCAACACTCCCGCGGTCAAGTTCAACAACAACATCACATGTGGCAACACTCCCGCGGTGAAGTTGAACAACAACATCACATGTGGCAACACTCCCGCGGTCAAGTTCAATAACAACATCACATGTGGCAACACTCCCGCGGTCAAGTTGAACAACAACATCACATGTGGCAACACTCCCGCGGTCAAGTTGAACAACAACATCACATGTGGCAACACTCCCGCGGTCAAGTTGAACAACAACATCACATGTGGCAACACTCCCGCGGTCAAGTTGAACAACAACATCACATGTGGCAACACTCCCGCGGTCAAGTTCAACAACAACATCACATGTGGCAACACTCCCGCGGTCAAGTTCAACAACAACATCACATGTGGCAACACTCCCGCGGTCAAGTTCAATAACAACATGACAACACCTTCCAATACTGATATTAGTAGAACTCATTAACCTTTGATTTACTAAATGTTCTTCAGCAAAGAAATATTACTATGAATTCACTTGTTTAATAATTGCCTTCGTCTCTTCATTAATCACACACGATTTATCTACATCAATAAAATATGATGCAACCCACGAATTTATATTTATTCTGAGACAGTCTTTAATATTGGCTCTCTCGCGCCACAATAAATCCCTCAGCGAGCATATAAATAGTTTTCACTTCCACGGGTAATGTGGTTTTTGGGTTCAGCTGCACTGGAGTAAAACTTAATCTTCCATACTACTGAAGAACGGAGGCTGCCGTCCAAGCACCCTGTTGCAGTTGGCAGATGCTCCTTTTGGCGACTTCCGTCCGTGTTTCCTGCAAACATCTTCGTCTCCTCTTTAGCAATGCTCTCTTCTCGCAGCTGGTCGATGAACTTGTGACGAGTGATCTCACTAGGATCAGACGAAAGGCTTCCAGACCTTCATCCGTCTCCCATGCTGAGTACTGGTTTCCGTCTGCTCTATAGAGGTGTTCAGTAGCTGCTGTCACCAGGGCTGCTGTAATGTTGAGACCCTGGAGCCAGGACACTGTTGAGACACTGGAGCCAGGACAATGTTGAGACACTGGAGCCAGGACAATGTTGAGACACTGGAGCCAGGACAATGTTGAGACACTGGAGCCAGGACACTGTTGAGACACTGGAGCCAGGACAATGTTGAGACACTGGAGCCAGGACAATGTTGAGACACTGGAGCCAGAACAATGTTGAGACACTGGAGCCAGGACAATGTTGAGACACTGGAGCTAGGACAATGTTGAGACACTGGAGCCAGGACACTGTTGAGACACTGGAGCCAGGACACTGTTGAGACACTGGAGCCAGGACAATGTTGAGACACTGGAGCCAGGACAATGTTGAGACACTGGAGCCAGGACACTTTTGAGACACTGGAGCCAGGACTTGCCACCTCACAGTTCCAACCTGGGAACGGCCCGCGGATCGACTCTCGATCCGATGTTTCCATAAAAGCAGACTGAACCCCGGCCAAACATGTCCTCAGAGTAACCTGAGACTTTGATCTTCCTTCTCCCCCTCTCGTAAGATTACTCTTGCGTTAGCATCCATCCGTAAGATTCCCCTTGTCGAAAGCAACTTAAGATCATTCCTCCGATCAGCATCATCAGCCCGTAAGATCACCCCCCTCCCCCCGTCATTAGTATGCTCTCGTAAGGTCATGCCGTAAGATCACCCTTAATGTCATCAACATTCTCCTGTAAGACTATCTCGGAAGATCAGCCATGCCAGCAGCACCTCTCTGCGTCGCCACACGCAGGTGTGGCTCGCTCTTACTGCCTCACTGGCATCAGTAATTAACCTGTCGCCATATTGGGCCACAGCCACCATCCTGGACAACGTGGGGGCCACACCCAAGAACCTCAAGAACCCCTTTTGGGTACCCGTTACCCGAGACCCAACCCCCACCCCCCCCCCTAGGTGGACCTGTGGTGGGTGTTGGTGTATGTCTGTCCATCACACCTGATGTCTCGAGTGTAAATAACTGAGTCAGAATAGACAAAATGTATAATCACATTTTATACACGTGGTTATGATTCTGGCTGGATTAAATAGGTGTAGAACAGTGTAAAACAAGGTGTAGCATCTGTGGCCTGGAGTGTAAACTGGACTGTTGTACCAGAAATCTTTAATGTGTGTCTGTGTCGGGAATCTGTGCCATCAAAGTGTGTGTGTGTGTGTGTGTGTGTGTACTCGCCTATTTGTGCCTCTATTTGAGCAGGGTCGAATCCTAGCTCTTGGACTCCGCTTTTGTAGCCGTTGGTTGCAATGACTCCTGACCTATTTCTCTATCATACCTGATTTTAAAATTATGAATGGAGTTAACCTCTACAAATCTGCTTCTTTAGGTCATTCCATTTACTCACTATCCCTTACACTAAAAGAAAACTTTCTAACATCCCTATGACATATCTGAGTCTCTTGCTTTCATCCGTGCTTCCTTGTGCTATTGTTTTTCATTGTAAATATTTCCTGTTTCCGCCTTGTCAATCCTTCTATGTAGTTTATACGTCTGTATTATGTCCCTCCTCTCCCTCATCTTTTCTAACGTCGCCAGGTTTTAGTTCCTTCAGTTTGTCTTCGTACCTCATCCCTCGCAGCTCTGGGACGAGCTCTCGTTGCAAACTTCTGCACCTTATCGAGATTCCTTGTGTGATTTTAAAAGAGGGGCTCCATGATGGGGCGGCATACTCTAAGAGTGTAGTGTAGTGTAGTGTAGTGTAGTGTAGTGTAGTGTAGTGTAGTGTAGTGTAGTGTAGTGTAGTGTAGTGTAGTGTAGTGTAGTGTAGTGTAGTGTAGTGTGTAGTGGCATACTCTAAGACTGGCCTCACCAAAGCCGTATACAATGATCTAAAAGCCTCCTTATTCAAGTTTCTGAAGGATGTTCTGACTTTTGCCAGAGTAGAGTATGCGGCTGAAGTTATTCTGTTTATATGAGCCTCTGGAGTTAGGTTTGGTGTTATGTCCACTTCCAGGTCCTATTCTCTAGATGTTATAGGGAGGTAGTGTCCCCTTCATCGTATATTGGCCTTTCGGTCTCCTGGCTCCTGACTCCCATTTCCATTACCTTGCACTTGTTAGTGTTTAACTACCAGGAGAATCTTACAATCCTCATCTGTCGCAACCTTCATTAGTTTTGCATCATCTGAAAACATTGACATATCAGACTCAACTCTTGCAGTAAAGTCGTTTACATAAATGTGGTTTAGAATGGGTCCCAGCACCGATCCTTGAGGCACCCCGCCTGTTAGTCTACACCAGTCCGACTCTTCGCCTCTCACTGTCACTCTCTGACACCTGTCAGGTAATTCCTTACCCATGGGAGTGCGTCTCCGTCTACTCCCGCCTGCCTCTCAAGTTGATCTAACAGCCTTCTGTGTGGTACTGTATCAAAGGTTTTTGGCGGTCCAGAAATATGTACTCTGCCCATCCTTCTCTATTTTGCCTTATTTTCGTTACCTTATTATAAAACTCCAGGAGGTTCGTCAGGCATGATTTCCCTTCTCTAAAGTCGTGTTGTTGTTGTTTACTTACAAACCTAATTCTTTCTAAGTGTGAAACTAGTCTAAACGTTATTATTCATTTAAGTACTTTGATAGGGATGCTTGTGAGTGACACTGGTATGTAATTAAGTGCCTCTTCTCTATCTCCTTTCTTTAGATTGGCACCATATTTGCCTTCTTCCAGCAGTTTGGCAATTCCCTCTGTGTAAGTGACTCATTATAGATTAGTGCCAGAGGTATGCTGAGGGCCTGTGCTGCTGCCTTTAACAGCCATGGTGATATTCTAACACACTATTCTATATTCTATTCTGGAGAGGGAGCCGGTCGGCCGAGTGGACAGCACGCTGGACTGTGATCCTGTGGTCCCGGGTTCGATCCCGGGCGCCGGCGAGAAACAATGGGCAGAGTTTCTTTCATCCTATGCCCCTGTTACCTAGCAGTAAAATAGGTACCTGGGTGTTAGTCAGCTGTCACGGGCTGCTTCCTGGGGGTGGAGGCCTGGTCGAGGACCGGGCCGCTGGGACACTAAAGCCCCGAAATCATTTCAAGATAACCGCAAGATATACAGAAATTACTTTATCCTATACAGGTCCTCGTAGAGGGAGAGCGTAAGATACCATATTACGTACGTACTGGTACCCGACCAGTACCAGATCAACTACCCCCCCCCCCCACGCCTTAATGGTTGTCACGTGGAAGCTTCTATAACGCCCGAGTCAACAGCCAGAGAGAAGACGCTAAAAGCTTTTCATGGTTCCCTCGGCGCCTCGTTCAGGAAGCTGGAAGCAGTTATGGTAACCGTCCCTCTGCCAGTCTACAGGTAAAGCTGTCGTTTCCTGCCTGTGGTGGCACCAAGGTGGTCCCAAATGTGTGGGAGGTGGCACTGCGAAGGGCGCTCTACAACCCTACAACCTTTGCTTCTGGCTACCTTCACGTGAGGCCACTAAAGAGTTGTGGGTTGTGGAGTAACACTACTGACGTTGGGTCGGTCCTGGCGACCCATGGTTCGGTCTCCATCCTCAGTTGGGTCGGTCCTGGCGACCCACGGTTCGGTCTCCATCCTCAGTTGGGTCGGTCCTGGCGACCCATGGTTCGGTCTCCATCCTCAGTTGGGTCGGTCCTGGCGACCCACGGTTCGGTCTCCATCCTCAGTTGGGTCGGTCCTGGCGACCTACGGTTCGGTCTCCATCCTCAGTTGGGTCGGTCCTGGCGACCCATGGTTCGGTCTCCATCCTCAGTTGGGTCGGTCCTGGCGACCCACGGTTCGGTCTCCATCCTCAGTTGGGTCGGTCCTGGCGACCTACGGTTCGGTCTCCATCCTCAGTTGGGTCGGTCCTGGCGACCCACGGTTCGGTCTCCATCCTCAGTTGGGTCGGTCCTGGCGACACATGGTTCGGTCTCCATCCTCAGTTGGGTCGGTCCTGGCGACCTACGGTTCGGTCTGGACCCTACTGTGCTGGACCAGACCTGGATGGTGTACGAGCAGTGTTCGACCCACGATATCGAGTGAGTTCTATGAATAACGACTTTTCAGTCACTTCAACACATCGTTCTAGGATCTGGATTCATCAAGTTTTACTCATCCACTTACGAAACCTGTACATCTTTCCTTAATCAGGGTCGGCTTTGTTTACATTTAATAACAAATTTGCGAGCAAGAAAACTTCACAACAAGGATATTGTTGTTATAAACAACTTTGTAGCGCTTCGGATCTCATAAATTGTTTAATAGATGTATACAAAGCCGCCATGATTGAGTAAAGATAAACAGGTTTCGCAAGTGGTTGGTGTCTTCCTTCTAGCGTGAGGGAGAGACTTCAGGCGATCAGCGGCTTCATCTTGCATGCGGGTCCCAGCCTGGACCGTCGCGGTCCACCTGGCCACAGCCTGGACCGTCGCGGTCCATCTAGCCACAGCCTGGACCGTCGCGGTTTACCTGGCCACATCCTGGACCATCGCGGTCCATCTAGCCACAGCCTGGACCGTCGCGGTCCATCTAGCCACAGCCTGGACCGTCGCGGTCCGCCTGGCCACAGCCGCACTTTCAAGACTTGTCTCCACCTGTGGACCATAACGTCGACCATGTTGTTATGGTCCACATCTGGTCTGTTGGGTCTTCGGACCCCAACCCTGGAAGATGCAGGTCCACCTGGCCACAGCTTCCCGGACTCATCTCCACCTGTGAGGAGGTGTTTCATGCCCGTCAAGATACCCAGCGTTAGCCTGGCAGTTAATGGCCAGCCACACCCATAATTCCTGCCTCATTATGCCCATAAAGCTGCCCACCAACATCTTGATACCCGATGCCCAAGAGCTCGTGGGGGCGAGATATAGACGTTTAAAATTTTATGTAAATTTAATAACCTAAGTGGGAAGTAGGTATGAAGCCCCCCCATGAACGGTGTGAAGTACACCCATGATGGGGCCAGATCCCCCTTCCTCCCCATAAAAAAAAAGGTATTAAAGGTCGGTTCTCCAATACCGGGCAGCCATGTGATGCTATCAGTCAGCTCTCTCTCTCTCAGCACGGTGTGGAAAGTTCATTCCGGTGTGGAAAGTTCATTCCGGTGTTGAAAGTTCACCCCTCAGTGATGACGTCACGTGGTCCTATATAAACATAAGAACACTACTAAACATGGAGAATGACACGTGTGAAAAGTTATCACAGGGGACCGAAGCTTCCTTAACCGAGATGCTGGAAGACGCGTCTCTCTGATTTATTTCATAAAACTGCGAGGAGGATTCGCAGGCAATTAGAGAGGATTCGAGCCAGGGCTCGAATCCTGGATCAGCGACTGA
>NC_091171.1:33871622-33939122 GCF_040958095.1 Procambarus clarkii
ATGCCGCAGACGTTATTCTTTTTATGTGGGCTTCAGGAGACAGATTTGGTGTGATCCTTCTCTCTGTCCGTTTCAGCGTGTGTGTGTGTGTTAGTTTGTGTGTGTACTCACCTGTATATATCATGGAGCCCCCACCTGAAGAAACACATAAAGAAACTGGAGAAGGTTCAGAGGTTTGCGACGAGGCTTGTCCCAGAGCTACGAGGGATGGGATATGAAGAGCGGCTGAAGGAACTGAACCTTACGACACTAGAGAAAAGAAGGGAGAGAGGAGATATGATAGGGACATATAAAATACTCAGGGGAATTGACAAAGTGGAAATAGATGAAATGTTCACACGTAATAATAACAGAACGAGGGGACATGGGTGGAAACTGGAAACTCAGATGAGTCACAGAGATGTTAGGAAGTTTTCTTTTAGCGTGAGAGTAGTAGAAAAATGGAATGCACTTGGGGAACAGGTTGTGGAAGCAAATACTATTCATACTTTTAAAACTAGGTATGATAGGGAAATGGGACAGGAGTCATTGCTGTAAACAACCGATAGCTAGAAAGGCGGGATCCAAGAGTCAATGCTCGATCCTGCAAGCACATATAGGTGAGTACATATAGGTGAGTACACACACACACACACACACACACACACACACACACACACACACACACACACACACACACACGCACACACACACACACACACACACACACACACACACACACACACACACACACACACTCCAGTGGATAAGGGAGTACCTAAGCAATAGGAAGCAGAGAGTTATAGTGAGGGGTGAGACCTCAGACTGGCGTGAAGTCACCAGTGGAGTTCCACAGGGCTCTGTGCTTGGACCTATCCTGTTTCTGATATACGTAAATGATCTCCCAGAGGGTATAGACTCATTCCTCTCAATGTTTGCTGACAACGCCAAAATTATGAGAAGGATTAAGACAGGAGGACAGCTTGAGGCTTCAAGAAGACCTGGACAAGCTGCAGGAATGGTCGAACAAATGGCGGTTAGAGTTTAACCCAAGCAAATGTAATGTAATGAAGATAGGGGTAGGAAGCAGGAGATCAGATACAAGGTATCACTTGGGAGATGAAATACTTCAAGAGTCAGAGAGAGAGAGAAAGACCTGGGGGTTGATATCACGCCAGACCTGTCCCCTGAAGCTCATATCAAGAGGATAACATCAGCAGCATATGCCAGGTTGGCTAACATAAGAACGACCTTTAGAAACTTGAGTAAGGAATCTTTCAGAACATTATATACCACATATGTCAGACCAATCCTGGAGTATGCGGCTCCAGCATGGAGTCCATATCTAGTCAAGCATAAGACTAAACTGGAAAAGGTTCAAAGGTTTGCCACCAGACTAGTACCCGAGCTGAGAGGTATGAGCTACGAGGAGAGACTACGGGAATTGAACCTCACTTCGTTGGAAGACAGAAGAGTTAGGGGGGACATGATCACCACATTCAAGATTCTCAAGGGAATCGACAGGGTTGATAAAGACAGGCTATTTAACACAAGGGGCACACGCACTAGGGGACACAGGTGGAAACTGAGTGCCCAAATGAGCCACAGAGATATTAGAAAGAACTTTTTTAGTGTCAGAGTGGTTGACAAATGGAATGCATTAGGAAGCAATGTAGTGGAGGCTGAGTCCATACACAGTTTCAAGTGTAGATATGATAGAGCCCAATAGGCTCAGGAACCTGTACACCTGTTGATTGACAGTTGAGAGGCGGGACCAAAGAGCCAGAGCTCCACCCCAGCATGCACAACTAGGTGAGTACAACTAGGTGAGTACACACACACACACCAGTCCTGGAGTATGCGGGCCCAGCATGGAGCCCGTTCCTTGTCAAGCATAAGACGAAGCTGGAAAAAGTTCAGAGGTATGCCACTAGGCTAGTCCCAGAATTAAGAGGCATGAGTAAACGAGGAAATGCACCTCACAACACTGGAAGACAGAAGAGTGAGACATTATCACTACCTACAAAATCCTCAGAGGGAATTGACAGAGTAGATAAGGGGGCTTATCACACTAAATTAAAAGTTGTTCAATTTGCTTATAAATTTTTTTATGAAATGGTTATAGAAAGGGCTGCAACTGGTCCAAGTTTCACCATCACGCCCTAAACAGAAAAAGAGAAAAAAAATACACAACGTATTATGCAACGAATGTTCAACATTCTCAAATAATCTCAGGAAACACATGTGTCAACTAAAATGTCTACTATGTGCTGTAGAAGCACAAACTCTTGTAATAATTGTAATATGTATGTGCAATATATTTATATGTAATTTTTTTTTTTTTTTTTTTTTTTTTTTTTGCCAATTTTTTTTTCTTCTCGTTTGTTATCAAGGGATTTGCATGAAACTTGCACACCTTGCTCAATGGATGCCTATCTGCAAGGGTACCAATTATGAACGAAATCTGTCGAAGTCAAGCTCAGCTACAGGTGGCCGAACTTGGATCTTTATTTTACTCTGGAAAGTAATTTACAACTTCAAGGCGTTTCTCAGCTTTCATTTATTAATCAATTTACATGCAAATTACACCTTATATGTAGAGTTTGTGCTTCTACAAACCTATTGAGACATTTTAGTCCAAAGTCCATTTGTTGATTTTATAAAAATTTATAAACATCATATATTGCATATTTTTGGAAGGGTAACTTTGAAAAATTATATTATTGCACTAAACACTTTCTTTGATAAAACTGATCAATACAATCTATTATTATGTGTTAGTTTAATATCTGAGTGCTATAGAAATGATTTTAGTTGACACATGTGTTCCCTGAATTTATTTGAAAATGTTGAAAATTCGTTGCAAAATACGTTGTGTATTTTTTTTCTCCTTTTCTGTTTAGGGTGTGATGCTGAAACTTGGACCAGTTGCAGCTCTTTCTATAACCATTTCATAAATAAATTTATAAACAAATTGAACAATTTTTATGAAACCCGTAATATGCCCCCTAAGGATAAACTTTTTAACACGGGTGGTACGCGAACAAGGGGGCACAGGTGGAGACTGAGTACCCAAATGAGCCACAGGGACATTAGAAAAAACTTTTTCAGTGTCAGAGTAGTTAATAGGTGGAATGCATTAGGAAGTGGTGTGGTGGAGGCTGACTCCATACACAGTTTGAAATGTAGATACAATGGAGACCATTAGGCTCAGGAATCTGTACACCAGTTGATTGACGGTTGAGAGGAGGGACCAAAGAGCCAGAGCTCAACCCCTGCAAGCACAACTAGGTGAGAACACACACACACACACACATACACGTGCGTGTGTGTGCCACACACGCACGTGTGAGACAGAAGAGTTAGAGGCTCGATAAAACAACTGTTTTATCAACTGACGATATTTGTATATATAAATGGTATTTTTTTTTTTTACACCTGGTGGGTGCACGAGGAGACGACTTCTGACTCCTGTGATTGAGTAATTATGTCAGCCTGTCATCCCAAAAATGATAGGACTTATAGGTGCTATGGTTAGAATGTATAAATATATACGTATTAAATTTAGCCTAAGATATTAGGCCTAGGATTGTCAATTTAGGCAATTCGGAGAACTTCAATAGAACAAAACTTGAAATTTGTGTGTGTTCAACCGACCATATTTGTACGTTCCAGCCATTGTAACTATGATTACTATAATTTTATGGAGGAGTGATAGATCGCCTCGTGTGGCCCCCGGGAAGAAGTGGGGGACCCGCAACAATTTCTTTATGATTTACTAACATCTTTATTGGTCAATTACCCGGAACATCCGGTTTAGGAAGTCGGCTGGAGAGTAAACGCCCCACTCTCTTGTCAATACTGTTTCTAATCTGACTCGGACACAACTTTTTCCCATGGTTACTATTTTAATTTTACTTAAAGGGGAAAAAAATATTATATCTTTCCATAACCCTATGCCCCTGTTTCCTAGCAGTAAAATAGGTACCTGGGTGTTAGTCAGCTGTCACGGGCTGCTTCCTGGTGGTGGAGGCCTGGTCGAGGAGATGGCCGCGGGGACACTAAAAGCCCCGAAATCATCTCAAGATAACCTCAAGATAACTTTCCATAACAATATTTCCTCCATGGCTACTAATTCGTTTGACTTTGGACAAAATACGCATATGTTTTTGGTCCATGTTTGCTGGACCGGCAACTGAAAGTTGAGCATCAGGTCGTCCACAAAGAGCGAGATCGTTAGAAGTGTCATCGTAAACCAGGAGTAAAGTGCTCTGGCTAACAATGCGGCCCTCGAGAACCTCGCTAATATAGCCAAGCCTAAAGGCAAATATTTGGGGGGGGGGGGAGGATGGGAGGGAGGGGAGGCTGAATATGCATGAAGATTTTCAAACTGGTGGTTTGTTTGTTAGAAATGTAAGTTATAAAAAAACGGAATTAAAGATGTTATACTTAAGGGCATAACAACACCTGTGGTATAACCTATTAAGTTACATATTTAAGGGAATTCAATATCGATAAAATGCAACATATTAAACCAAAAAATTCAAGCCTCGTAATATTGACTTTTTATATGCGTTGACCATGAAAGGTCAGGTGGGGGGGGGGGGTGCTTCCGTTCGTACGTGTCTCGGTAGACAAAACAATTGTATAATCAACGTTGTATAATCAACGTTGTATAATCAACGCAGTGGAAAATTGAGAGAAGAGTTCTGCATTTTTTAAAAAGTTCTTTTTTTTTGTAGGGTAGATAGTTCTGTTTTCTTCCGGTTCAGTGTTTTAGTAGAGTTATAAACTCGTAGACGTTAAATACCTTACGCGCGCCTGAAAGAATTGCATGCCTCAATAATCCTGTTTACCATATCACAATCACACCACCTGTATTTGGAAGCCTTCAAACGTATCAACACTCTGTAGCTAAATTTATGCTCAGAAAGGTATATATATATATCCACACTCTTCAGGCTGGAACTACTATCTTCAGAGATGAGGATTACTGGCAGGCATTTTGAGAACCAATGCTTCTGGGAACACCCAGCGCATTGGTTCGAATCCTCATCACGGCTCCTGTGGATTTTCTCATTCTTAATAATATTTTAGTCATAAATATTCCTTGTAACTCGTATTATTAGTAACTAATATTCTTTAATCGCCAATATTCTTTGGTTTTTAATATTTTTTAGTCACTAAATACGTCGACCAATCCGTTCAAAATACAATGAATTAGGCCAATTAACGGAACGGTAATATTCTGAACATTACAACACTGACGCCCCACCTCAGGGTCATTCTAGCACTGGTGGCCGAGTGCCAGCCGGCCGTCACCACTGGCTAAGGCAACCGGTTAGCCGGCCACCACCTCTGGCTTGGACAACCGGTTTGCCGGGTGCAGCGCTTGTCTAGGCGCGCTGCCTTTAACTCAGCAATCTAGTCTATGATATTTTTCCCCCCGAGTGAAGAATTAAAGTGACAGTAATTTCCGGATACGAGCGATAACCGAGCGCTTATTTCCTGGCTAAAAGTCATGATAACAGCTGGAGATACCGGGAAAAACAAGGCCATTACCCGGGATGGTGTCTGTTGAGTGGGAGAGAGAGAGAGAGAGAGAGAGAGAGAGAGAGAGAGAGAGAGAGAGAGAGAGAGAGAGAGAGAGAGAGAGAGAGAGAGAGAGAGAGAGAGAGAGAGAGAGAGAGAGAGAGAGAGAGAGAGAGAGAGAGAGAGACGGAGAGAGAGAGAGAGAGAGAGAGAGAGAGAGAGAGAGAGAGAGAGAGAGAGAGAGAGAGAGAGAGAGAGAGAGAGAGAGAGAGAGAGAGAGAGAGAGAGAGAGAGAGAGAGAGAGAGAGAGAGAGGGAGAGAGAGAGAGGGGGGGGGAGGAGGTGGGGAGAGGTAGGATGGGAGGAAAGGAAAGAGGGTTGGAAGTAGGGATTTGAAAGAGAGAGACAGAGGTAGGGGGAAACAGGGGCGAAGGGCAATTGGAAAGGAGGGAGAGAGAATGAATGAGGAAGGGAGAGACGAGGGGAAAGAGAGAGAGAAAGAGAGAAGGATGGGGAAGGGAGAGCCAGACAGGACAGGAGTGTCCTTGGCTGCTCCTGTGTCCGCAAGCGTGTTATTTGTCTCTCTGGCTTCCTGCATCCCCCTGCACGTGTTCCCGTCCCTGGCGCTATCAACACAGGTGTTCCCGTCCCCTGCCGCTATCAACACAGGTGTTCTCGTCCCTGCCGCTATCAACACAGGTGTTCCAGTCCCTGGCGCTATCAACACAGGTGTTCCCGTCCCTGGCGTTATCAACACAGGTGTTCCAGTCCCTGGCACTATCAACACAGGTGTTCACGTCCCTGGCGCTATCAACACAGGTGTTCTCGTCTCTGGCGCTATCAACATAGGTGTTCCCGTCCCTGGCGCTATCAACACAGGTGTTCCCGTCCCTGGCACTATCAACACAGGTGTTCTCTTCCCTGGCGCTATCAACACAGGTGTTATCGTCCCTGGCGCTATCAACATAGGTGTTTTCGTCCCCTGGCGCTATCAACACAGGTGTTCTCGTCCCCTGGCGCTATCAACACAGGTGTTCTCGTCCCTTGGTGCTATCAACACAGGTGTTCTCGTCCCTGGCGCTATCAACACAGGTGTTATCGTCCCCTGGCGCTATCAACACAGGTGTTCTCCATCCTTGTCCAAGTCTGTCGCTGCTGCATCACTATCTATATCTACTGGAGGCTGAGTTTTAGTGATCACGGCTCAGTAAGAACATGCGGACACTTCAACTGACTTAAACTAGCCTCACATCCCTCTATCCTCGATCCCTGCGACTACAACTAGCCTCACATCCCTCTATCCTCGACCTCAGCAGCTACAACTAGCCTCACATCCCTCTATCCTCGACCCCCCAGCGGCTACAACTAGCCTCACATCCCTCTATCCTCGACCCCAGCGGCTACAACCAGCCTCACATCCCTCTATCCTCGACCCCAGCGGCTACAACCAGCCTCACATTCCTCTATCCTCGACCCCAGCGGCTACAACCAGCCTCACATCCCTCTATCCTCGACCCCAGCGGCTACAACCAGCCTCACATTCCTCTATCCTCGACCCCAGCGGATACAACCAGCCTCACATCCCTCTATCCTCGACCCCAGCGGCTACAACCAGCCTCACATCCCTCTATCCTCGACCCCAGCGGCTACAACCAGCCTCACATTCCTCTATCCTCGACCCCAGCGGCTACAACCAGCCTCACATCCCTCTATCCTCGACCCCAGCGGCTACAACCAGCCTCACATTCCTCTATCCTCGACCCCAGCGGATACAACCAGCCTCACATCCCCTCTATCCTCGACCCCCCCCCCATCCCCCCCTCGATCAGTTTCCCATCCCTGTTAATATGTTTGTGCTGCGTTTAATAAACATATTCTGCACAACATGGAAATACGGGAAGACCATGGCAGTTAGACGAGCGATATTGAGAGCCCATTAGTCAGAATGGGTTTCCCACCGCTGTCCATACCCCCTTCAGACCACAAGACCAGCGCTAATTGGTTGTATGACACCCGTAGTGATGGTCCTACCAGTGTTTCAGACCACAGACCAGTGGTGAGCCTCCGCGTGCCTGGCCGCAGACCACAGTTAACAACATGGTCCTCCAGTGTGCAGCTGGACGCTAACTGGTCGTGCGATACCCTACCTCCCTCCAGTAGGGTCCTAAAACCTATACTACCTTCATTGTGTTACGTCACTCTGACGTACAAACACGGTTCATGTACCTCGTATATGAAACACAACATTCTATCTCTCTATTTTCGTTAGGTTCGTCCCTGGAGGACGAGGACGAGGACGTCTCTGGAGGACGAGGACGTCTCTGGAGGACGAGGAAACTAGATCTATTCCTCCAAGGAGTGCCGGACCAACCGGGGCTGTGGTTGGTATGTGGGCCTGCGGGCCGCTCCAAGCAACAGCCTAGTGGACAAAACTCACAAGTCAAGCCTGGCCTCGGGCCGGGCTTGGGGAGTAGAAGAACTCCCATAGAACCCCATCAACCAGGTATCAACCAGGCTGGAAAAGATTGGGTTGGATTAGACTAGATTGGCATTGATTGTGGTTGTTTACAGAATAGCGATGACGTCGAGGATCAAGACTCAGGCATCTGTACACACCAGTTGATTGACAGTTAAGAGGCAGGACCAAAGAGCCGAAGCTCAACTCCCCCCCCCCCTCCCCACGCAAGCACAACTATGGGAGCACTTTCCCCCAGGGGTTTTCCAGACTCTTACCCAGAGCCCACAGACCAAGGGGTCTGTGTTACGCTGCCTTATGCATCAGAGAACAGAATTTTTTTTAGTGGAGGGAGGGGGGGGGTAATGGTTTTTAAAGGGGGACTTAGGAATGGGGAGGAACGGGGGGGGGGTTGTTGCTACTTAACGACTGGTTTGGGGGGATGTTAAGGTGATTGGGGAGAGGGTTGGAGGTTGTTAAGGGGGTTGAGGAAGGGGGTTTTGTGTAAATAGGGTAATGCAGGCCGAGTTGGTAGCGATACTGGTAGCACTCGAAATTATTGACAACACTGAAGTAGACAGCTTAATTATTTCTGACTCCCTATCCTCACTACGAGCAATAAACAGTTTGCAATCAAGTAATAACGTGCTTGTCTTGGAAGCTAGACGTAGATATGTAAGAATACTTAGCAAGAGGGTAAATATAAAAATGTTGTGGATTCCTTCTCACATTGGCCTGCAGGAACATGACAAAGTTGACGCCCTTGCTAAGGCTGCAGTAAATAAAGACAGTATTGAATGGAATCTTGAGTTATCAAATAGGTCCCTTAAAAGTGTCATTAGACGAGAACTCCTGGATGGATTTGAAGAAAGTAGAACAGTGCAAACTGGAACTAGCAGGTCCATTGTTCATCACAATGAAATGTGTGAAGTAAAACATGTGTATGGGGCAAGTAACAAAGTCAGTAGACTAACAGATGTTGTCACAGCTCGTATAAGACTTGGCTACAAGTATCTCTGGCAGTTCGGCTTGTATAGGGATCCAGATGAAGTAAAGTGTAAAGTGTGTGGACATAGGCAGGGACACACACTCGAACACTATATCTTGGATTGTTGTAAAATTGAGCCTTTTAGAGATAAGTCTAAGCTCACTCTGTATGATATGGCAACCTATCTTATTACCATGGATAAATTACCTGAAATCCTTGCACTGTACCCACATTTTGCTTCCAGTAGATGGACGACATATGAGATTCAGAAACAAGTAGTGTATTGTGAGGACTAATAATAAACAGAAGCTCCCCTATGACTCTGTAATATCCCCATTGGCCAAAATATTATGTATTAACGATAAGACCTACCATTAATGTATGATGACTTACTGTAAATATGTAGCTCTTGTAATAGCACTTTCTCTGTATCTAGCTGACATTGTATCTATAAGGTGTGAAGGATTGAAGAAATTGTTTATGTAATAATCTAAGATGAGGTCTGATAAAGACCTTTTGTGCCCTCTGTAATGCTTTTGCGCTACCGCTCACAGGATGAGTATGGGGTGCACAATAAACTAGCCGCCTTCGGCGGCAACAAAAAAAAAGGGTAAGGGGAAGGGTGGGGGGGGGGGGGGTGGAAGGTAAATGGGGATGATTTAGGGTTAAAGGAATATTGTTGAAGTGGGAAATCCAATATGATTTATGTTAGTCGACGAGCTGGTCGCCTTGTTAACGTGAGGCAGGTGTTTTAGACGCTAACGTGATGCAGGTGTTTTACAAACTAACATAATGCAGGTGTTTTACAAACTAACATGATGCAGGTGTTTTACAAACTAACATGACGCAGGTGTTTTATAAACAAACATACGTACTCAAGGTTGCCACAATAACTGTTCCACACAGCACAATACCACTGCCCCTGTATTAAGCACCAATATACAAACCTCATTACAAACTTCTCACAGAGATCAAACACTTTCTAAACAACGCCACAACCCACAGACGGGTTCCCGACTCGCTAGTCCCCAACCCATGAAGCTCCGGGGCTCACACCCACACCAATCATCAGCTTCCTGGCACTCGGTGGCACTGGTCAGGTCACGTTGTAAAAGGGGAAGTGAACAAGAGTAATAAAGATAGAGGAGAGAAGATAGAGCAGAGCCGGAAGCTGTGGTTGTCGCCCAGGATGTAAGTAGCCACAAGGAAGGAAGCGCCATATTTGGAGGCGTTCAAGATGAACCAATTTTAAAAGGAAGTTCTGTGTGGGAGGAAAAACTATTTAAGTTTCATGATTCATGGGGTTCCTGAGCCCCACTATGTACCACTGTAACCTTTCCCACTGCCACACACAGGATGGGTATCGGGTCCACTACCAGAGAAAGGGGTAATGAGTTCACTACTCACAAGATGGGTACTGGGTCTACTCCCATCAGTAGAATGATAGGAGGTCTACTACGACCCACAGAAAGGGAACGGGATCCACCGCCGCTCACAGGATGCGCTCTGGGTGCAAAATAAATGGACCGAGTCAAAATGATTATTATCATATATTGCAGGCGACGTATAAGTGGGTATATATAGGAAAACACACGACTTTGTTTGTGTAAATACAATGTGTATAGTGTTGGTGTTGGAGGATAACTTGTTCCCTGTTCCCCGGTGAATACTGTGGTCTGGTGACTCTTGGTGGCTTGGTTGTTGGCTGACTACCCTAGCCTTGGTGGCTTGGTTGTTGGCTGACTACCCTAGCCTTGGTGGCTTGGTTGTTGGCTGACTACCCTAGCCTTGGTGGCTTGGTTGTTGGCTGACTACCCTAGCCTTGGTGGCTTGGTTGTTGGCTGACTACCCTAGCCTTGGTGGCTTGGTTGTTGGCTGACTACCCTAGCCTTGGTGGCTTGGTTGTTGGCTGACTACCCTAGCCTTGGTGGCTTGGTTGTTGGCTGACTACCCTAGCCTTGGTGGCTTGGTTGTTGGCTGACTACCCTAGCCTTGGTGGCTTGGTTGTTGGGTGACTACCCTAGCCTTGGTGGCTTGGTTGTTGGCTGACTACCCTAGCCTTGGTGGCTTGGTTGTTGGCTGACTACCCTAGCCTTGGTGGCTTGGTTGTTGGCTGACTACCCTAGCCTTGGTGGCTTGGTTGTTGGGTGACTACCCTAGCCTTGGTGGCTTGGTTGTTGGGTGACTACCCTAGCCTTGGTGGCTTGGTTGTTGGGTGACTACCCTAGCCTTGGTGGCTTGGTTGTTGGCTGACTACCCTAGCCTTGGTGGCTTGGTTGTTGGCTGACTACCCTAGCCTTGGTGGCTTGGTTGTTGGCTGACTACCCTAGCCTTGGTGGCTTGGTTGTTGGCTGACTACCCTAGCCTTGGTGGCTTGGTTGTTGGCTGACTACCCTAGCCTTGGTGGCTTGGTTGTTGGCTGACTACCCTAGCCTTGGTGGCTTGGTTGTTGGCTGACTACCCTAGCCTTGGTGGCTTGGTTGTTGGGTGACTACCCTAGCCTTGGTGGCTTGGTTGTTGGGTGACTACCCTAGCCTTGGTGGCTTGGTTGTTGGGTGACTACCCTAGCCTTGGTGGCTTGGTTGTTGGCTGACTACCCTAGCCTTGGTGGCTTGGTTGTTGGCTGACTACCCTAGCCTTGGTGGCTTGGTTGTTGGGTGACTACCCTAGCCTTGGTGGCTTGGTTGTTGGGTGACTACCCTAGCCTTGGTGGCTTGGTTGTTGGGTGACTACCCTAGCCTTGGTGGCTTGGTTGTTGGGTGACTACCCTAGCCTTGGTGGCTTGGTTGTTGGCTGACTACCCTAGCCTTGGTGGCTTGGTTGTTGGGTGACTACCCTAGCCTTGGTGGCTTGGTTGTTGGCTGACTACCCTAGCCTTGGTGGCTTGGTTGTTGGGTGACTACCCTAGCCTTGGTGGCTTGGTTGTTGGGTGACTACCCTAGCCTTGGTGGCTTGGTTGTTGGGTGACTACCCTAGCCTTGGTGGCTTGGTTGTTGGGTGACTACCCTAGCCTTGGTGGCTTGGTTGTTGGGTGACTACCCTAGCCTTGGTGGCTTGGTTGTTGGGTGACTACCCTAGCCTTGGTGGCTTGGTTGTTGGGTGACTACCCTAGCCTTGGTGGCTTGGTTGTTGGCTGACTACCCTAGCCTTGGTGGCTTGGTTGTTGGGTGACTACCCTAGCCTTGGTGGCTTGGTTGTTGGGTGACTACCCTAGCCTTGGTGGCTTGGTTGTTGGCTGACTACCCTAGCCTTGGTGGCTTGGTTGTTGGGTGACTACCCTAGCCTTGGTGGCTTGGTTGTTGGGTGACTACCCTAGCCTTGGTGGCTTGGTTGTTGGCTGACTACCCTAGCCTTGGTGGCTTGGTTGTTGGGTGACTACCCTAGCCTTGGTGGCTTGGTTGTTGGGTGACTACCCTAGCCTTGGTGGCTTGGTTGTTGGCTGACTACCCTAGCCTTGGTGGCTTGGTTGTTGGGTGACTACCCTAGCCTTGGTGGCTTGGTTGTTGGGTGACTACCCTAGCCTTGGTGGCTTGGTTGTTGGCTGACTACCCTAGCCTTGGTGGCTTGGTTGTTGGCTGACTACCCTAGCCTTGGTGGCTTGGTTGTTGGGTGACTACCCAAGCCTTGGTGGCTTGGTTGTTGTGACAGACCTCCTGTCTGTTAGGTAATTCTTTATCCATGTTAGAGCTTCTCAGCTTTCTCCCGCTCGTCTATCGAGTTTGTGTAATAATCTCTGGTGAAGTACTGAATCTAAGGCTTTTTGGTAGTCCAGAAATAAGGAATCTGCCCAACCTTCTCTGTCCTGCCTTATTTTGATTACATTATCATGGAACTGCAGTAGGTTCGCCAGGCACAATTTTCTATCATTAAAGCCATGTTGATGTTTGTTTACACCTCTAATTCTCTCCCGGTGTGTAACTAGTCTCATCCTGATTAGTACTTTACAGGGGATACTTGCCCATAGATAGGTGCCTCTGCTCTATCTCCTTTCGTGTATATTGGCACCCCATTTGTCTACTTCCAGCAGCGGTGCAATTATCCCTTTGTAAGTGACTCGTTAAAGATCAATGCTAGAGGGACAACTTATTATCCAATGGTCATATGTTGAATTGTTCAATAATTTCCGTTTCTGTCTAGTGATGAAAGTGGTTTTCTTTTGTTCCTTTGCTGTTACCTCAATATTTCATAGTCTCTCATCGTGGGGTAACCTCCTTGCTAGCGCTTTTTCTCCTAAACAATTACAAGGCCTAGATGTAGTACAGAATGATGCCATGCGCATCATCCTGAGTTGTCCTAGAACTGTCAGAATTGTTAACATGAGACAGGAACTAAAATTACCTTCCATTTACGAAAGAATAGTTCTACTTAGTACTATGTTTTGCGCCAAAATTTTGAAAAATAATGATCCCTCCAGCTCTATTCAAATTAAATTGAGATCCATTCTAAACAATTCAGACTGTTCCCTCAATCCGCGGCAAAAAGCTCCCTACAGTGTGTGGCTCAGTAATTGTGCCTACAATCTTCTGAAACTCAATGTGTCTTCTAATCCTGATAAAACTGTTCACTATATTCCCCTTTGGAAAGATGTGCAGGTCTCTTTGCATTATACCCCCATCAGCGTGAAACAAATGTATAACACTGAAACTATGAAATGTATAACATTAGAAGCTATTGACAGTCACCTTCAAAATTTCAAACCGACTGAATCTTATTACTGTCTTTACTGATGGCTCTGTGCAGTTAGGCACTGGTAGAACAGGTTGTGCATGTGCAGTATATAAAGGGAATGAAATGATCATGTCTAGTACACAGAGATTGAACAACTGGGCAAGCACGACACAGACTGAGCTATTGGGTATTTATCTAACCACTGAATACCTTAAGCTCAATGGTGGTGGAGTGATATTTTGTGACTCTAAAAGTGCTCTGCAGTCCTTAAATAACCCATCACAATGTATGTAGGAAGTAACTTGTAATATTAAATGGAATGGAATTTTTGCCAATGATAATAACTATCCTTTAAAATTTAGTGGATCCCATCCCATGTTGGAGTTGGAAAACATGACTTTGTAGATCGATTGGTCAATGAGGCTTGCAAGAAAGAAAACATTGATTATGACTTTGGACTATCTAATGCAATTATTAGAAACATACAAATTAAAGAAATTAATTCAGATTTAGAAAAACTAAGAAATGCCCAGAGACTTGAAAGCTGCAGTATTAAAAGTTATGACAAGTTTTGTAATAATAGGTATTTGTATGGTCAGCACAGTAACCGGACCAGGCAATGTGATGTAGTCATTGCGCGAATTCGCCTTGGCTATAGGCACATCTGGCAGGTTAGTGAGGCTGAGCCACTACCAGAATATTCAGATTGTATACTCTGTGATAAACCTTTAATGCATTCACTAGAACACTATATTGTTGAATGTGAAACCGTAAAAGATTTTAGACCTCCTGGCCTCTTGTACCACCAACTGTGTAATTATTTCATTGATTTGGATGTTCTGGACGACATCCTAACAATTTATCCAAAATTTGCTTGTATATTTTAAAGAATGAAGAACAGTTTTATTTATATTACTTCTAAGCTGCATCACTTATGAACCCATCCCTGTCCTTGTGTGGCAGTGTACAATAGAAAGTTGTTTTTACATATTCATACATTAAAACATTGATTGTAACCATGATATATATGTGCTAGTTTAGACCTATTGCCATGTGTATGACCCTCTGTCCTGCGTGACAGTGAATACCAGCATTATCCTCACTTTAATAAGACTCAATTAAAATCCTCAGATTAGCCAAAATTGTAATTTATTTTGTCAATAAAGATGTTAATAATAATAGTCTAGCGCTGGGAGCTGCTCAGGTTCAGTTGTGATCACTCCATGGAAGCTGACATAATAGTCTAGCGCTGGGAGCTGCTCAGGTTCAGTTGTGATCACTCCATGGAAGCTGACATAATAGTCTAGCGCTGGGAGCTGCTCAGGTTCAGTTGTGATCACTCCATGGAAGCTGACATAAAATTCCTCATAAATCTCATTATTATTTCTTGTATAGTCACCTCCCCGTTTTCATAATCTAGTCACTTCACGTCATTTTCCTTCTTATATGATTATTTGGGAGTTTTGTTTGCGTTTTTACCTCTAGAAACAATATCATATTCATAATTTATTTCTAACATTCTTCATATATTTATGCATTCGTTCCCAGCCCTGATGCATCTATCGCGGTTTCCCTCTGTTCTTTGATCTCTGTATTTCTTCCACTTCCTCCTGCTTTTCGTTTTTTCTTCTCGTCACTGTTTATTAAAGCGTAAGTTATATTCCCTCCTAGGTTCTTCTCTTATTGTTGGTATGACTCTTCTGCCTCCTTCCATCTTAGATTGACTTGGCCCATCATTTCCTGGACTTTCTTCCCCCTTAATTAAGTTCCTCCTCCCACTACATGCTTCCTACATGCTCTCTTACTTTCATGTATTTCCATATTCTATAGTCTGGTCTATAGAAACCAGACGAGAAAAAATGGGCAGAGTTTCTTTCACTCTATGCCCCTGTTACCTAGCAGTAAAATAGGTACCTGGGTGTTAGTCAGCTGTCACGGGCTGCTTCCTGGGGGTGGAGGCCTGGTCGAGGACCGGGCCGCAGGGACACTAAAGCCCCGAAATCATCTCAAGATAACCTCAAGATGGTCTTCTTTCCCCCGACCCCGTGTGTCTTATTGTCACTGTTTTCAATTCCATCATAAAGTTAAATACCAACACACTTAATGATCACTGGCTACAAGTGGTATTTCACACTCCAAGTCCTCGATGTCCTCCTCAGTATGTGGGTACTCACCTAATTGTGCTTGCGGGGGTTGAGCTCTGGCTCTTTGATCTCGGCTCTCAATTGTCAATCAACAGGTGTACAGGTTCCTGAGCCTGTTGGGCTCTATCATATCTACACTTGAAACTGTGTATGGAGTCAGCCTCCACCACATCACTTCCTAATGCATTCCATTTGTTAACCACTCTGACACTAAAAACGTTCTTTCTAATGTCTCTGTGACTCATTTGGGCACTCAGTTTCCACCTGGGTGTGTCTGTGTGTGTGTGTGTGTGTGTGTTCGTGCGTGTGTGGGCGTGTGTGTGTGTGTGTGTGTGTGTGTGTGTGTGTGTGTGTGTGTGTGTGTGTGTGTGTGTGTGTGTGTGTGTGTGTGTGTGTGTGTGTGTGTGTGTGTGTGTGTGTGTGTGTGTGTGTTTGTGTGTGTGTGTGTGTGTGTGTGTACTCACCTAGTTGTACTCACCTAGTTGTGTTTGCGGGGGTTGAGCTCTGGCTCTTTGGTCCCGCCTCTCAACCGTCAATCAACAGGTGTACAGATTCCTGAGCCTATCGGGCTCTGTCATATCTACACTTGAAACTGTGTATGGAGTGAGCCTCCACCACATCACCCCCTAATGCATTCCATTTGTCAACCACTCTGACACTAAAAAAGTTCTTTCTAATATCTCTGTGGCTCATTTGGGCACTCAGTTTCCACCTGTGTCCCCTTGTGCGTGTTCCCCTTGTGTTAAATAGACTGTCTTTATCTACCCTATCAATCCCCTTCAGAATCTTGAATGTGGTGATCATGTCCCCCATAACTCTTCTGTCTTCCAGCGAAGTGAGGTTTAATTCCCGTAGTCTCTCCTCGTAGCTCATACCTCTCAGCTCGGGTACTAGTCTGGTGGCAAACCTTTGAACCTTTTCCAGTTTAGTCTTATCCTTGACTAGATATGGACTCCATGCTGGGGCTGCATACTCCAGGATTGGCCTGACATATGTGGTATACAAAGTTCTGAATGATTCTTTACACAAATTTCTGAATGCCGTTCGTATGTTGGCCAGCCTGGCATATGCCGCTGATGTTATCCGCTTGATATGTGCTGCAGGAGACAGGTCTGGCGTGATATCAACCCCCAAGTCTTTTTCCTTCTCTGACTCCTGAAGAATTTCCTCTCCCAGATGATACCTTGTATCTGGCCTCCTGCTCCCTACACCTATCTTCATTACATTACATTTGGTTGGGTTAAACTCTAACAACCATTTGTTCGACCATTCCTTCAGCTTGTCTAGGTCTTCTTGAAGCCTCAAACAGTCCTCTTCTGTTTTAATCCTTCTCATAATTTTAGCATCGTCCGCAAACATTGAGAGAAATGAATCGATACCCTCCGGGAGATCATTTACATATATCAGAAACAAGATAGGACCGAGTACAGAGCCCTGTGGGACTCCACTGGTGACTTCACGCCAATCGGAGGTCTCACCCCTCACCGTAACTCTCTGCTTCCTATTGCTTAGATACTCCCTTATCCACTGGAGCACCTTACCAGCTACACCTGCCTGTCTCTCCAGCTTATGTACCAGCCTCTTATGCGGTACTGTGTCAAAGGCTTTCCGACAATCCAAGAAAATGCAGTCCGCCCAGCCCTCTCTTTCTTGCTTAATCTGTGTCACCTGATCGTAGAATTCTATCAAGCCTGTAAGGCAAGATTTACCCTCCCTGAATCCATGTTGGCGATTTGTCACGAAGTCCCTTCTCTCCAGATGTGTTACCAGGTTTTTTCTCACGATCTTCTCCATCACCTTGCATGGTATACAAGTCAAGGACACTGGCCTGTAGTTCAGTGCCTCTTGTCTGTCGCCCTTTTTGTATATTGGGACCACATTCGGCGTCTTCCATATTTCTGGTAGGTCTCCCGTCTCTAGTGATTTACTATACACTATGGAGAGTGGCAAGCAAAGTGCCTCTGCACACTCTTTCAGTACCCATGGTGAGATCCCATCTGGACCAACCGCCTTTCTAACATCCAGATCCAGCAGGTGTCTCTTGACCTCCTCTCTCGTAATTTCGAACTCCTCCAAGGCCGCCTGGTTTACCTCCCTTTCTCCTAGCACAGTGACCTCACCCTGTTCTATTGTGAAGACCTCCTGGAACCTCTTGTTGAGTTCCTCACACACCTCTCTGTCATTCTCTGTATACCTGTCCTCGCCTGTTCTAAGTTTCAATACCTGTTCTTTCACTGTTGTTTTCCTTCTGATGTGACTGTGGAGTAGCTTTGGTTCGGTCTTGGCTTTGTTTGCTATATCATTTTCAAAAATTTTCTCTGCTTCTCTTCTCACCCTGACGTACTCATTCCTGGTTCTCTGGTATCTCTCCCTGCTTTCTGGTGTTCTGTTATTCCGGAAGTTCCTCCACGCCTTCTTGTTCAGTTTCTTCGCTTCCATACATGCCCTATTATACCATGGATTCTTTTGTTGCTTCTCGGATTTTTCCCTTTGGGCCGGGATGAACCTGTTTACTGCCTCCTGACACTTTTGGGTAACATAGTCCATCATACCCTGTACAGACTTGTCTCTGAGGTCTGTGTCCCAAGGTATTTCACTTAGGAAACTTCTCATCTGTTCATAATTCCCCTTTCGGTATGCCAGCCTTTTGATTCCTAGTTCTTTTTGGGGGGAGATAAGTCCTAGCTCTACCAGGTACTCAAAGTTCAATACACTGTGGTCACTCATTCCCAAGGGCGCTTCCATCTTAACTTCCCTTATATCCCATTCATTTAGGGTAAATATCAAATCAAGCATTGCTGGTTCATCTTCTCCTCTCATTCTTGTTGGCTCTTTGGTATGCTGGCTTAGAAAGTTTCTTGTTGCCACGTCCAGCAGCTTAGCTCTCCATGTTTCTGGTCCTCCATGCGGGTCTCTGTTCTTCCAATCTATCTTCCCATGGTTGAAGTCTCCCATAATTAGTAGTCCAGATCCATTCCTGCTAGCAACAGAAGCTGCTCTTTCTATTATGTTAATGGTGGCCATGTTGTTTCTATCATATTCCTGTCTGATATGATATATCATATCAGACAGGATATGTGTGTGTGTGTGTGTGTGTGTGTGTGTGTGTACTCACCTAATTGTACTCACCTAATTGTGCTTGCGGGGGTTGAGCTCTGGCTCTTTGGTCCCGCCTCTCAACCGTCAATCAACTGGTGTACAGATTCCTGAGCCTATTGGGCTCTATCATATCTACATTTGAAACTGTGAATGGAGTCAGCCTCCACCACATCACTTCCTAATGCATTCCATTTGCTAACTACTCTGACACTGAAAAAGTTCTTTCTAACGTCTCTGTGGCTCATTTGGGTACTCAGCTTCCACCTGTGTCCCCTTGTTCGTGTGTGTGTGTGTGTGTGCGTGCGTGCGTGCGTGCGTGCGTGCGTGCGTGCGTGCGTGCGTGCGTGCGTGTGTGTGTGTGTGTGTGTGTGTGTGTGTGTGTGTGTGTGTGCGTGCGTGCGTGCGTGTGTGTGTGTGTGTGTGTGTGCGTGCGTGCGTGCGTGCGTGCGTGCGTGCGTGCGTGCGTGCGTGTGTGTGTGTGTGTGTGTGTGTGGAGCAACAGGCGGCAGAGACCTCAAACCCCGGTCATGCTTCTTGCTTACAAGCTGTCACGTGCGTGTGTTCTCTTACGTGTCCGGACACCAGCAAGCCGCCGTGTGCAGCATTCATTATGCTGACACCCACTCCTGGAGGAGTCGCTGATTATTCACCCCATACTAACACCGCCCCAACTGATGCTGTAGACATCATACAACTCACCTGCAAAGCATTTCCAAGCTTCGTGATGTGTCCTCACTTCAACGGCAGAAACGCTAAGAACCACGGGCTCACCATAGCCCGTGCTGCTTGGAACTTTTTTTGTTCCAGGTAGCAAATCTTTAACAACAACTACAAGAAACTCTAAAAACACAGCATTGTTCTGTCAAGGTTTGGTTCTGACGTCCTGAGGAGGGTCTAAAACCTGAGGAAACTATGTACCTCTCTACGTCATCGCTACTTTTTTTTTTTTTTTTTTTTTGAGATATATACAAGAGTTGTTACATTCTTGTACAGAAACATTCTTGTACTACTCTAGAAACACACCCAACCTAATCTAACCCAAATAAACCTAATCCAATATAACCTAACCTCACCCAACTCCACCCCAGTCTATCCTGACCTGATCTAACCTATCCTAACCCAACGCAACCTAACCCGGAACTAACGAAAATAAGAGATAAAAGGGTGAGTTTTATACATGGTGTGGAGGTGGTAAGTGACGTCACTATGACGTTACAAAGGTTATACCGGACCAGGTTTTAGACCCTACTGGAGGAAGTCGCTATCTTGTGTGTAAAAGAAATATATGTAGTAGACATAATAGAAGAAAAATAAATTGGTTAGAAAGGAGGGGTCCAAGAGCTAATAGCTCGATTCTGCACGGACAAATAGCATCATATAAACACACACACTAACACACTCTAACATATGATCACTACATACAAAATAGTATCAGGAATTGATAAAATCGATAGGGAAGATTTCATGAGACCTGGAACTTTAAGAACAAGAGGTCATAGATTTAAACTAGCTAAACACAGATGCCGAAGAAATATAAGCAAATTCACTTTCACAAATAGAGTGGTAGACGGTTGGAACAAGTTAAGTGAGGTGGTGGAGGCCAAGACCGTCAGTAGTTTCAAAGCGTTATATGACAAAGAGTGCTGGGAAGACGGGACACCACGAGCGTAGCTCTCATCCTGTAACTACACTTAGGTAATTACACTTAGGTAATTACTCACACACACACACACAATTAGGTGAGTACAATTAGGTGAGTACACACGCCTCCGTCAGCCACGCACACACACACACACCCACATTTACATCTCCGTCAACCCCCCCCCCACACACACACACACACACACACACGCCTCCTACTCCCCCCCCCACACACACACACGCCTCCGTCAACCATACACACACACACGCCTCCGTCAACCATACACACACACACGCCTCAGTCAACCACACACACACACACACACACACACACACACACACACACACACACACACACACACACACACACACACACACACACACACACACACACACACACACACATACACACACACACACACACACACACACACACACACACACACGCCTCAGTCAACGCACACACAAGACACACGCAACCGTGAAAAAAGGTTCTTAAAAATGTCCCCCTCCCGGAGCTCCTCATTAGAACTCCTTGTTACAGACTCAAAGCGCACTCAGGCACCACTCTGAGCCTTCCACTCTGGTTCACAGCGTGCACTCTTGAGGCCGCCAACTCTACTCCAACACACACAGTCCGTGTCTCCCACAGGAATGTTTAGAGCAATGTCGCCCACACACACCACTTCTTGGGTCCAAATTTAAGTTTCAGAGAAGTTTCGTGCGGAGAAGTCCCCCCTGGATTATCTCCTTCACAGCCAGTGGGAGAAAACGTAACGCGATTGTGACACGTTTTGCGTTTAAGACAATTGTATTGTTTGGTTTTGTATATTGGTTAACTAATAGTGGGTACCCGGCGGTGCCCGGGGTCTCTCTTCCCACCGCCCCACGTCCTCCCCCCTTTTCCCGTATTTTTTTTTAATGTGGTGTGATCATCGCCTACAGTTTCTGATATAACCAAAACTACTAATAATTTAGCATCGAGTCGTGGAATTGCGAGATTTTCGTGGGGGTGAAGTTAGCAAAGTGTCACTTGGCATTCTTTTTTCTGATGCCAATCCCAACCGCCCATGTTGAGCCTGTTCCCAACAGTAATTAATGAGAAACATTTGGGTGAGGATAGCTCCAAGCGTGCGACCTCCAGCCTCGAACACAGACACATTTCCTTATAGATATACTACATAGTCTACTTTGTGGTGCCTGGGTCTCGGTCTCTCTCTCTCAGTCTCTCTCTCTCTCTCTCTCTCTCTCTCTCTCTCTCTCTTGGTTCCTCTCTCCCAGTGGGCAAAAGATGCTCTAGTAACAATGAATAACTGTTATCAAATTGAACCAAAGTTATCATGAATCACTTTGCAAAGTTTGGTGAGGGGAGGGAGAAGAGGGGAAGGGGGTGAGAGAGAAAGGAGGAAAGAGAAAGAGGGAAGGGAGCGAGACCCGGGCACCGCCGGATACACCATCTAACACTATTATAAACTAAAGTCTCGATCTTATTTTAATTGAAATCTACATTTGCATAAAATATTAAAATAGAGGAAATAGTTTTAGTTAGGTCAAGGCTGAACTTGTATTGTCTCCCGTCGAGTAACCTCGAGTACTCGTCTAGTTGTGCTTGCGGGGGTTGAGCTTCGGCTCTTTGGTCCCGCTTCTCAACTGTCAATCAACTGGTGTACAGGTTCCTGAGCCTACTGGGCTCTATCATATCTATTTGAAACTGTGTCTGGAGTCAGCCTCCACCACATCACTGCCTAATGCATTCTATCTGTTTACTACTCAGGCATTAGAAAGAACTTTGGAAGTGTCACTGTGGCTCATCTGGGTACTAAGTTTCCACCTGTGTCCCCTTGTTCTTGTACCACCCTTGCTGAATAGTTTGTCTTTCTAGACCCTGTCATTTCCTCTGAGAATTTTGTAGGTGGTAATCGTGTCTCCCCTAACTCCGTGTTCCAGGGACCTGAGATTTAATTCCCGTAGCCGTTCCTCGTAGCTCATACCTCTCAGCTCTGGGACTAATCTGTTGGCATACCTTTCGATCTTCTCTAACTTTGTTTAGTGTTTAACTAGGTATGGACTTCAGGGTGGAGATGCATACTCCAGGATTGGTCTGATATATATTATACAAGGTTCTTAATGCTTTCTTACACAGGCTTCTAAAGGCAGTTCTTGTGTTTTGCAAACCTAACATACGCCGCTGATTACATCCTTTTCATATGTCGTTTTGGGAACAGATTTGGGAAGTACAGAACCCTGTGGGACTCCGCTGGTGACATCTCGCCCCTCTGATGTCTCTCTCCCTCACAGTGCCTCCCTGTTGGTATTGTTCGTTTAAATTCATCTACTCAGAACAAAAAGTTCCAAGTAGCACGGGCTATGGTGAACCCGTAGGGGACTTTCCCGACACAGGAGGGGGGCTGTGAGTGTTACTCACAGTTGCTCACTGTTTGCTGTTACTTAGATACTCATTTATCTACCGGAGCGTCCTCCCCCCGTCCCAAACCATATCCTTATCCTGATCCCTTCCCAGGGCTATATAGTTGTAATGGCTTGGCGTTTTCCCCTGATAATTCCCTACCGTGAGTAGTTCAGGTTGGGCAACAATGCGTGTCCCGGGCGTGCGTCACGCGTCCGTCCACGACCTGGGACAGCGGGTCTTACTCTAATGGACGGAGTCTTGCGTGACGCAAGTTAGTGTCCTCGCTTCCCAGTGACATGGGAATAAAATAAAGGAAATCGCAGAAGGCTTATTGGCCAATACTTGATAGGTAGGCCTTATTGATAGGCCTTAATAACCCTCCAGAGGTTGATAGGCCTTATTAACCCTCCAGAGGTTGACAGGCCTTAATAACCCTCCAAAAGTTGAAAGGACTTAATAACCCTCCAGATGTTGATAGGCCTTAATAACCCTCCAAATGGTTGATAGACCTCAATATCCCTCCAGAGGTTGATAGGCCTTAATAACTCTCCAAATGGTTGATAGGCCTTAATAACCGTCCAGAGGTTGATAGACCTTAATAACCCTCCAAAAGTTGATAGGCCTTAATAACCCACCAGAGGTTGATAGACCTTAATAACCTTCCAAAAGTTGATAGACCTTAATAACCCTTCAGAGGTTGATAGCCCTTAATAACCCTCCAGAGGTTGATAGACCTTAATAACCCTACAGAGGTTGATAGGCCTTAATAACCCTCCAAAAGTTGATAGGCCTTAATAACCCACCAGAGGTTGATAGACCTTAATAACCTTCCAAAAGTTGATAGACCTTAATAACCCTCCAGAGGTTGATAGGCCTTAATAACCCTCCAGAGGTTGATAGACCTTAATAACCTTCCAAAAGTTGATAGACCTTAATAACCCTTCAGAGGTTGATAGCCCTTAATAACCTTCCAAAAGTTGATAGACCTTAATAACCCTCCAGAGGTTGATAGACCTTAATAACCTTCCAAAAGTTGATAGCCCTTAATAACCCTCCAGAGGTTGATAGACCTTAATAACCCTCCAGAGGTTGATAGACCTTAATAACCCACCAGAGGTTGATAGACCTTAATAACCTTCCAAAAGTTGATAGACCTTAATAACCCTTCAGAGGTTGATAGCCCTTAATAACCTTCCAAAAGTTGATAGACCTTAATAACCCTCCAGAGGTTGATAGAACTTAATAACCTTCCAAAAGTTGATAGCCCTTAATAACCCTCCAGAGGTTGATAGACCTTAATAACCCTCCAGAGGTTGATAGACCTTAATAACCCACCAGAGGTTGATAGACCTTAATAACCTTCCAAAAGTTGATAGACCTTAATAACCCTCCAGAGGTTGATAGACCTTAATAACCTTCCAAAAGTTGATAGACCTTAATAACCTTCCAAAAGTTGATAGACCTTAATAACCCTTCAGAGGTTGATAGCCCTTAATAACCCTCCAGAGGTTGATAGACCTTAATAACCCTACAGAGGTTGATAGACCTTAATAACCCTACAGAGGTTGATAGGCCTTAATAACCCTCCAAAAGTTGATAGGCCTTAATAACCCTCCAGAGGTTGATAGACCTTAATAACCCTCCAGAGGTTGATAGACCTTAATAACCCTCCAGAGGTTGATAGGCCTTAATAACCCTCCAGAGGTTGATAGACCTTAATAACCCTCCAAAAGTTGATAGGCCTTAATAACCCTCCAGAGGTTGATAGACCTTAATAACCCTCCAGAGGTTGATAGGCCTTAATAACCCTCCAGAGGTTGATAGACCTTAATAACCCTCCAGAGGTTGATAGGCCTTAATAACTCTCCAGAGGTTGATAGGCCTTAATAACCCTCCAGAGGTTAATAGACCTTAATAACCCTCCAGAGGTTGATAGACCTTAATAACCCTCCAGAGGTTGATAGGCCTTAATAACCCTCCAGAGGTTGATAGACCTTAATAACCCTCCAGAGGTTGATAGACCTTAATAACCCTCCAGAGGTTGATAGACCTTAATAACTCTCCAGAGGTTGATAGGCCTTAATAACCCTCCAGAGGTTGATAGGCCTTAATAACCCTTCAGAGGTTGATAGCCCTTAATAACCCTCCAGAGGTTGATAGGCCTTAATAACCCTCCAGATGTTGATAGGCCTTAATAACCCTCCAGAGGTTGATAGGCCTTAATAACCCTCCAGAGGTTGATAGGCCTTAATAACCCTTCAGAGGTTGATAGGCCTTAATAACCCTCCAGAGGTTGATAGACCTTAATAACCCTACAGAGGTTGATAGGCCTTAATAACCCTCCAAAAGTTGATAGGCCTTAATAACCCTCCAGAGGTTGATAGACCTTAATAACCCTCCAGAGGTTGATAGACCTTAATAACCCTCCAGAGGTTGATAGGCCTTAATAACCCTCCAGAGGTTGATAGACCTTAATAACCCTCCAAAAGTTGATAGGCCTTAATAACCCTCCAGAGGTTGATAGACCTTAATAACCCTCCAGAGGTTGATAGGCCTTAATAACCCTCCAGAGGTTGATAGACCTTAATAACCCTCCAGAGGTTGATAGGCCTTAATAACTCTCCAGAGGTTGATAGGCCTTAATAACCCTCCAGAGGTTAATAGACCTTAATAACCCTCCAGAGATTGATAGACCTTAATAACCCTCCAGAGGTTGATAGGCCTTAATAACCCTCCAGAGGTTGATAGACCTTAATAACCCTCCAGAGGTTGATAGACCTTAATAACCCTCCAGAGGTTGATAGACCTTAATAACTCTCCAGAGGTTGATAGGCCTTAATAACCCTCCAGAGGTTGATAGGCCTTAATAACCCTTCAGAGGTTGATAGCCCTTAATAACCCTCCAGAGGTTGATAGGCCTTAATAACCCTCCAGAGGTTGATAGGCCTTAATAACCCTCCAGAGGTTGATAGGCCTTAATAACCCTCCAGAGGTTGATAGGCCTTAATAACCCTTCAGAGGTTGATAGGCCTTAATAACCCTCCAGAGGTTGATAGACCTTAATAACCCTACAGAGGTTGATAGACCTTAATAACCCTCCAAAGGTTGATAGACCTTAATAACCCTCCAAAAGTTGATAGACCTTAATAACCCTCCAAAGGTTGATAGGCCTTAATAACCCTCCAAAAGTTGATAGGCCTTAATAACCCTCCAGAGGTTGATAGACCTTAATAACCCTCCAAAAGTTGATAGACCTTAATAACCCTCCAAAGGTTGATAGACCTTAATAACCCTCCAAAAGTTGATAGACCTTAATAACCCTCCAAAGGTTGATAGGCCTTAATAACCCTCCAAAAGTTGATAGGCCTTAATAACCCTCCAGAGGTTGATAGACCTTAATAACCCTCCAGAGGTTGAAAGGCCTTAACCCCATTAAACAAAAAATGGTGCTCATATATGCCGCTTCATCCTTTCCTCACACTTAATGCACCACATTTGTGACGCTCTCAGTCACAGTGGCAATGTTCCGGATCCTTAGCGGAAGAAACAGCACCGTAAAATCGACGTTTCTGGCAAAGCCAAACCACTTTATATATATTTGACACGCCATTTCCTGGGATGTAAACCACAACAATCAACTAACTCCCAGGTACCTGACGTACTGCTAGGTGAACAGAAGCATCAGGTGTAAGGGAACGAGCCCAAGCATCTCATTCTGCCTGAAAGCACACGCAGGATTAATCGATTATGTGCAGGTTACCTTAAGTTATTTTGTGGTTGCCTTGAGATTACCTTGACCCCAATAGGATTATCTTGAGGTTATCTTGAGAGGATTTCGGGGCTTAGCGTCAGCGAGGCCCGGTCTTCGACCAGGCCTCCTTTTTGTTACACACCCCCAGAAAGCAGCCCGTGGCAGCTGTCTAATACTTAGGTACCTATTTAGTGCTAGGTGAACTGGGGCATCAGGGTGAAAGAAACTCTGCCCATTGTTACACACCCCCAGAAAGCAGCCCGTGGCAGCTGTCTAATACTTAGGTACCTATTTAGTGCTAGGTGAACTGGGGCATCAGGGTGAAAGAAACTCTGCCCATTTGTTTCCGCCTCCACTGGGAATCGAACCGGGAACCTTAGGACTACGAATCCCGAGCGCTGTCCACTCAGCCGTCAAGGTTATCTTGAAGCTACCTTGACACCCCCCCCCCCCCCATACCTTATCTTAAGGTTGCCATGGGTCAGCTTGAGGTTACCTTGAGGTTACTTTTGGGGGCTACTCTGAGGTTAACTTGATGCTACCTTGACGTTACCTTGAACTAGTTCCGAGGATCAATGTCTCCCGCGGCCTGGTCTCTGATCTGGCTTCCCAGTCGACGATCAAGTGAAACAGTTCCCGCCAGGTAATCAATACATCTCCCGCCCCCCCCTAGAAAAAAAAAATCTTAATTCTGACACGTATCCATCACCAAAAAAGAAAGTTTACATTATGAATGTTAGTAATAGAAGTAAACAGGAGATGGTAAGTATACATACTGACCCTTATACAAATACTGACCCTTATACAAACACTGACCCTTATACAAACACTGACCCTTATACAAACACTGACCCTTATACAAACACTGACCCTTATACAAACACTGACCCTTATACAAACACTGACCCTTATTCAAACACTGACCCTTATACAAATACTGACCCTTATACAAACACTGACCCTTATACAAACACTGACCCTTATACAAACACTGACCCTTATACAAACACTGACCCTTATACAAACACTGACCCTTATTCAAACACTGACCCTTATACAAATACTGACCCTTATACAAACACTGACCCTTATACAAACACTGACCCTTATACAAACACTGACCCTTATACAAACACTGACCCTTATACAAACACTGACCCTTATACAAACACTGACCCTTATACAAACACTGACCCTTATACAAATACTGACCCTTATACAAACACTGACCCTTACACAAACACTGACCCTTACACAAACACTGACCCTTATACAAACACTGACCCTTATACAAACACTGACCCTTATACAAATACTGACCCTTATACAAACACTGACCCTTACACAAACACTGACCCTTATACAAACACTGACCCTTATACAAATACTGACCCTTATACAAACACTGACCCTTATACAAATACTGACCCTTATACAAACACTGACCCTTATACAAATACTGACCCTTATACAAACACTGACCCTTATACAAATACTGACCCTTATATAAATGCCTTATACAAAAAGTTACAGTTCTGACTGGACTGAACGGGTATCAATCTCGCTTACGTTCTTAGACTTAAATTGGAAAACATTTAGCTTACAATTTGAGATGCGATATATGTTGTTAAACTCGGCCTAATATTACAACCTGTCCTCCTACAACCTGTCCCTCCTACAACCTGCCCTCCTACAACCTGCCCTCCTACAACCTGCCCTCCTACAACCTGTCCCTCCTACAACCTGTCCCTCCTACAACCTGTCCTCCTACAACCTGTCCTCCTACAACCTGTCCTCCTACAACCTGTCCTCCTACAAACTGTCCTCCTACAACCTGTCCTCCTACAACCTGTCCCTCCTACAACCTGTCCCTCCTACAACATGTCCCTCCTACAACCTGTCCTCCTACAACCTGCCCTCCTACAACCTGCCCTCCTACAACCTGTCCCTCCTACAACCTGTCCCTCCTACATCCTGCCCTCCTACAGCCTGCCCTCCTACAACCTGTCCCTCCTACAACCTGTCCTCCTACAACCTGTCCTCCTACAACCTGCCCTCCTACAACCTGTCCCTCCTACAACCTGTCCTCCTACAACCTGCCCTCCTACAACCTGCCCTCCTACAACCTGCCCTCCTACAACCTGTCCCTCCTACAACCTGTCCCTCCTACAACCTGTCCCTCCTACAACCTGTCCTCCTACAACCTGCCCTCCTACAACCTGTCCCTCCTACAACCTGTCCCTCCTACAACCTGTCCCTCCTACAACCTGTCCCTCCTACAACCTGTCCTCCTACAACCTGCCCTCCTACAACCTGTCCCTCCTACAACCTGTCCCTCCTACAACCTGCCCTCCTACAACCTTCCCTCCTACAACCTGTCCCTCCTACAACCTGTCCCTCCTACAACCTGTCCTCCTACAACCTGCCCTCCTACAACCTGTCCCTCCTACAACCTGCCCTCCTACAACCTGTCCTCCTACAACCTGTCCTCCTACAACCTGCCCTCCTACAACCTGTCCTCCTACAACCTGTCCCTCCTACAACCTGTCCTCCTACAACCTGCCCTCCTACAACCTGTCCCTCCTACAACCTGTCCCTCCTACAACCTGTCCTCCTACAACCTGTCCTCCTACAACCTGTCCTCCTACAACCTGTCCTCCTACAACCTGCCCTCCTACAACCTGTCCCTCCTACAACCTGTCCTCCTACAACCTGTCCTCCTACAACCTGTCCTCCTACAACCTGTCCTCCTACAACCTGTCCTCCTACAACCTGTCCTCCTACAACCTGTCCTCCTACAACCTGCCCTCCTACAACCTGTCCTCCTACAACCTGTCCTCCTACAAAGAACGTCACTTTCACTCGAATGCGTTACTAAGGCCAAAATAGTCATACTAGAAAATGGAAGCGGCTGACGAAAGTGACATCCTATCCCGTTTTCTGTTTTGGGTCCTCTGGTAGGTCAGGCGAGGACATTTTAAACTGACCGTTTTCTTGACGTTGGGGGAACCTTAGGAGATAGTAGTAGGCATCCATCAGTCTTAGGAGGCTATGGAGTTGCGCTCTGGTTGTCGGTCTGGAGTGGCCTCTCCAGGGCGCAAAGCCAGGGTAGGTTGATACGGAAGAGAAGCTGTTACCCAAGCAGCAGGTCCCTCCCTCTCCACGGCGCCGAAAGTCTCTAATGGAAAGGCAAACGCCAACCCCCTTAGGAAGACGGGTTGAATATTAATAGCAACAGCCGTGGGGCTAGACGTGTTACACTGACAATGTGACCTACAACAGTCGTAGGTCCAGTAATGTCCAGCAACAGCAATAGGTCCAGTAATGTCCAACAACAGCAGTAGGTCCAGTAATGTCCAGCAACAGCAGTAGGTCCAGTAATGTCCAGCAACAGCAGTAGGTCCAGTAATGTCCAGCAACAGCAGTAGGTCCAGTAATTTTTTTTTAAATTTTGCCCCGAGGGGCGAGTTTATTGGGCAGCGCCACTTATCCTGTGAGTGGACACACCGCCATAGTGACAGTATTGGGCAGCGCCACTCATCTTGTGAGTGGACACACCGCCATAGTGACAGTATTGGGCAGCGCCACTCATCTTGTGAGTGGACACACCGCCATAGCAGCATGTACAACACTCCCCAATAGGAAGAAAACCCGCTGGGTTGTTCATCCTGTCACTTGTACCCAGACACAGCTGGGACTTGCTTAATTGTCTCAAGTGAACAGTTCCTCAAACAAGAAGATTAACATTTATCAACCCTTAAAAGCTTACGTTATCTTGCGGGTGCAAAATGGGGGAATCTTTTAAGAACAGCATCAATATTTGACAAATAGTGTTTTCCTAACTCAAACAATGTGGGGTTTATTATTCTACACATATTTCTGATGTCTCTCAGGTGTTCACATTCACGTAGATAGTGGTCAAGGCGGTGTCCATCACTCTCACCACAGATTCTGCAACTTCGCTGATCAACTGTTGTTTCCATTCCATATCTCCATGGATATTTGTATCCAAGACGGATTCTCGCTATTACTGATTCCCTCCCTCGTCCTCCTCCTCTTCGGCCATAATGATTGGGATTGCCAGCTGCAACCATGTTGTACCATCGTATAGATTCACTGGTTTGTGCTTCTATCCTCCTTTCCTCAGTTACCTTGTCACGGTGATGTTGCCTGACAATACCTCTAATTTGTAGTAGAGTCTTGGGTATGAAGTATGCAATATGGTCTCCTTCAGCGCCTTCAGCAGCCAGCACATCTGCTCGTTCAGGTCCAGTAATGTGACCTACAACAGCAACAGTCAACTGTAGCAGTAATGATAATAGTAGTCAACAATATTAGTTATGCGTCGACTAGGTAACTTTAGAGATATTTACTGCAAATATTAGTTATCTAAGTTGATATTTATTATAAGATTAACAAACAATAACAGTTGTGTTGGTCACACAAGAGAGGGGGTAGGGGAGGGGTCGGAGTGGAGGGGGAGGGGAGGGGAGGTTGGAGAAAACAAATATCCTAAACATATTGTTTGACAAACAACTTAATTAGCCCCAACCTTCTATCCTTTGTGGCGCCATAACACCGGTAGGTAAGAGAGGTTTACTGCTCTCCCAGACGCTGTTGGGAGTTTACAGGGTCTTCCCCTTAAACCCCACCCCCCACACCCCCTCTCCCCTACCCTAGGTGCTCACCTAGTTGCGCTTGCGGGGGTTGAGCTTCGGCTCTTTGGTCCCGCCTCTCAACTGTCAATCAACTGGTGTACAGGTTCCTGAGCCTACTAGGCTCTATCATATCTATACTTAAAACTGTGTATGGAGTCAGCCTCCACCACATCACTTCCTAATGCATTCCATTTATTAACTATTCTGACATTAAAAAAATTCTTTCTGATGTCTTTATGGCTCATTTGGGCACTCAATTTCCACCTGTGTCCCCTAGTGCGTGCGCCCCCTTGTGTTAAATAAACTGTCTTTGTCTGCCCTCGGGTCTCGTAGCCTGGTGGATAGCGCGCAGGACTCGTAATTCTGTGGCGCGGGTTCGATTCCCGCACGAGGCAGAAACAAATGGGCAAAGTTTCTTTCACCCTATGCCCCTGTTACCTAGCAGTAAATAGGTACCTGGGTGTTAGTCAGCTGTCACGGGCTGCTTCCTGGGGGTGGAGGCCTGGTCGAGGACCGGGCCGCGGGGACACTAAAGCCCCGAAATCATCTCAAGATAACTCAAGATAACCCTATCAATTCTTCTGGGAATCTTGTATATGGTGATTATGTCCTCCCCCCCACCTAACACTCCTCTCATGCAGCGACGTGACGTTTAGTTCCTGTAGTCTCTCCACATAGCTCATGCCCCTCAGTTCGGGCAATAGTCTGGTGGCAAACCTCTGAACCTTCTCCGATTTAGTTTTATGCTTGATGAGATATGAACTCCATGTTGGAGCTGCATACTCCAGGATTGGTCTGACATACGTGGTATACATGGTTCTGAATGATTCCTTACACCAGTAATGAATCTAAAGGCCGTTCTTATGTTGGCCAACTTGGCATATGCCGCTGATGTTATTCTCTTGATTTGGGCTTCAGGAGACAGGTCTGGCGTGATATCAACCCCCAAGTATTTCTCTCTCTCTCTGATTCTAGAAGAATTTCATCTCCCAACTGATATCTTATATCTGGTCTTCTGCTCCTCCGAAGGTCTACAGGCCTTTGTAGCCGAGTGTACAGCAATCGAACTGAGGTCGTAGCCCTAAGGGCCCGGGTTCGATTCCCGTGTCAAGGCAGAAGCAAATGGATAGTTTTTTCACGTGATGCCCATGTTCGCCGTTCAGTAAAATAGGTAGGAAGTTAGGCAGCTGCTACGGACTACATCCTAGGAATGTGTGTGCTAGAGAGAGAAATATATGACGTAGACATGTTAGAGGACATATAGGTCGAGAGACAGTACATTAGACAACCGACGGTTAGAAATGCGGGGTCCGAGAGCTAACTGCTGGATCCTGCAGACACAAATAGTAAACACTACACACACACACACACACACACACACACACACACACACACACACACACACACACACACACACACACACACACACACACACACACACACACACACAGGGGAATTGACAAAGTGGAAATAGATGAATTGCTCACACGAAATATTAATAAAACGAGGGGGACACGTGGGTGGAAGCTGGAAACTCAGATGAGTCACAGAGATGTTAGGAAGTATTCTTTTAGCGTGAGAATAATGAAAAAATGGAATGTATTTAAGGAACAGGTTGTGGTAGCAAACTCTATTCGTAATTTTAAAACAAGATATGATAGGGAAATGGGACAGGAGTCATTTCTGTAAACAACCGATGGCTAGAAAGGCGGGATCCAAGAGTCAATGCTCGAACCTGCAAGCACAAATAGGTGAATACAAATAGGTGAATACAAATAGGTGAGTACACACACACACACACACACACACACACACACACACACACAAACAGGTTCCTTACACAGGTTCCTGAACACACACGTTCAGGAACCTGTGTAAGGAATCATTCAGAATCTTGTACACCACATATGTAAGACCAATCCTGGAGTATGCGGCCCCAGCATGGAGCCCGTACCTTGTCAAGCACAAGACGAAGCTGGAAAAAGTCCAAAGGTATGCTACTAGACTAGTCCCAGAACTAAGAGGCATGAGTTATGAGGAAAGGCTGCGGGAAATGCACCTCACGACACTGGAAGACAGAAGAGTAAGGGGGGACATGATCACAACCTACAAAATCCTCAGGGGAATCGACCGGGTAAACAAGGACGAACTTTTCAACACTGGTGGGACGCGAACAAGGGGACACAGGTGGAAGCTGAGTACCCAAATGAGCCACAGAGACGTTAGAAAGAACTTTTTCAGTGTCAGAGTAGTTAGCAAATGGAATGCATTAGGAAGTGATGTGGTGGAGGCTGACTCCATTCACAGTTTCAAATGTAGATATGATAGAGCCCAATAGGCTCAGGAATCTGTACACCAGTTGATTGACGGTTGAGAGGCGGGACCAAAGAGCCAGAGCTCAACCCCCGCAAGCACAATTAGGTGAGTACAATTAGGTGAGTACAAACACACACACACACATACACACACACAACGTGGTGAGCAATTCCCTTCATTGTCCAAACAGCCATAAACACCGTCATGTGGGGGGCTGAGACAGTCCCCACATGGCCGTTAAGTGCCTCACCATGTTGTCCTGGTTCATGAGGCGGCAATTTCCCCTCACGGAAGCTGATGCCCGCCCCCTTATAACCCCTAACCCCCCCCCCCCCCCCTCCCTCAACCACCGCCCACCCTGGTGTATCTAGGAAAACTTTGTTGATGTTATTTTGTTTTTCTCCTCTTACGGCGAGTTTATTGGGCAGCGGCACTCATCCTGTGAGTGGACACACCGCCATAGTGACAGTATTGGGCAGCGCCACTCATCCTGTGAGTGGACACACCGCCATAGTGACAGTATTGGGCAGCGCCACTCATCCTGTGAGTGGACACACCGCCATAGTGACAGTATTGGGCAGCGCCACTCATCCTGTGAGTGGACACACCGCCATAGTGACAGTATTGGGCAGCGGCACTCATCCTGTGAGTGGACACACCGCCATAGTGACAGTATTGGGCAGCGTCACTCATCCTGTGAGTGAACACACCGCCATAGTGACAGTATTGGGCAGCGCCACTCATCCTGTGAGTGAACACACCGCCATAGTGACAGTATTGGGCAGCGCCACTCATCCTGTGAGTGAACACACCGCCATAGTGACAGTATTGGGCAGCGTCACTCATCCTGTGAGTGAACACACCGCCATAGTGACAGTATTGGGCAGCGTCACTCATCCTGCGAGTGAACACACCGCCATAGTGGCAGTATTGGGCAGCGTCACTCATCCTGTGAGTGGACACACCGCCATAGTGACAGTATTGGCCAGCGTCACTCATCCTGTGAGTGGACACACCGCCATAGTGACAGTATTGGGCAGCGTCACTCATCCTGTGAGTGAACACACCGCCATAGTGACAGTATTGGGCAGCGTCACTCATCCTGTGAGTGGACACACCGTCATAGTGACAGTATTGGGCAGCGTCACTCATCCTGTGATTGAACACACCGCCATAGTGACAGTATTGGGCAGCGTCACTCATGCTGTGAGTGGACACACTGCCATAGTGACAGTATTGGGCAGCGGCACTCATCCTGTGAGTGAACGCACCGCCATAGTGACAGTATTGGGCAGCGTCACTCATCCTCTGAGTGAACACAGCGCCATAGTGACAGTATTGGGCAGCGTCACTCATCCTGTGAATGAACATACCCCCATAGTGACAGTATTGGGCAGCGTCCCTCATCCTGTGAGTGAACACACCGCCATAGTGACAGTATTGGGCAGCGCCACTCATCCTGTGAGTGAACACACCGCCATAGTGACAGTATTGGGCAGCGCCACTCATCCTGTGAGTGAACACACCGCCATAGTGACAGTATTGGGCAGCGGCACTCATCCTGTGAGTGAACACACCGCCAGTGACAGTATTGGGCAGCGCCACTCATCCTGTGAGTGAACACACCGCCATAGTGACAGTATTGGGCAGCGGCACTCATCCTGTGAGTGAACACACCGCCATAGTGACAGTATTGGGCAGCGTCACTCATCCTGTGAGTGAACACACCGCCATAGTGACAGTATTGGACAGCGGATGCAAAATGGGCGAAAATCTTTTAAGACCAGTATCTATATTTGTCAAATAGTGTTTTTCCTAACTGGAATAATGTGGAGTTTACAATGCTACACCTATTTCTAATGTCTCTTAGATGTCCACATTCTCTCAGGTAGTGGTCAAGGCGGTGTCCGTCACTCTCACCACATTGTTCAATAAACCCTTCAACTATATGTTTAACAGATCTCTAACCCTGTCCATGGAGGACAGAAGAAAATGTATATATGTTGGTTAGCATTGTAAATGTGTGGCCACGTCTGTGGTAGAAAATAATAATAATAATAATAATAATAAAATCTCACCACAGATTCTGCAACTGTTGAGTCCATCATTTTTATCATCAGGCTGAGAACTTTCCCATTCCATAACTCACGGTAAGCCTTATACCCACTAGTTCCCCTGGAACACGACCCGCCAGTCGTTCAACAACCAGGTACCCAATGACTGGCGGGGGAGAACTGAGGTGAAAAACAGTTAAGGATTGGCGTCGGCTCAGCTCCTTGGGTAAGTGTATCCAAGGCGATTTCTCGCTCTTACTAATTCTCTCCCTCGGCCACTTGATGATCCTACATTGATAACGTTGGCCGTACGTTGATAGCTTTGATCCAACGTTGATAACAATGACCTTACGTTGATAAATGTTGATCATATGTTGACACTATGTTGATGCTACGTTGATAACGTTAATTCTACGTTAATAATGTTGATAACGTCAAGGTAGCCGGTCGGCCGAGTGGACACCACGCTGGACTTGTGATCCTGTGGTCCTGGGTTCGATCCCAGGCGCCGGCAAGAAACAATGGGCAGAGTTTCTTTCACCCAATGCCCCTGTTACCTAGCAGTAAAATAGGTACCTGGGTGTTAGTCAGCTGTCACGGGCTGCTTCCTGGGGGTGGAGGCCTGGTCGAGGACCGGGCCGCGGGGACACTGAAAGCCCCGAAATCATCTCAAGATAACGTTGATAATGATCCCCGCTGGGAAACACTCTCACACATTATACACAGATTATCCCCGTCATAACCAAAGGGGTGTATCACCACTCTGGTGTGTGTACCATACACAAGGACTGTGGTGAGTGTGTACCACCACGCCGCCACCGCCACTAATTAGTCTACAGGTACTTCTCCTCTCGTGTCCGGACCAGAAGAGTTTAGGTTAGCCGGACAAAACTGATGTGACCACCGTAATTACTGCTGCAATTACCGGTCCGCTCTAGAATTTGTTGACGCGATTAGCAACACAACTTATAATTAATATCTCGTATATACATTTTTTTGATGGGTTGGAAGATCGATTTATATAAATGACCAAAATAACAGACTAATTAGCTGTCATTGTTTTTAGTCGTCGTCCTCGTGCCAAAGGTCACCAATTACCTCCCTCGCCCCCCCCCCCTGATAACCCTGTCATTTCATGTCACTCTGCCATCTCTAGTCACATGTCATGTTACTCTGTCACCTCATGCCACCCCGTCATCTTACTTTATCCTTCAGATGAGAGAAACAGAGAGAGAGAGAGAGAGAGAGAGAGAGAGAGAGAGAGAGAGAGAGAGAGAGAGAGAGAGAGAGAGAGAGAGAGAGAGAGAGAGAGAGAGAGAGAGAGAGAGAGAGAGAGAGAGAGAGATTAATTAATTTAAGAATAAATGAGAAAATCTAATTTGATATTTTTAAAGGTGGGGAAAAAAGAGTATAAGTGCAAGCGAGTTTTGTGTGGATCTCTGAAGCTTCGGTCAAGGCAGACGTGCTCGGGGCAAAGCTCTTAGATACCAATTAATGATAATTAAATAACTCTGTAGTCACGTCGTTCAAGCAGAGGTAACGCCAGGAAAGTCGGGGGTCACTGTGTTTGACAAGGTTATGTACAGATAAAGTCTGATATGTAGAGAACAAGTCACAACAAGGTGGCTGAAACACGTCTCCCAACCCGGCCACACATACCACATGAAAGCCTGCATGGGAGTGATGCAGTTCCTTTCCGTCCCGGACTCTTATCGTGTCGTGACTTGATAACGGCTTGATAAGGGGTCCAGGACGACTTAGTGAGGGGTCCAAGATGACTTGATGAGGGTCCAGGACGACTAGATGAGGGGTCCAGGATGACTTGATGAGGGTCCAGGATGACTTGATGAGGGTCCAGGATGACTTGATGAGGGTCCAGGACGACTTGATGAGGGGTCCAGGACGACTAGATGAGGGGTCCAAGATGACTTGATGAGGGTCTAGGACGACTTGATGAGGGGTCCAGGACGACTACATGAGGGGTCCAAGATGACTTGATGAGGGTCCAGGACGACTAGATGAGGGGTCCAGGATGACTTGATGAGGGTCCAGGATGACTTGATGAGGGTCCAAGATGACTTGATGAGGGTCCAGGACGACTTGATGAGGGGTCCAGGACGACTAGATGAGGGGTCCAGGATGACTTGATGAGGGTCCAGGACGACTTGATGAGGGGTCCAGGACGACTAGATGAGGGGTCCAGGATGACTTGATGAGGGTCCAGGACGACTAGATGAGGGGTCCAGGATGACTTGATGAGGGTCCAGGATGACTTGATGAGGGTCCAGGACGACTTGATGAGGGGTCCAGGACGACTAGATGAGGGGTCCAAGATGACTTGATGAGGGTCCAGGATGACTTGATGAGGGTCCAGGACGACTAGATGAGGGTCCAGGACGACTAGATGAGGGGTCCAGGACGACTAGATGAGGGGTCCAGGACGACTTGGTGAGGGTCCAGGATGACTTGATGAGGGTCCAGGACGACTAGATGAGGGTCCAGGACGACTAGATGAGGGGTCCAGGACGACTAGATGAGGGGTCCAGGACGACTTGGTGAGGGTCCAGGATGACTTGATGAGGGTCCAGGACGACTAGATGAGGGGTCCAGGACGACTTGATGAGGGTCCAGGATGACTTGATGAGGGTCCAGGACGACTAGATGAGGGGTCCAGGATGACTTGATGAGGGTCCAGGATGACTTGATGAGGGTCCAGGACGACTTGATGAGGGTCCAGGATGACTTGTTGAGGGTCCAGGACGACTTGATGAGGGTCCAGGACGACTTGATGAGGGTCCAGGATGACTTGTTGAGGGTCCAGGACGACTTGTTGAGGGTCCAGGATGACTTGATGAGGGTCCAGGACGACTTGGTGAGGGTCCAGGACGACTTGATGAGGGTCCAGGACGAATAGATGAGGGTCCAGGATGACTTGGTGAGGGTCCAGGACGACTAGATGAGGGTCCAGGATGACTTGGTGAGGGGTCCAGGACGACTTGTTGAGGGTCCAGGATGACTTGATGAGGGTCCAGGACGACTAGATGAGGGGTCCAGGACGACTTGGTGAGGATCCAAGACGGACGGAAGCGGACACTTTCACGTCATGTTGGTGTTTTAACGCATAATACCAGTTAACGTCTGAGGACCAGTTACAAAGTCTGTTTAACCAGGCTGTTAGACGCCAGAGTTCGCAATCAGCGTAGAGTTAACTGGGGTGTTTTCCTTTACCCAATCTTCGAAGCTAATTATCTAATATTAAATATCATTAACCTCGAATATTAATAATTTTTTAATGGCGCAGAAATTCAAAATGTGAAAGTGGTTAACGCGACGAATCCTTCGTTTACAGTTATTTCTTTAACGATATCGAGGGGCTGATGACTATCAGGTTTGGTATGGCAGCTCAAAATTTGCCAAGTACACCTGCCACCTTGCCAGTGACGACCCGCTTGTCTGTACTCACTTATCTGTGCTTGCGGGGGGTTGAGCTTTGGCTCTTTGGTCCCGCCTCTCAACTGTCAAATATAATCCACATATACATATGTGTTTATGTATAGGTGTAGATAGTTGAATAATATATATATATATATTGTGACGATAATCTCTTTCAAGAGAGATTGAGCCTGCTCTTCCCTACATAAGTACGTCAATATACAAGACAATATAGAAGATACGTCCACCAAGTATCGCCAAACGTTTTGCCCAGAGAGCAAATCGTACCCAGCACACCGTGACACCTGCTACCACCGCCGTAACCAGCTAATCACCAGCTCATCCTCTGCCTGCCTGTCGCTGATTGGCTGGTGACTCGTCGCCCCTGCCCTCCGCCTCCACCACAAGTCGACGTCTGGGCTGCAGTGCGGCAGTATCGTCAGAATATCTCAGTGCTCCAAGCAGTTGACATCTCTCGCTGGTAGACTAAGCCTTGGCTTTCGTGTACTAAGGGAGGTGGCAGCTCGAAGCCAGTATTCCAGCACCACTTATATTTTATTTTGCTATCACTGTAACTTACTTGTCTTAACGTAACTTTTCATTTGCCAGTGATTATTCATATTATTTTGTTTGTTGACTTATCTTGCATATTTTTATGTGATCACCTTTATTCATGTCTTGTTTTTCTAGAGTAATTCAAATTTCATTGTTTATATACTTGTGTTTTGTGTGTCTTCCCATTACCTTACCACAGACGAAAGCTCCAACTTTTCTCTTTTTTTTTTGATTATGTGACGAGGCCCTGCCCCTAGCTTTTGAAACAGCCGAACACCAACGCTTTACCGTCACAATATATATATATATATATATATATATATATATATATATATATATATATATATATATATATATATATATATATATATATATATTTTTTTTTTAGGCCAAAAACACATTAGACATTTTGAGTTGTAAAGACGGACGTCGATGTGATCTAAATGAAGTTATATAATTGACTTGTAATCGCTGGATTGTTTCCAGGGTAGGTTAGACACATGAATGAATGACTTTTGACGGATATAAATTAAAGCTGCCTCGTATGGGACAAAAAGGCTATCCGAAGTACCCTTTTATGTCCTTACATTACGGGATATCATCAAGTTCAATTGTAGGATAACATGTTATCCGATATCCAATTAGCGTTGCACTATCTAGGCCGGTATCGGATACCCCGTCATCAGTTTTATTAATAAAAGTCAAATAAATCATTGACATTATTGACAGGCAATTTGTCTATGTCGGTAGAGCGCCTTTGGCTCTCGTCAGATTGCTAGGCAATTTCATTTCGGAAAAATGATCGAATTTTATTTGTTGTTTACGTGTGTGATGATCACCTGCTCCGGCACGAGGCTGATTGCTCGCCAAATATGTGCTTTTATCTCTGGTTTTAATGTATCAGCCACTGTGGATCAAGCCGGCATGCAAATTAATTCAAAGCAATGGTTGGGAGAGAGAGAGAGAGAGAGAGAAAATGTGCTTCTCAACATCATTACTATAACCGATCGCTGGTTAACTGCGAGTTGAGTTAATCCCTTGCTTCATGAACTCACTTGAGACAGTTATAAGTCACAGCTGCGTCTGGGTACAAGTTACAGCATGAACAACCCAGCAGGTGTTCTTCGTATAGGAGGGTGTTGAACATGCCGGTATAGCGCTATGTTCACACACTGATTAAGTTTCGCTGCCCAATAAACAAAAAAAAGCTTTTGCCTTCGGGGTAAAAATAATATAAAAAAAGTTACCGGTAGGTGAGGTTGGGTTTGAGCGCGTGCTGCGCTGACCGCAGTTTGCTTGACGGGTTTGTGGGGGTTGCCCCGCCCATCAGCGATCTCTCCGCCCACCACCACCACCACCACCACCCACACCAACTGCCTCTCTCCACCACACTCAGTGCGAGACGCAACTCGGTCGAGGATGGATGTAGCTCCCTAGTGTTCTCTTATCTGTCGTTCATTTCACGCTCTGACGAAAGTATCCACGGGAGTGATGCCTCGCTGAGTGTATCAGACACCAAGTGAATAGTGGTACTGTGTGGATGTCTCTCATTGTCGTTTCATTATGATCGAACGTGTCTTTTGTGGAAGTACTTTGAGAAGTGATGTTAAATGTGTCCAGGATTTAGTGGATACATAACAATGGCTGTAGCCATAGTGGTGTGTCTTCTAGTGCTGGTTACTGCCCACGAAGGTGAGACACGTGTTGCATTTGTGTGTGTGTGAACTTCACAATGTTTCCTGTATTTGCAATGTTGCATACTCATTACAAAAATTGGATTAAAGCAACCAGTTTTCAAATAGATCAAGTTAAATTTCATTACAATTTTTTATTGAAGGTTATCAAAGAAATGTGTGTGGATGAGCTTCATGTTGCTACCTGTATTTGCAATATTACATATCCAGTTCTCAATAGACACTAAAGATAAATCCATTAAAGAATCTTTTTTATTTTAGGTTATAATGAATATTTTAAATTGAAAATTCACAACATTAATGTGTAGAATCTTGTAAGCAATACATAGGGAAATATTATAAGTACTTTGAGAAGTGCTTTAGAAGCACTATTAGGTTAAAACATTAGGTTAATTTTGCGTTCAAGGGTTAAAAGTTCATGGGTTAAAATTTAAATGCCTTAAATCACTACTGAATTTTGAAATGCAGCTCGATAAAATGATCAGGACAAATGGAAGGGGGGGATCTTTGACAACCTGGCGGCTTCCTGTCCTCATCAAGGCGACTTGTGAGATCAATGCCCTCAGGTAAATTCAGGTAAAAAGAAATGACACAGCCAGGCCGCACCTGTACCCAACGTGTCCATGTGTTATGTTTACAAATATTCTGATTGTCACACATGTTTTATGTTCCTGAATTATAACGTGTGATGATATACAACTTTTAAAATAAATTAATTCACACGTAATGTATTAGAACGTAGGACGATATAAATGTAAATGTACTAAACTGTTGAAGCTATGATCTAGTGGAATTTGCAAATAGGCCCAAGAGGAGATAGTTGGACACATGTATACGTTTATATAAATAGATAAATGCATTATATATATATAGAGGTCCATGGAGAACTGCATTATGTAGATACTGGTATATGGATTACGGGTTATTCATGCCCATGCCACCTATTGGGTAGCTTAATCTTCTTCAATCAGGTATATGGAGAACTGCATTATGTGGATACATGTCCATGGAAAATGTATTATATAAATACAGGTCGATGAAGAACTGCATTATGTCGTTCTCCATACACTCGGCATTATTCGGATACGTGATAACTTAACATGTGTTTCGATTCAGAATAGCATTGATCTAACCTGCAAACATTCTTGATTGCTTGGTACAACGACGGTCTTGCTTCATGCAGTGTCGACGTTCGATCCCCAATAATCCAAGTGTTAAGCACCATTCCTTTACACTATCTCAGGTCTTAGTCTATCTCATATCCCTTCCGAGTACTATAGTCATACTTGCTTAGCGCTTTCTCCTGATAATTATCTTACCTCATTTGTACATTTGGTTAAAGAACATGAGCAGAACAAGTGCCAGAGGCGGCGCTATGGTGAGTTACACTGTAGTTTGGGTGGTGAAGTGTGACTGGGCTTCGTGTCTGAAATTTAATAAGGCGACTACATGTATAATTTCAGATACAAGTCATATTGTACACAAGATGGTTCACCAAAATCCTAACTTATCTAACCTTAGCCTAACCTATCCTAACGTTACTTAATCTATCCAACCTTATCTATCTAACCTTAATCTATCCAGCCTTGCCTTACCTGACCTACTCAAGCCTAACCGACAAGACCCAACTAAACCTAACGTTACATTATCTAACACAACCTAACCTTTCAGAACCCAACCTAAGTTTTTACCTTACTTATTCCACCCAACCCAACCCAATCTTATCTTACCTTACCTAATGTGCTTATTTCAAATTTGCGTGAGTAGAATGAGCTTAAGATTTCGATGTTTAATAATAAGATGTTTAAATTGTTTGAATGAGTTCAATAATAAGATGTTTAAATTGTTTGAATGAGTTCAATAATAAGATGTTTAAATTGTTTGAATGAGCACAATGAGCACAATGTTAAGGTTAATGTCTGTCACTTCGTCCAGCCGGCGGCGGCCACACGGGTTCCTGAACATAGGGAGCCGGTGGCTGAGTGGACAGAACACTGGGCGCGTGATCATGTGGTCCTGGGATAGATCCCGGGGCGCCGGTGAGAAACGATGGGCAGGGTTTCTTTCATCCTATGCCCTTGTTACCTAGCAGTAAATATGTACCTGGGAGTTAGTCAGCTGTCACAGGCTGCTTCCTAGGGGTGGAGGCCTGGTCGAGGACCGGGCCGCGGGGACACTAAAGCCCCGAAATCATCTCAAGATAACATAATTTCTGAAATTAACAAAAGCCACATCATAGGGTATTATTTTGAGGGTATTGAATTGCTTCGTGGTACAAAACAATTACCTGGAGTTTACCCGTGGCCATTTCCAAGAGTTCTTCTGCTCCCCAAGCCCGGTCTGGTTGCCAGACATGTCATGTGATAACTTGATCGAGAGGGCTGTTGCTTGGAGCGGCCCGCAGATCCCCAATATCCATTACAACCCGGGTGTCTGGCATGTTACTACAGGGACCTATATAATTCAAATATTAACTTTATTTTGTCGGGGGGACAGTCAGCCAGTGAATATATACACGTTAGCCTTATATCGTGGTCCCCCCAACCCCAGGGTAAAACTACTGACCTGGAGCATACCTGGAGAGAATTTCGGGAGTCCTTCTACACCCCGAGACCCAGCCTGAAGCCAGGCATGACTTATGATAACTTGGTCCAACAGGCTGTTGCTTGGAGCGGCCCGCAGGCCCTCATATCCACTACAGCCCGGTTGGCCCGGCACTTCTTACAAGAACTTGTCTAAGTGCCTCTTGAATACACCACCCCCCCTCCCAGGATGCGACCCCCCCCCCCAACAAGCAGACTAACACCTGGATACCTATTTACTGTTAGGTGAACGGCGTTAATAAGCGATAGGAAACGCGCCTAACCCGGGATTCGAGCCTGGAATTCTCGTATTATTTGTCGAGAATGAACCCAACTAACTATCTGGACAAAAGCAATGGTGTTTATTTCACTCACTCATTGTTTCAGGCAGAGGTCAGCTTCAGGCAGAGGTCAGCTTCAGGCAGAGGTCAGCTTCAGGCAGAGGTCAGCTTCAGGCAGAGGTCAGCTTCAGGCAGAGGTCAGCTTCAGGCAGAGGTCAGGTTCAGGCAGAGGTCAGGTTCAGGCAGAGGTCAGGTTCAGGCAGAGGTCAGGTTCAGGCAGAGGTCAGATCCAGGCAGAGGTCAGATCCAAGCAGAGGTCAGATCCAAGCAGAGGTCAGATCCAAGCAGAGGTCAGATCCAAGCAGAGGTCAGATCCAAGCAGAGGTCAGATTCAGGCAGAGGTCAGATTCAGGCAGAGGTCAAATCCAAGCAGAGGTCAGATCCAAGCAGAGGTCAGATCCAAGCAGAGGTCAGATCCAGGCAGAGATTAGATCCAAGCAGAGGTCAGATCCAAGCAGAGGTCAGATCCAAGCAGAGGTCAGATCCAAGCAGAGGTCAGATCCAAGCAGAGGTCAGACTCAGGCAGAGGTCAGATTCAAGCAGAGGTCAGATTCAAGCAGAGGTCAGATTCAAGCAGAGGTCAGATTCAAGCAGAGGTCAGATTCAAGCAGAGGTCAGATTCAGGCAGAGGTGAGACTCAGGCAGAGATTAGATCCAAGCAGAGGTCAGATCCAAGCAGAGGTCAGATCCAAGCAGAGGTCAGATCCTACATATAAACTGTAGTGATTGATGAAACATTTTTTATCACATTTAATATTTAGCCTTGGTTATCTTTAGGTTATTTCTAGATGATTTCGGGGCTTAGCGTCCCCGCGGCCCGGTCCTCGACCAGGCCTCCTATTTTGTTACACACCCCCAGGAAGCAGCCCGTAGCAGCTGTCTAACTCCCAGGTAGCTATTTACTGCTAGGTAACAGGGGCATTAGGGTGAAAAAAAACTCTGGCTATTTGTTTCCGCCTCCACCGGGGATCGAACCCTGATTCTCAGTACTACGAATCCGAAGCGCTCGCTGTCCACTCAGCTGTCATGCCTTCTTAACAGTTAGATGTTAAATGTAACCTGTGACAGCATTAACATTATGACACTATGTGTAGTGACGTCACACCTAGTATGACGTCAGTTAGGTGTAGTGACGTCACACCTAGTATGACGTCAGTTAGGTGATGTGACGTCACACCTAGTATGACTTCAGTTAAGTGTGGTGACGTCACAGTGACGACACACCTCATCCATATCATATTTAAAACAACATTTTCTCTCTTATTTGCAGGGTGAACGGTCTGGGGTAGGGGAGGGACATACGGTGGTCGAGATAAATGTTTTATGATCCGTTAAATGCTTTAAGATATATTGACAATAGTAGACCCCTTCAGGCGATTTTCAAGGGGTTAAGTTTGAAATATATGATGCGTTTCCCTTGGATTTATATATGTGAGAGGTATGAGGTACCTAGAGCTTTGCAATTATTTTATTCACTCGTGTTCTTGAAGATATCCTCATATTGCACCCAAAATTTGCCAGTGCAGGCCACTAAACATATGGCCCTGTATGACTAACCATCCTGCGAGATGGGGACGTTTAGTATCACTGCTATCTTAATCAATCTTGTGTTGATGATATCCTCATAATGCACCCAGAATCTGCCAGTGCAGACTACTTATCACATGCCTCTGTATGACTAACCATCCTGTGTGATGGGGATATTTAGCATCACGTAGCCAGCTTTTTGACACACTGTACTCCACTTCATATAGTCTAGGGTAGCTGCACAAATGCAGATGTACTTCATGTATTAATAATAAAAAAAGGTGTTTCAATACTTCTCAATATTAAGCAGGAGAGAGAAGCAAGGGAAGGGATTAAAGGGAGAGAAAGAGGAGAGGGACCAAAGGAATGTGGACAAGGAGGGTCAAGGGGTTGATAGATTGAGATAGAGAATGATAATCAGAGATATTGACAGAGATAAATATATTCGTTGGAGAGAAAAGGATAGGGGAATAAGGAAACAGAGATGAGAGAGGGAAGACTTAGAGGCAAGGGAGAGGGGGGAGGAGGAGAGAGACATGCATACAAGTGTGTGTACTCATTCACCTAGTTGTCCTTGTGGGGGTTGAGCTTTGGCTCTTTGGTCCCGCCTCTCAACTGTCAATCAACTGGTGTATAGATTCTGGAGTCTACTGAGTTCTATCATATCTACATTAGAGAGTGTGTATGGAGTCAGCCTCCACCAAATCACTGCTTAATGCATTCCATATGTTAACTACTCTGACACTGAAAAAGTTCTTTTTAACGTCCCTGTGGCTCACTTGGGTACTAAGTTTCCACCTGTGCTCCCTTGTTCACGTACCACCCATGCTAAACAGGTTTTATATAGAATTTTATAGGTAGTGATCATGTTTCCACTAACTCTTCTGTCTTTCAATGTCGTGAGGTTTAGTTCCAGTAATCTTCCCTCGTAGCTCATACCTCTCAGCTCGGGGACTAGCCTGGTGGCATACTTTTAAACCTTTTCTAACTTCGTTTTGTGTTTGGCTAGATGTGGACTCCAGGCAGGAGCCTCATATTCCAGTATTGGTCTGACATATGAGGTGTTCAAGGTTCTGAATGATTCCTTACACACGTTTCTGATCCTTTTGATGTGGGCTTCAGGGGACAGGTCTGGTGTGTGTGCGAGTACTCACCTATGTGTGCCTACAGGATTGAACATTGACTCTTAGATCCCGCCTTTCTAGTCACCGGTTGTTTATTCCTCTCTTATCTTCATATCATATCTAGTTTTAAAGTTATGAATAGAGTTTGCTTCCACAACCGGCTCCTTAACTTCATTCCATTTTTCCACTACTCTCTTGCTAAAAGAAAACTTCATAATATATCTGTGACTCATCTGAATTTCCAGCTTCCACCCATGTCCGCTCGTTTTGTTATTATTCAGTGTGACCATTTCGTCTATTTCCAGTCAATCTGCCTGAGTATTTTATGTGTCTATAATAATCCCCCCCTCTCCCACACACACGACACACCTGTGTGTGTATGTGTGTGTGTGTGTGTGTGTGTGTGTGTGTGTGTGTGTGTGTGTGTGTGTGTGTGTGTGTGTGTGTGTGTGTGTGTGTGTGTGTGTACTATGAAGTGACGTGAGATGTTATACAATTGATATCGGCTGGGGCTTTAGGTATTGTATACTCGCCAAGATGTGTTTGCAGGGTCGAACTAGGCCCATAGTCCCGCCTTCCAAAAGTTCTTAGAGGAATGTAACGACTCATCACTCACGCTTTTATCATATTTAAATTAACATTTTGGAATCAAATTATCTTCAACGACTTCTACGTCTAACTTGTTCCACTTACTGATAGCTCTAACACTGATAAAAGTTCTTCCTGATGTCTCTGATTCATTTGTGTCTCGAGTGTCCCTCAATGACTCCTAGTTCTGCTGGTCCTGGCTCTGAAGGACGCTGCTTTGTCTACTTTGTCAGTTTCCCTTAGAATCTTATGTATTGATATCATGTTCCCCCTTATCTCTCTGTTTCTCCAATGTAGTAAGTTCCAGCTCTCTCAGTCTTCCCTCATAGCTTAATACCTTTAGCTTAGGAATAAGTCTTGTTGCATATTTCTGGACCTTTTCTAGTTTCTCCTGGTCCTTTTTCAGGTAAGGGTTCCATGTTGGGGATTCATATTCAAGAGTGCATCTCACCTTCGCTGTATATAGGGCCCGGAAACCCCCTTTGTCCAAGTTTCTGAAATATACACGGATGTTGATCTGGCATCAAATTTGGGGTTATGTCCACTCCCAGGTCTTTCTTCTTTTCTGATTGAAGAATCTGTCTTCCTTTCATCCTATATTGTTGTAGTAGATTTTTGCACTCCGGTTCCAATCCTCTTAAGTTTGCATTTCCGGTGTCTGGAAACCAGAAACGTTACCTTAATCTTGTAATTTAGGTACTTCTCTGAGAACCTAATGGGTCCTGGAGTATGGTATTCAATGGCAAGACCCACAATTTTGACCTCGGCATGACAGTTATAGATGCAGTCATTTCTCACTTCAGTTGAGATAAAAACAGAGATCTTAACTGATTCATTAAGCAAGTGCTTACAGATATCATATCGTATTTGTAAGTGATTGATGTTGGGCAGGCCTCACATATATGATCTTTTTCTTTATACAGAAGGACCACCGGTGATCAAGGAGCACCCCAGTAACGTGGTGGCTCGCCGCAACGACCCCGCCACCCTCAACTGTGCCGCCTCTGGTGCCGCCCGCGTCAGGTGGTTCCGTGACGGAGAAGAGGTGGTCACCTCCACACAAGACCCTCGCTCCCACCGTGTCCTCCTGCCCTCTGGTTCCCTCTTCTTCCTCCGTGTCACTGCCACCAGGAAGGACAGTGACACAGGCACCTACTGGTGCGTGGCGTCCAATAGCTACGGCACTACACGCTCCCACAATGCCACACTGACCGTGGCCACCCTTGCGTATGACTTCCAGAGCCAGGCAGAGCCCACGGTGAAGGCCAGGGTAGGTGACTCTGTCAGCCTTCCATGTCGACCCCCCAAAGCCACTCCTCCGCCTGAGCTGACCTGGCTGAGGGACGGCCGGCAGGTGACCAACTCCAGTCGTGTCAGCGTCACTGAGGCTGGAGACCTGGTCATCAGCCAGGCCGTCCAGGAAGACTCTGCAGCCTACGTGTGTCGAGCCCGTAATGCTGCTGGGACCAGGGAGTCTTCTCCAACTCAACTTATTATTATGAGTAAGTGTTTATATCCTCCAAATTGGCCCAAAGGCTATTATCAAGGTCATATAATGTGAAATAATTTGCATGTTTTAGTGTCTTTCTAGCTTAGATCTATGCACTATGAACCCGTTTGTAAAGCTACTTAATGGTGCCAAATCATTATTTGTAGTACCAACAACTGCATAAGAATATCTCAGTGGTAAGACAGCTTCAGCAGTGACCATGATATTGGTGTTTTACTAAAAAAAGGTGAGGATATATCAGGGATATATACTCACCTTTTTTATACTTTTTTTTACTAAAAAAAGGTGTTATATATCAGGGATATGTGATATATCCTTGATATATAACATGAACTTTGTATTCAAATTAAAACGTCACCACAGAGAACACCGATTGTCAGCTGTTTTCTAAGTGCACATTAGGAATACCTTATATATAAATATATAATTGATGGAAAAACGAGGTTATGTCTATTTTCAGCCCCTCCTTGGTTTGAAGAGAAGCCAACAAATGTGACAGCGCCGTCGAGAGTCACGGTTGAGCTAGCGTGTCGAGCCCAAGCATCACCCACTCCCACAGTAACGTGGCGTCGGCTAGATGGCAAGATGCCGCTGGGTCGAGCCAGGATAGAGGACCAACGGTTGGTGTTAGAACAGGTGGAGACTGTAGACTCCGGTGTGTACGCATGCGAGGTGGAGAATGAGGCAGGAATTGCTTCTGCCCAAGCAACACTCACTATAGTGGACGCTCCTGAGTTGACGCAACGACCACAAGATCTTCAGGTAATGGCTGGTGAGAGAGCTCAGTTCTCGTGCCGCGTAGAGGGCGGGCCACAGCCACTGGTGCTCTGGCGCCTTCCAACGCTTGATAGAACGGCACTCTTAACGTCAGGACTGAGCAGGGGTCAGGCCTCAGTGTCTGATGACGGGCACACCCTAACGATTGAACAAGCAAATACCCAGGACAGTGGCTCTTACCACTGCTGGGGTGTGAGCAGTGGTGGAGGTGTCAGTGGACAAGCAGAACTGGTGGTGGTACCATCTCACCCACCACCTGTAATAGGCGTGGGACCCCAAGACCTAACTGTTGTGCCTGGTACAGTGGCATCCTTCCCCTGTGAGGTAGTGAGCGAAGCAGCTGAGGCCACCGTGTCATGGTGGTACAGACCAGCCGTCCACCTGCCATCCCGTCAACTCTCTCAAGACTCTGCTGATCCTCGGATCTCTCTCCCAGACAATGGGGCCCTCATCATCAAGCACGTGAACCTAGACGACGCAGGAATTTACACTTGCCGTGCCACGGCAGATACTGGCACGGTGGAACAAGCAGCTATACTGCGAGTAGACCAAAATGCCAATGCTATTGAACCATTGTTGTTGCCAGCTCCTCCCACTAAGCCTCGCCTCATGGCCATGAATCAGACAGCAGTTCAGCTAAGTTGGCTTCCTAACTCTCAAGTGAGTGCAGCGTCGGATCAGTGGTACACGGTGGAGTACTGGAGGCAGGGCTGGGATGAATGGCGTGTGGCTGACGCCCTCATATTGCAGGAGTCATGTGTTGTTAGTCACCTTTCTCCAGGACACACTTATACTTTCCTTGTCCGAGCCGTCAGTAGCAAAGGAGAGTCGTTTCCAAGTCCCTGGTCAGACGCTGTCACCACCCGTCCACCTCGTGACCCGAGTCTAACTTTGGACCAGGTCCGCCAGGTCAGCCGTCGCCTGTCACGCCCAATCATCACCCTCACCGTCGCTGCTATCACTGCCCCCGACAGTGTCCTGCTCACCTGGGACTTTCTGACCCCTACAGAAGAGTCTGTGGAGGGTGTGTTGGTATACTCGCTCGCCCAGGTGGGCACCGTGCAGGTGGCTACCGTCCTGGGTGCGTCCTCTTCCTCCCACCTGGTGCACGACCTGCGTCCCAACACCCCCTACACCTTCTTCATCGTCCCCTTCTGGCGCAGTGTTGAGGGCACACCCTCCAACTCTCACTCACTCACTACACCTGAGGATGGTAAGTTGCTTTGCAAAGTTGTAATGTATCACGTATATGCTATAGCTTGTCCCCATCCAGTATTTTCGCTTTTTCTTTCAGTATGACGTCAGGATACATATATATCTACACACACACACACACACACACACACATATATATATATATATATATATATATATATATATATATATATATATATATATATATATATATAATATATATATATTGGTAGCAGTCTCTCTTGTAACCATATGTTGTTGAATATGACCGAAAGGGTAAGAATTATGATTCTAACACTAATCTTCTCAATATTTCTTACGTTTCTCTTCACTGTCGGGCATAATTGAAAAATTAACTTTCTAAAGTTCATTTTCACATTTTTATTTATGGTCTAATTGATTTATAGACCATAAATAAAAATGTGCAAATGAACTTTGGAGTGTTGGAGTGTTAATTTTTCAATTACCCCCGACAGTGAAGAAAAACGTAAGAAATATGGAGAAGCTTCGTGTTAGAATCATTAATCTTACCCTTTCGGTCATATTCAACAACATATATATATATATATATATATATATATATATATATATATATATATATATATATATATATATATATATATATATATATATATATATATAAATATTGTAAATACATTGTAAAATATTGCATATTGTCCTGGGGACCATTCAGGCTTGTTCGCATATATATATATATATATATATATATATATATATATATATATATATATATATATATATATATATATATATATATATATATATATATATATATATAATATTTAATATTTCTTTGATATGACCTGCTGTACACAGACAATATTTTCTATCATCTTTATGACCATTTTTTTTTTTACAGCAGGAAACATTTACGGAGCTCCTGTTCTATTTCTTCACAGTGCCTGCAGTTGCCCCTGGGGAGGTGCGTGTGACGGTGCATGAGGAAGGCTCTGTACTCATCAGGTGGGCGAGTGTGAGTGCTGAGGAAGCCCGCGGGGACCTGGTGGGTTACCAGGTAACAATAAGCCACAATGGTAGCCAGACCACAGAGACGGTGGCAAGCCCCTGGCTGGAGGCCCGCAACCTCCTGCCTGGCCGCCTCTACACTGTGCGCGTGGCAGCCGTCACGGGCGCAGGTCCTGGGCCCTTCAGTGACCCTGTCCTGCTCGATGCTGGGCCCAGTGATGCCCACAGCATTCAGAGGGTCAATATGGCTGGAGACAATAGTGATTCCATTATGTATGCTTCACCCCAGCCAGCGTGGCTGATGTATCTGCTAATACCACTGGTACTGCTGGTGTTTGTGGTCACCTTGTTGTACGTGAGGCGCCTGCGTAAGAAAGTTCCGTCCTCTAACCCCCCACATGCGCCCGCTCTCTACCAGGACCCGTCTATCTATCCAGACCAAAACTCTGTCAATATGTATGGCGAGAATAAGTTGTGGCGTCCCTCAGAGAGCGACAAGGACTCAAGTTTATCATCGACACGGCTCCTGCACCCACATCAACTGGTGAATGAATATGCGGAGCCACGGGTTCAGGGGCTGAGTGAGGCGACGGAACCTTATGCCACAACGGCGTTACTGGCTCCCCCGTCACCTCATCTGAACAACGGCATTCCCTGGCAACACCACAGCGATGACTCGGGAGTGCAGGTCAACTGGGCCGCATTCCTTCCCCCTCCACCTGCGTGTCCCCCACCACTTGACCTGGGGGACACGGCAAGCGGAAGTGACCTCCAGGGGGCCAGGAAAGCCTCGTCTCTTGCTTCTCAGTACGATAACATGGGCAGATCGGAGCAGTACGAGCATCCGTGTGACGCTGCCTCGGAGCACACTTATGATGTGTACACACAGGTGACCCCTGCAGACTGCCGAGAAGGGTTCTTAACCTTCAATACTCTACAGGGCCACAGCTGTCAAAAGGTCCGTGCCGACTGTCACCCTCTGCCACCTTCCGACCAGCCACGTAGCAACACACACTAGATTCAGTGTCTGCTGCATTTTCGGACCGCAAGTAGTAATATACACATTACGTCCCATGTCTGCTGTGCCTGCAGATACGAGTTGCAATTAAATCTGCAGGCCTGCCACACACGGCAATGCACAAACGTTTTGGCTGTGCCAGTCTGAGGTTTGTAACACACAGCAGTGCCTGTGTTACCTGAACACACATGGACCCACTGTTTAATAACTCACTTTACTCGAACTAAAACACTTGTGTCAATAGAGCCATTGCTCGGGAAACCACGAACCTGTAAGGGCAAGCAAGGTTTGAGTGCCAGTCCACACCCCGTGTCTTGTGAAAGTGAACTAGTGGTGGAATTCAGAATTGGCCCACTACAAATGTCCAGCAGAACCCTTCAGATGTTTTCTAGTGTATTTAGAACACTGCAAAGTTTATATATGTAATTGACCCGACTTTCCACTTGTGTCTGGAGGGAGAATAATTCCATATGCAAGATTGGTGAAAGCAACAACTAGAATGACAGCCACAAATAAATCACAAAGTGGGCAGAAACACTGTTAATTCTTAATCAATGTTGGTATAGGTAGACGTCACCTCTCATGACTAACACTTTATGCTATGACAACGCACCTCTTCCTAGTAGGCCTATCTTAATCTAGTGATACTTCCTGCATTGTCACTCCCACCTCACCCTAGAGCTATCACCCAACCCTGGTGACACTGCTTCTTCACCTTAGTCATACACTCGCTTTCCCTAGTGATACACCCCCTCACACCCTAGTGATACACCCCCTCACGCCTAGTGATACACCCCCCTCACACCCTAGTGATACACCCCCTCACACCCTAGTGATACACCCTCCTCACACCCTAGTGATACACCCCCTCACACCCTAGTGATACACCCCCTCACACCCTAGTGATACACCCCCTCACACCCTAGTGATACACCCCCTCACGCCTGTGATACACCCCCCTCACACCCTAGTGATACACCCCCTCACACCCTAGTGATACACCCTCCTCACACCCTAGTGATACACCCCCCTCACACCCTAGTGATACACCCCTCTCACACCCTAGTGATACACCCCCCTCACACCCTAGTGATACACCCCCTCACACCCTAGTGATACACCCCCTCACACCCTAGTGATACACCCCCTCACACCCTAGTGATACACCCCCTCACACCCTAGTGATACACCCCCTCACACCCTAGTGATACACCCCCCTCACTCCCTAGTGATACACCCCCCCCCAGTAATACAACCATACACAAGCCATATACACAAACATATACACAGTAGTAACACAATCACACACTCAACACACACACTATCAACACACACACTATCAACCCTTGATCAGCTACTTACTGCAGGCTGCTAATACGAATAGTTTCCCTGACCAGACTTCTACCGTGGCAGTGCCATGGTAAAAGCCACTCGAAACCGGCCACAGGTAACCCCCACAGGTAGTATCATAATCACACCCAGTAACACTCTCCCACACCCAGTAACACTACCACACACCCAGTAACACTCCCACACACCCAGTAACACTCACACACACACCCAGTAACACTCCCACACACACCCAGTAACACTCCCCCACACCCAGTAACACTCCCACACACCCAGTAACACTCCCACACACACCCAGTAACACTCCCACACACACCCAGTAACACTCCCCCACACCCAGTAACACTCCCACACACCCATTAACACTCCCACACATCCATTAACACTCCCACACACCCAGTAACATTCCCCCACCCTCAGTAACACTACCACACACCCAGTAACACTCCCACACACCCTGTAACACTCTCCCCCACACCCAGTAACACTCCCACACACCTAGTAACACTACCACACACACCCAGTAACACTCCCACACACACCCAGTAACACTCCCACACACACCCAGTAACACTCCCACACACACCCAGTAACACTACCACACACCCAGTAACACTACCACACACACCCAGTAACACTCCCCCACACACCCAGTAACACTCCCCCACACACCCAGAAACACTCCCACAAACACCCAGTAACACTCCCACACACCCAGTAATACTCCCACACACCCAGTAACACTCCCCCACACACCCAGTAACACTCCCACACACACCCAGTAACACTCCCACACACACCCAGTAACACTCCCACACACCCAGTAACACTCCCACACACACCCAGTAATACTCCCACACACCCAGCAACACTCCCCCACACACCCAGTAACACTCCCACACACACCCAGTAACACTCCCACATACACCCAGTAACACTCCCACACACCCAGTAACACTACCACACACACCCAGTAACACTCCCACACACCCAGTAACACTCCCACACACACCCAGTAACACTCCCCCACACACCCAGTAACACTCCCCCACACACCCAGTAACACTCCCCCGCACACCCAGTAACACTACCACACACACCCAGTAACACTCCCCCACACCCAGTAACACTCCCACACACCCAGTAACACTACCACACACACCCAGTAACACTCCCCCACACCCAGTAACACTCCCACACACCCAGTAACACTACCACACACACCCAGTAACACTCCCCCACACCCAGTAACACTCCCACACACCCAGTAACACTACCACACACACCCAGTAACACTACCACACACCCAGTAACACTACCACACACACCCAGTAACACTCCCCCACATCCAGTAACACTCCCCCGCACCCAGTAACACTACCACACACACCCAGTAACACTACCACACACACCCAGTAACACTACCACACACACCCAGTAACACTCCCCCACACCCAGTAACACTCCCACACACCCAGTAACACTACCACACACACCCAGTAACACTCCCGCACACACCCAGTAACACTCCCCCACACCCAGTAACACTCCCACACACCCAGTAACACTACCACACACACCCAGTAACACTCCCACACACACCCAGTAACACTCCCCCACACACCCAGTAACACTCCCCCACACCCAGTAACACTCCCACACACCCAGTAACACTACCACACACACCCAGTAACACTCCCACACACACCCAGTAACACTACCACACACACCCAGTAACACTCCCACACACACCCAGTAACACTCCCACACACCCAGTAACACTCCCCCACACCCAGTAACACTCCCACACACCCAGTAACACTACCACACACACCCAGTAACACTACCACACACACCCAGTAACACTCCCACACACCCAGTAACACTCCCACACACCCAGAAACACTCCCACAAACACCCAGTAACACTCCCACACACCCAGTAATACTCCCACACACCCAGTAACACTCCCCCGCACACCCAGTAACACTACCACACACACCCAGTAACACTCCCCCACACCCAGTAACACTCCCACACACCCAGTAACACTACCACACACACCCAGTAACACTCCCCCACACCCAGTAACACTCCCACACACCCAGTAACACTACCACACACACCCAGTAACACTCCCCCACACCCAGTAACACTCCCACACACCCAGTAACACTACCACACACACCCAGTAACACTACCACACACCCAGTAACACTACCACACACACCCAGTAACACTCCCCCACATCCAGTAACACTCCCCCGCACCCAGTAACACTACCACACACACCCAGTAACACTACCACACACACCCAGTAACACTACCACACACACCCAGTAACACTCCCCCACACCCAGTAACACTCCCACACACCCAGTAACACTACCACACACACCCAGTAACACTCCCGCACACACCCAGTAACACTCCCCCACACCCAGTAACACTCCCACACACCCAGTAACACTACCACACACACCCAGTAACACTCCCACACACACCCAGTAACACTCCCCCACACACCCAGTAACACTCCCCCACACCCAGTAACACTCCCACACACCCAGTAACACTACCACACACACCCAGTAACACTCCCACACACACCCAGTAACACTACCACACACACCCAGTAACACTCCCACACACACCCAGTAACACTCCCACACACCCAGTAACACTCCCCCACACCCAGTAACACTCCCACACACCCAGTAACACTACCACACACACCCAGTAACACTACCACACACACCCAGTAACACTCCCACACACCCAGTAACACTCCCACACACCCAGAAACACTCCCACAAACACCCAGTAACACTCCCACACACCCAGTAATACTCCCACACACCCAGTAACACTCCCCCGCACACCCAGTAACACTACCACACACACCCAGTAACACTCCCCCACACCCAGTAACACTCCCACACACCCAGTAACACTCCCACACACCCAGTAACACTCCCACACACCCAGTAACACTCCCACACACACCCAGTAACACTACCACACACACCCAGTAACACTCCCACACACACCCAGTAACACTACCACACACACCCAGTAACACTCCCACACACACCCAGTAACACTCCCACACACACCCAGTAACACTCCCACACACCAGAAGACGTGATATATATGTACTGTGGTGCCAAACAGTGCCAGTTGGTCGTGTCACGTGCCAGTTGGTCGTGTCACGTGACCGCTGTCACACATTATTTGTTACTAGTCAGTTGTATATATGTATATTACATATATTATTTTTATATTAAAATTAATCTCCGGTTATATAACGGCGTTTTATTGGGAATTCCTCATGTGGTGGGTCTCATATTTTTACGTCGTGGGGGGGAGGGGGGGGAGGCGATCAATAAATGCTATTAGCAGAAGTCATAATAAGATTAATAATAAGATTAATAATAAGATTAATATCAGTTGACACAAGAGAGGTAATCAGAGCGGCCATCATGCTTCATCAAGGACCTAGAGAAGTGTAATATATAATGTGTGTGTACACAAGATCTTTATCGCGCCGTGTAGGGTGTGGTGTGTGCATTGTGGTGTCCGCCTGCCTACACTTGGGTTTACTGGGGGAGGGGGGATATAATTCACATTTTCAGCCTCCACAATTCTCCATGGATAAATATACTTCATACATATCACATGCCACAACAATTAGCTCGACTGGAACATGCATTTGCTTACCTATGAGTGACTACGGGGAAGCGAGGTCCAGTGGCTCTTTTTTTTATAATTCATTCTAACTAGCTATTAAACTATAGACTATTCTGACGTATATGAATTCTTTGTTGCGTCGAGTCTTAAAGTTGTGGGTGGAGGTGGCTTCCTCAGCTTCTTCTTTCGGAGCATTCCACGTGTTGACCGGCCGTGCAGGGTGAGCGTAACTCCTTACTCTTCCTCGCCTCATTTGTGTCCCCGTGTCCTACTTTCTCTCATTTTAAAGAGGCTGTCCTTGTCAAGCTTGTCTACCAGAGGTGGCTTGGCCGAGCAGGTCGGGCAGGGCGGCGGTCAAGCCCCACTAGGCACACACGAGGCGTGATCAACAAGCCACTTGACGTGTTTTGTTGCACAGACACACACACAGTTGCGTAAGGCAATGTGTTACGTCATGTGGTACAGTGTTGTGTAGTGGGAGGGGGAGTACAGCAGGGTACTGTATGTGGAACACTGTACTGTAGTGGGGTGGGGAGTACAGCAGGGTACTGTATGTGGTACAGTGTTGTGTAGTGGGGTGGTAGAGTACAGCAGGGTACTGTATGTGGTACACTGTACTGTAGTGGGGAGGGAGAGTACAGCAGGGTACTGTATGTGGTACAGTGTTGTGTAGTGGGGTGGGAGAGTACAGCAGGGTACTGTATGTGGTACACTGTACTGTAGTGGGGAGGGAGAGTACAGCAAGGTACTGTATGTGGTACAGTGTTGTGTAGTGGGGTGGGAGAGTACAGCAGGGTACTGTATGTGGTGCAGTGTAGTGTAGTGGGGAGGGAGAGTACAGCAGGGTACTGTATGTGGTGCAGTGTAGTGTAGTGGGGAGGGAGAGTACAGCAGGGTACTGTATGTGGTGCAGTGTTGTGTAGTGGGGTGGGAGAGTACAGCAGGGTACTGTATGTGGTACAGTGTTGTGTAGTGGGGAGGGAGAGTACAGCAGGGTACTGTATGTGGTACAGTGTAGTGTAGTGGGAGGGGGAGTACAGCAGGGTACTGTATGTGGTACAGTGTTGTGTAGTGGGGAGGGAGAGTACAGCAGGGTACTGTATGTGGTGCAGTGTTGTGTAGTGGGGTGGGAGAGTACAGCAGGGTACTGTATGTGGTACAGTGTTGTGTAGTGGGGTGGGAGAGTACAGCAGGGTACTGTATGTGGTACAGTGTAGTGTAGTGGGGAGGGAGAGTACAGCAGGGTACTGTATGTGGTACAGTGTAGTGTAGTGGGGTGGGAGAGTACAGCAGGGTACTGTATGTGGTACAGTGTAGTGTAGTGGGTGGGAGAGTACAGCAGGGTACTGTATGTGGTGCAGTGTAGTGTAGTGGGGAGGGAGAGTACAGCAGGGTACTGTATGTGGTACAGTGTAGTGTAGTGGGGAGGGAGAGTACAGCAGGGTACTGTATGTGGTACAGTGTTGTGTAGTGGGGAGGGAGAGTACAGCAGGGTACTGTATGTGGTACAGTGTAGTGTAGTGGGTGGGAGAGTACAGCAGGGTACTGTATGTGGTACAGTGTAGTGTAGTGGGGAGGGAGAGTACAGCAGGGTACTGTATGTGGAACAGTGTAGTGTAGTGGGGTAGGAGAGTACAGCAGGGTACTGTATGTGTCACATTGTTTTGTAGTTGTTATATCTATATTGAATCTTGTTGCTCAACGTATATTGAATATACATATCAACCTATGTATATGTATATTACCTATGTATGTATATAACCTATGTATATGTATATTACCTATGTATGTATATAACCTATGTATATGTAAATACCTATGGTTGAATATACAACCTATATGATTCTATATTGAATCTTGTTGCTCAACCAGGTATATATATGTTCATATATATGCAGCCACATATGAATAACGTCTACTCCCCCCCCCCACACCTGCGCTAGCGAGGCAGGTGTACATCCAGGTGTCTGGAAATACTAGAATTTGTTTTTCTAAGTATACCAGAGAGTTCTGCAGCGTGGTTATACACCGTCGTATACCCGGCATATTGCCCAACATATACCGATGTAACAACACATGTTTCTCCCTGCAACAAATTAGCTGACTCCCCTCTTTCTGCCTCAACTCTCTTCCCCTCACAGTGTGTGTGTGCACTAACTCCCCCCCCCCTCCCCATGTTGCTGCCTCCCCCCCCCACCCCTCCCCATGTTGCTGCCCCCCCACCCCTCCCCATGTTGCTGCCCCCCCCCCCACATCTCCCCGTGTTGCCTCCTCCCCCTCCCCATGTTGCTGCCCCCCCACCCCTCCCCATGTTGCTGCCCCCCCCACCCCTCCTCATGTTGCTGCCTCCCCCCACCCCTCCCCATGTTGCTGCCTCCCCCCCACCCCTCCCCATGTTGCTGCCCCCCCACCCCTCCTCATGTTGCTGCCTCCCCCCACCCCCTCCCCATGTTGCTGCCTCCCCCCCACCCCTCCCCATGTTGTAGCCTCCCCCCACCCCTCCCCAAGTTGCTGCCTTTCCCCCACCCCTCCCCATGTTGCTGCCTCTCCCCCACCCCTCCCCATGTTGCTGCCTCCCCCCCACCCCTCCCCATGTTGCTGCCTCTCCCCCACCCCTCCCCATGTTGCTGCCTCCCCCCACCCCTCCCCATGTTGCTGCCCTCCCCCCACCCCTTCCCATGTTGCTCCCCCCCACCCCTCCCCATGTTGCTGCTCCAGCTTACTACCCCTTACCCCCCCCCCTTCCTCGTCTACATCCTCCAATTATTTAAATTGAAAAAATTAAATGTTGATTTTTCACCTGCTCTTCCGCCACCTGCTACTGCTCCTCTCCTCCTGCTACTGATCCTCTGTTATCCTCTCTTCTTCCCCCTCTCTCTCTCTCTCTCTCTCTCTCTCTCTCTCTCTCTCTCTCTCTCTCTCTCTCTCTCTCTCTCTCTCTCTCTCTCTCCGTCCTCCTATTCACTTTTGGAACCTAATCAATATAACAAATTTCTCCTTCCCCCGTTTGTCTGTCTTCTCTTCCTTTTTGCTCATTCCTTCTTTCCTATCTCCTCTTCTTGTCATTATTTGTTCCCTTTCCCTGTCTCCCTATTTCCCCTTCTTTGCCTCTTCTCCTATCTTTTCTGTCTTCTGTCATTTCCTCTTCGCTGTCTAAACACCCCCTTCCATCTACTTCGGTGTCTCCTCCCCATCTCCTCCATCTACTTTCCCTCACACCCCCCCACCTCACTCACTCACACTCACACTCACACCCCCCTCACACTCACTCACACTCATACTCACACCCCCCTCACACTCACTCACACTCACACTCATACTCACACCCCCCTCACACTCACCCACACTCCCCTCACACTCACTCACACTCACACTCATACTCACACCCCCTCACACTCACCCACACTCCCCTCACACTCACTCACACTCACACTCACACTCACAAATGATCACAACAGAAGCCACCATCTTGAGTGAAAAGCAGACGTCACACTGATGCTGTGTTACTGGCCCTCAAGGTGTTGTCTTCTGTGCCCCACACTGAGGCTGTGTTACTGGCCCTCAAGGTGTTGCCTTCTGTGTCCTACACTGAGGCTGTGTTACTGGCCCTCAAGGTGTTGTCTTCTGTGTCCTACACTGAGGCTGTGTTACTGGCCCTCAAGGTGTTGTCTTCTGTGTCCCACACTGAGGCTATGTTACTGGCCCTCAAGGTGTTGTCATCTGTGCCCCACACTGAGGCTGTGTTACTGGCCCTCAAGGTGTTGTCTTCTGTGTCCCACACTGAGGCTGTGTTACTGGCCCTCAAGGTGTTGTCTTCTGTGTCCCACACTGAGGCTGTGTTACTGGCCCTCAAGGTGTTGTCTTCTGTGCCCCACACTGAGGCTGTGTTACTGGCCCTCAAGGTGTTGTCTTCTGTGTCCCACACTGAGGCTGTGTTACTGGCCCTCAAGGTGTTGTCATCTGTGCCCCACACTGAGGCTGTGTTACTGGCCCTCAAGGTGTTGTCTTCTGTGTCCCACACTGAGGCTGTGTTACTGGCCCTCAAGGTGTTGTCTTCTGTGCCCTACACTGAGGCTGTGTTACTGGCCCTCAAGGTGTTGTCTTCTGTGTCCCACACTGAGGCTGTGTTACTGGCCCTCAAGGTGTTGTCTTCTGTGCCCCACACTGAGGCTGTGTTACTGGCCCTCAAGGTGTTGTCTTCTGTGCCCCCCCCCCCCCACACACACAACCCGACCACAGAGTTGCAGCAGGGTTGTTGCCTCGTGACGTCACGTTGCAGAGACTTAGCTTGTTGCAATGTGGCCACAAAAGGCGAGCCTGGTAGACTACTGGAAGAGTCTACGTCTTCCTTTCATCCAGTGTGGTAGATTAACTCAAGGAGTAATCTTCCAGTGTGGTAGACTAACTCAAGGAGTAATCTTCCAGTGTGGTAGACTAACTCAAGGAGTAATCTTACAGTGTGGTAGACTAACTCAAGGAGTAATCTTACAGTGAGGTAGACTAACTCAAGGAGTAATGTTGTAGTGTGGTAGACTAATTCAAGGAGTAATCTTACAGTGTGGTAGACTAACTCAAGGAGTAATCTTACAGTGTGGTAGACTAACTCAAGGAGTAATCTTACAGTGAGGTAGACTAACTCAAGGAGTAATGTTGTAGTGTGGTAGACTAATTCAAGGAGTAATCTTACAGTGTGGTAGACTAACTCAAGGAGTAATCTTACAGTGAGGTAGACTAACTCAATGAGTAATCTTACAGTGTGGTAGACTAACACAAGGAGTAATCTTACAGTGTGGTAGACTAACTCAAGGAGTAATCTTCCAGTGTGGTAGACTAACTCAAGGAGTAATCTTACAGTGAGGTAGACTAACTCAAGGAGTAATGTTACAGTGTGGTAGACTAACTCAAGGAGTAATCTTACAGTGTGGTAGACTAACACAAGAAGTAATCTTCCAGTGTGGTAGACTAACACAAGGAGTAATCTTCCAGTGTGGTAGACTAACTCAAGGAGTAATCTTCCAGTGTGGTAGACTAACTCAAGGAGTAATGTTGCTTTTTCTCACAAAAATATATAAAATCGAATCCTCCTGTAGTGTGTAGACGCCCAAACTGACCTTCGCCCTGGCTGACCTTTGACCCCTAGGTGACCTTGACCCTAGCACGCTAGAAGGATAGAGCGGCTCAGCTGGACGCTTGGCATTAGCCACTGGCCTGGGATACTGTTGGTCAACGTCTTAACCAAGTACCCCCACCCCCAACCCCCCCCTCCCCTTCAACCCTCAAGCCTGAAAATTTTGAGATAATGATAAATCCAATTATTGCATAAAATGAATAAAACATTGAGAGAATAGAGTGAACATTAAAAGAAACTAAAAAAAAAATAAAGATACAATGGACTCGAACTCTCGTTTCTAGTTACCTTAGACGTGTGTTGAATCCTGCCACATTTTCCCCAAAATTCGTTTTTTTTTCTTCAAATATCACGGTGTTGTGATTCCATGATGTAAAGTCCTCCTGGCTGGTGATCTGGTCAACCAGGCTGTTGGACGCCGCTGCCTGCAGTCTGACGTATGAATCACAGCCCGGTTGACCAGGTATCCTTTGGAGGTGTTTAATAAAGTTCACTTCTGAACACCGTGAGAGGTCGGCTAGTCATGGCCCTTATGTACTCACCTAGTTGTGCTTGTGGGGGTTGAGCTCTTGCTCTTTGGTCCCGCCTCTCAACTATGTGTAGAGGGAACAGTGTTGTAAATGGCGGCCTCGACTCCCTCGATACGTCTTTGTTTATTAAGGAGAGTTGCGGTAAAAGAGCCCCACAAGAGGTGCCTCTCCAGCCTTGCAACAGCAAGTCGAGCGAGGATAAAAACTTGCAGGAATAATTGCTCTGCAAATATTTCCTATATCCTAGTTTGGCTTTGTTGGCTGACGGCAGACTGGGGAGGGTGGTGTCAGCATGTGGGGAGTGTGGTGTCAGCATGTGGGGAGGGTGGTGTTAGCATGTGGGGGAGTGTGGTGTCAGCATGTGGGGAGTGTGGTGTCAGCATGTGGGGAGGGTGGTGTCAGCATGTGGGGAGTGTGGTGTCAGCATGTGGGGAATGTGGTGTCAGTATGTGGGAAGTGTGGTGTCAGAATGTGGGGAGGGTGGTGTCAGCATGTGGGAAGTGTGGTGTCAGCATGTGGGGAGTGTGGTGTCAGCATGTGGGGAGGGTGGTGTCAGCATGTGGGGAGTGTGGTGTCAGTATGTGGGGAGTGTGGTGTCAGCATGTGGGGAGGGTGGTGTCAGCATGTGGGGAGTGTGGTGTCAGCATGTGGGGAGGGTGGTGTCAGCATGTGGGGAGGGTGGTGTCAGCATGTGGGGAGGGTGGTGTTAGCATGTGGGGAGTGTGGTGTCAGCATGTGGGGAGGGTGGTGTCAGCATGTGGGGAGGGTGGTGTTAGCATGTGGGGAGTGTGGTGTCAGCATGTGGGGAGTGTGGTGTCAGCATGTGGGGAGGGTGGTGTCAGCATGTGGGGAGTGTGGTGTCAGCATGTGGGGAATGTGGTGTCAGTATGTGGGGAGGGTGGTGTCAGCATGTGGGAAGTGTGGTGTCAGAATGTGGGGAGGGTGGTGTCAGCATGTGGGAAGTGTGGTGTCAGCATGTGGGGAGTGTGGTGTCAGTATGTGGGGAGTGTGGTGTCAGCATGTGGGGAGGGTGGTGTCAGCATGTGGGGAGTGTAGTGTCAGCATGTGGGGAGGGTGGTGTCAGTATGTGGGGGAGTGTGGTGTCAGCATGTGGGGGAGTGTGGTGTCAGCATGTGGGGAGTGTGGTGTCAGCATGTGGGGAGGGTGGTGTTAGCATGTGGGGGAGTGTGGTGTCAGTATGTGGGGAGTGTGGTGTCAGCATGTGGGGAGGGTGGTGTTAGCATGTGGGGAGGGTGGTGTCAGTATGTGGGGAGTGTGGTGTCAGTATGTGGGGAGTGTGGTGTCAGCATGTGGGGAGGGTGGTGTTAGCATGTGGGGAGTGTGGTGTTAGCATGTGGGGAGTGTGGTGTCAGCATGTGGGGAGGGTGGTGTTAGTATGTGGGGAGTGTGGTGTCAGCATGTGGGGAGGGTGGTGTCAGCATGTTGGGAGTGTGGTGTCAGCATGTGGGGAGGGTGGTGTCAGCATGTGGGGAGGGTGGTGTCAGCATGTGGGGAGTGTGGTGTCAGCATGTGGGGAGGGTGGTGTCAGCATGTGGGGAGGGTGGTGTCAGCATGTGGGGAGTGTGGTATCAGCGTGTGGGGAGGGTGGTGTCAGCATGTGGGGAGGGTGGTGTCAGCATGTGGGGAGTGTGGTGTCAGCATGTGGGGAGTGTGGTGTCAGCATGTGGGGAGGGTGGTGTCAGCATGTGGGGAGTGTGGTGTCAGCATGTGGGGAATGTGGTGTCAGTATGTGGGGAGGGTGGTGTCAGCATGTGGGAAGTGTGGTGTCAGAATGTGGGGAGGGTGGTGTCAGCATGTGGGAAGTGTGGTGTCAGCATGTGGGGAGTGTGGTGTCAGCATGTTGGGAGGGTGGTGTCAGCATGTGGGGAGTGTGGTGTCAGTATGTGGGGAGTGTGGTGTCAGCATGTGGGGAGGGTGGTGTCAGCATGTGGGGAGTGTGGTGTCAGCATGTGGGGAGGGTGGTGTCAGTATGTGGGGGAGTGTGGTGTCAGCACGTGGGGAGTGTGGTGTCAGCATGTGGGGAGGGTGGTGTCAGCATGTGGGGAGTGTGGTGTCAGCATGTGGGGAGTGTGGTGTCAGCATGTGGGGAGTGTGGTGTCAGCATGTGGGGAGTGTGGTGTCAGCATGTGGGGAGTGTGGTGTCAGCATGTGGGGAGAGTGGTGTCAGCATGTGGGGAGTGTGGTGTTAGCATGTGGGGGAGTGTGGTGTCAGCATGTGGGGAGTGTGGTGTCAGCATGTGGGGGAGTGTGGTGTCAGCATGTGGGGAGTGTGGTGTTAGCATGTGGGGGAGTGTGGTGTCAGCATGTGGGGAGTGTGGTGTCAGCATGTGGGGAGTGTGGTGTTAGCATGTGGGGGAGTGTGGTGTCAGTATGTGGGGAGTGTGGTGTCAGTATGTGGGGAGTGTGGTGTCAGCATGTGGGGAGGGTGGTGTTAGCATGTGGGGAGTGTGGTGTCAGCATGTGGGGAGTGTGGTGTCAGCATGTGGGGAGGGTGGTGTCAGTATGTGGGGAGTGTGGTGTCAGCATGTGGGGAGGGTGGTTTCAGCATGTTGGGAGTGTGGTGTCAGCATGTGGGGAGGGTGGTGTCAGCATGTGGGGAGGCTGGTGTCAGCATGTGGGGAGTGTGGTGTCAGCATGTGGGGAGTGTGGTGTCAGCATGTGGGGAGTGTGGTGTCAGCATGTGGGGAGGGTGGTGTCAGTATGTGGGGAGTGTGGTGTCAGTATGTGGGGAGTGTGGTGTCAGCATGTGGGGAGTGTGGTGTCAGCATGTGGGGAGTGTGGTGTCAGCATGTGGGGAGGGTGGTGTCAGCATGTGGGGAAGTGTGATGTCAGTATGTGGGGAGTGTGGTGTCAGTATGTGGGGAGTGTGGTGTCAGCATGTGGGGAGTGTGGTGTCAGCATGTGGGGAGTGTGGTGTCAGCATGTGGGGAGGGTGGTGTCAGCATGTGGGGAAGTGTGGTGTCAGCATGTGGGGAGTGTGGTGTCAGCATGTGGGGAGTGTGGTGTCAGCATGTGGGGAGTGTGGTGTCAGCATGTGGGGAGTGTGGTGTCAGCATGTGGGGAGTGTGGTGTCAGCATGTGGGGAGTGTGGTGTCAGCATGTGGGGAGTGTGGTGTCAGCATGTGGGGAGTGTGGTGTCAGCATGTGGGGAGTGTGGTGTCAGTATGTGGGGAGTTTGGTGTCAGCATGTGGGGAGAGTGGTGTCAGTATGTGGGGAGTGTGGTGTCAGTATGTGGGGAGGGTGGTGTCAGCATGTGGGGAGGGTGGTGTCAGCATGTGGGGAGTATGGTGTCAGTATGTGGGGAGTGTGGTGTCAGCATGTGGGGAGTGTGGTGTCAGCATGTGGGGAGTGTGGTGTCAGCATGTGGGGAGTGTGGTGTCAGCATGTGGGGAGTTTGGTGTCAGCATGTGGGGAGTGTGGTGTCAGCATGTGGGGAGTGTGGTGTCAGTATGTGGGGAGTGTGGTGTCAGTATGTGGGGAGGGTGGTGTCAGTATGTGGGGAGTGTGGTGTCAGTATGTGGGGAGTTTGGTGTCAGTATGTGGGGAGTGTGGTGTCAGTATGTGGGGAGGGTGGTGTCAGCATGTGGGGAGGGTGGTGTCAGCATATGGGGAGTGTGGTGTCAGCATGTGAGGAGTGTGGTGTCAGCATGTTGGGAGTGTGGTGTCAGCATGTGGGGAGTGTGGTGTCAGCATGTGGGGAGTGTGGTGTCAGCATGTGGGGAGTTTGGTGTCAGCATGTGGGGAGTGTGGTGTCAGC